>NC_072862.1:22983783-23294212 GCF_028858705.1 Grus americana | reverse complement strand
CAGGCTCTTACATTTTAGGAAAGTCAGTCTACAACATATATAAAGTTTTAATCTAATGTAAAAAGTGTGAGCTGCTGGCTAATACCTTCAAAGAAACAAATCCTAATCTTGAAAGGTGAAGAACACTCTGTTTTTAACACAGACAAAGTTTTTAAGGGGCAGAGCGCTCCTTTTGGCTCATGGAAACCAAGGCAAAGACCGAGGACTCTTGTCCCTACCCAAAGAATTCCCTATTTTATTTTCCTCCTCCTTTTTTCAATTCTTGTCTTGAATTTATAAAGGCACTGATCTATCAGAGGCTACATTAGTCTAATGTAACAGTATTAAAGTACCACCGTCCACATATTTTAATGCAAAACAAATGGTCCAAGCACCTGATATCACAGTACAATAAAACTATCAAATCACCATTGCAGGCTTTTGCTTTTGCTGAGGATAGACAGTTCAAGTTACTATTTTCTAAAGGCTATAGAGTCAATTCATCTCTGGCTGAATTTGCAAAACACCGCGCTGAAAGACAGCACCAGCGAGGAGGATATATCTACAAGAACAGAACCAACAAAAGGGTTTGTGAGTGAAAGGTAAAGGGGCTGGGTTAGAAAAGGCAGAATTGGCAGGGAAAGCTCAGCTGCAGAGTACAGTGGACCCCAATTAGGCAGATGTGCTGGAGCAACACACCCCAACAAGTGGGAAGAGAAAAGGGAAGGTTAGCCAGTAAATCTTAGGAAGTGCTATCTATTAAAAAAAAAAAAAAAAAGAAAAAAGAGAGAGAGATAACAATAAATGTGGCACAGCAAGCATTAAGACAAAACTCTTTCTCACCCCCCTGCCTCCTCCCGTCCCCCTCCAAGCATTTTTGGTCAGCCTAGTACTTAGGCTCATGTAGTGTTGCTCAAACTTCTCATGTTCAGGCAAAACCAGACTTTTTTATCCTAACCACTCGTGCTGAGCCTTAGCTGAGACCAGAAAACCAGAAGCTGGTTCTGGTTGGCATCATGTCACCCGGAGCAGGAGACAAACACGTGACGTGAGGCTGCCCGGTTGCTGAACTGCTCCAGCCGCTTGCTCAGCTCTTTCCAGTGGAGCTGCTCATTCTCTCAGGGATTGCTGGCTGTAAATGGGATGCTAATGAAATAAACCAAAAGGCAATTTAGGCTATTTAACTACACTTCAGGAAAAAAGCCCTACCTGGATAGATGACACTAAGCCATGATGCATTTTGTATAAATGTTTCAAGTCCGTCTGGCAGATCCTGATGGAAGGCGAGTTAGAAATATTTTGTTGCAAGTTTGAACATTGTACCAGGATAGAAGGCCAGCCACTTGCACAAGAGCAGTGATTGAATTAGGGCTGAGAAATGTATCCCTGGCTAGTTTCAAATTAAAAAAACAGAGCTTTTTAAAAGGTACAAATGAGGCTAAAAGAATTTATGTTATTTTTCCGGTTTCTGTGCTATAACTCCTTTTCCATCTCCTCATCTATCTTCTAAGTGTACTACCTTATGAATGAGTGAGCAATAAAAGAAGTATGCAGTGGCTGAGAGAGAAACTCAAGATAACAAGATAATGTAAAACGTAAGCCAAAGCTTGAGCAGAATGCAACTTAAGATGTAGATCTGAATATAAAAGTTTCTCACATCTAAGTTTTAGGGTAGTCATTAGATAGTTTGCATGAAAATGTAATTTAAAAGCAGTAGCACAAAATGTGACCTAACATATGCTAAGTTCACATTTGTCAAAATCTTGGACCTATACTTTCTAGGGGGTTTAATCCTGTTTTCAGAGCACACATGCTGACACTTCGCTCATAGACTAAAATGATTATAAAGCTATTTTAATGCCTTTGAAATCCCTATCTTCATTGGAAAGGGGCAGAGGAAGGACAATGAGTGAAGAAGCAGCTACAAACTCTCCAAAGGTTAGGCAACAGCAGTTACTGTGCCGAGGGGACACGGGAACAATCTCAAGACCAAAAGGTATGAGAACAATAAGCTCCTACGTGCAGTCTTTAAATTACTTGGTTTAAGGCTGCCAAGAACAGGACGGAGCTACGTTCGCCAGTGTTAGTGCACTACTTAGGATCTGCGGGCTGCACAGCTTCAGGTGTGCTCTTCCTCCTTGCCACCCCCAGTTGAGGCTGAGGTTTTAGACCTGAAGTCCCAACACACGCGTCTAGCCTTCGAGCTGGACTTGGCTCCTTCAGCGCAGGCTACTGTTTTCAGCAGCAGCCGGTGATGGTGTCTGCATGGTGAGTTTTCCAAACATCCAAAACTGAAGGGGGGGTGGTTATAGCAAAGGGTTAATTCAAATTTCCGTATCACTGACCTCCCTCCAGCCTTCTAGGCTGCCCAGGTTTGGAGCTGTACAGATCAGCTGGGGTTTCTCAGGGGAAAAATTACGTGGCCACTCCCTGAACCCAGATAATCCCTCTGGCTGGGCTTTCCACTGCTGGTATCTGCCAGGTTAGGCAGAATTTAATCACCAAAATTATTCTGTTCTCTTTCAAGCAAAGACCAGTGGGAAATGAATTGCTGGAATTAGGTGTGTTTGCTAGCATTAACCCAATGTAGCTGCTAAGTGAGGTCAGTTATAGGGCTCAGGACAGGCAGCAGGGACTAAGCCGGTCTCCACTTCTATTTGGCAAAGATTGGGTTGGTAAACAAACAGCAGGAGGGAGAAGGTATGAGGATAAAGTTTCAAGGGATGTGAAGGTTGAAGGGAAGATGAAGCTTGTTATCTTCAAAAGGAAAAGAATGACAACTCAGGCCTAAGTGTGTGAGACCCCTACAAAGAAAAGAACATGAGACAGGGTGGAGCAAGCCATGATGTTGAGGTGGTTGAGACGCTTTCACAGTAATAAGGAGGTAGAAAATTTGTAAACAACAATTGATGAGAAAACGAAACCAGTTCCTCATCTTTACTCGTACCCTTTATGCTCTAAGACAGACCTGGTTCTCTTGCAAAGCAGCTGGGGCATTTTGTATGCTCCATTGTCAATCTGAGAGGAGGCAGAACACTTCAAACCCTCCAGAAAGCGTGAAGAACTTAGGACTATGGTATATCGAAATAATACTTAGATTTCCAAACTGGAGCATTAACTGGCAACATTTAGAAGAGATGATGGCTGTAAGAATAAATGATCATCTGCTCAACACTGTTGATTAATGTGAGACCAACAGGAGGATAAGCATTGGCAGAGTTTATCTGCTTGTTCACATCTTGCACCAGCTTATGTCATTTCCAGGTGCAAGAACCGAAATGCAGTTTATTGTTGAACCTCTGTTTACAAAAATCAAGTTCTAGTGCCTATTGTTGAACTTTCAAAGCATTCTGCATGTGGCATTTCATGTACAGGTGTGATTTTCTGCCAGGTCCTAATTTCACTCCCATACGCCAAAAATCGCAAGAAGAGACAAATCTGAAGCACTCTATTATCATACTGCAAATGAACGTGAAGAAAAGCTGTGGTTAAGGAGGGTTCCATTTTACCTTTGGTCCGTGGGCTGTGAAATTTGGCAAAGTTCTCTTCCCTACTTAACTCAAAGCACAAATGGGCAATCAGTGTTGCAGGCAGAACTCAGTTGATGCTGCTCAACATTTGCTACCTGGGACGGCAGCATCACCAGGCAAGCAAATCCCGCAGCTTTGGTGGGAACGTGGCTCGTGTCTGGTGGCAACCCTTGCTGGAGAGCAAACCCGTCCGTGTCTGTCATTCCATACACATCAAATAACCCTGTTTTTTTGAAGAGATTCTAGCTTGTATTAACGCGTCATTCTTTGTCCTTCCAAATGCAGATTCTGGAAGAAAACATGAAGTTAGAGTGCAAGTGCCATGGGGTTTCAGGATCCTGTACCACTAAAACATGCTGGACAACCCTGCCTAAATTCCGGGAGCTGGGCTACATCCTTAAGGACAAATACAACGAAGCTGTTCAAGTCGAACCGGTGAGAGCGAGTCGTAACAAGCGTCCAACTTTCCTCAAGATAAAGAAGCCACTTTCCTATCGCAAACCCATGGATACAGATTTAGTGTACATAGAAAAATCTCCCAATTATTGTGAAGAAGACCCTGTCACTGGCAGCGTGGGAACGCAGGGAAGGATGTGCAACAAGACAGCCCAGCAGTCCAACGGCTGCGATCTGATGTGCTGTGGTCGAGGTTACAATACACACCAGTACTCAAGAGTGTGGCAGTGCAACTGCAAATTTCATTGGTGCTGCTATGTTAAATGCAACACGTGCAGTGAAAGAACAGAAGTATATACCTGTAAGTGAGTACGGGGCCGGGCAGGCTGACGCGTCCCTGCCCACAAATACATTTGCACATGCACTCAACGTACCTACACAAGACTGTAGGAAAGACCTGCTCTCCCAGAAGAAAAGCTGATGAATGGAGCCCTCTCTCTTCTTCTCATGTTTCATTGCTTATGTGGATACACGTTTCAGACTCTTATGAAAGTCAGCCAAGAAACAAAACCAAACAAACCCCACCCCGAGCCACCTGACACACGAAACAGGGAAAAAGATCATCTCGGCTAATTTGTGCCTCTAAAGCAAGAAGCATTGACCGCCTTGGGAAGAGACACCAGTCAGAGAAAAATCTCTGAGCGTGGCAACTAACTCTTGGTTTGGGAAACGGATGGTCAAAAACTTCAGTGTACAAGGAGCAGGGAGGGGTAGGGGGGAAATCCTCCAGAAAGGGCTTTGCACAGGACGGGACGGACAGTGCCCCACTGTGAACGGCCTGTGCGAGCGTGGGGATGACACAGATTTAGGCTTCTACACTTGCAAAAGGCTTCTGCTGGTCTTGCCCATCTTTCCACTTCGTACCATTTGCTACAGCAAGTAGAACTGTTGAAGTTTTCTGTAGACACTGCTTTATCTGCCTATTTTGTGTGTGTGTGTGCTGCAGATTTTAGCACAGGGATTTGGGACAGTTGGGCATAATAATAGCAATATTTAACAATTCAGATAAAACTAATATTAATTTATTTAATTAAAAAGAACTCTACCAACATTTTTGGAACTATTCTGCAATTAAAGTAGATAGCTGGCTTTCTTTGTGGAATAATTTTGTAGAAACAGCAAGGAAAAACTGGAGCTGTATATATTATTCTTAACTAGGATATTTCTATTAGTTGGACTTGCAGGATATGTTCTACAGTACTAGATGTTTAAGTACAAAAGCTGGCATCTTTATATATATATGTACATACACAAACACACACTGTTGGTTTTGGTTGGTTTTTTTTTTTTTAGTTTTGTGTTTTGTTTTGTTTGGTTTTTTTTCTCCTGTTTGCTGCTAGTTGTCTGGAACAAAAGTCAAGCGGTAGGGGTTACAAATCTTTACCAGTTTTGTTTTGTTTTCTTCAATTAAAGAAAGAAGCATTAATAAAATCCTGTTTGGAATATGCCTAAAAATAAGAAAATCCAGACAAATTTCCATCTTTTGGAAAAATCAACCATAGGATAAGAGAGTATATTTTGTAAGAGACTATTTTTATATAAATATTTTATTTATACTACGTCTGCTTGTTCAACCTGTACTTTTTCTCAAAACAGGCATACAATTTGTAATTCTTAGGCTATTTAACACAGAAAGGGTAATTAGTTTGTGGACACAACAGCAGCAAGCTGGATACATCCAGCTGCAGTCGGTGGATGTGTCAGAAAGCAGAATGAACTTTCTCTCCGGATGTGTGTACAAACTGGCTCTTTTCCTGCAGCTCAATTTGCAGAATATGCAAAACAAGAACAGGGTATGTAGCATCAATTTTGTCACATGGCTTGAATTCATGATTGGTATTAACTGGATGCTCATTTATCCCATTCAAGGAAAAAAAAAAATCCGAATTAGCTTCTCACATGCGTCAGTCATTAAACTGTGGCGTTATGACTAGCAAATGTGCTGTGTGTGCTGTCAGTTAAACCTCTATATTGTGTTACTGTCAAATTTGATTTTAATCACTGGAAGAATGTAGACTATGACTGTAAAAACTAGCATGACACACATCATCTGATTCTCATAGATAGGATACAAGGCTTACTTTTTGTCCAGCTCTTTTTGGCATTTACATTATTCTTCCCCCCCTCCGCAAGGCCAGAGAGCTCAAAAATCCAGAAAAACATCTAGGCAAATTTAAAGACCGCTCACTTGTTTTCCAGCGCCCAGCTAAGCCATTTTGCATTCCCTTCACAGTATTTTCTTTTTATCACTGCTAATTTCTTCAGATATTTGAGTGGTAAATATTTCTCTGGTTTTAGAATCGTTCCATTCCTCCTGCTTGACTCATTTGTCACCAATTAAAAAAAAAATGTATTTTTTATGCTGTTTTTCATTGGGTAAGAAACATGGCCTAGTGCTACCGATGATATTGCATGTTCTGTCCGGGACAGACCAGCCTCTTCCCTACTTCTAGACTACAGGATTTCACGCCTTTAACGTGGGGCATCAGCAAAGGAAACGAACCACCGTCTAGCACGCGGGGCCTTTCGCTGACTCCTGTGGATAACAGCGAGCGTTACAAGGAGCAGATGGCACAGACACATCCTGTATCCATCCAACTTTCTGAGGCAAAGCTCCCACCTATGTCTGCAAAACCAGAGAAAGTTTTCTGAGAAAGTAAACAGAAGCATCACAAAAGATGTTGCAAAGTTTCGCTCCAACAACCTAACCTTTTAGAGCTTGTCTGAATGGGGCTTTTTTTTTAAAAACCTCACTTCTTGTATATACATTATTTATGTAAGAACATGAGCCCATGCAGTACCTGATCCTGGCAAGGTATAATTAGGATTAAATACACAGTTTCTTTGCAGACCTGCCACTTAACACAAAATAGAAATTTAATGCAATCAGACACCAGCACAAGATATCAAAGTAAAATGATTAACATACTTTCCTTTCAAACTTATGACTTGTCGATAGAAAGCAATATAAAAGCAATTCTTTTGGGTAATTGAGTCATTGCTTTTAGTTCTTCTAAATTCCACACATCAAGAATTGATAAAACATAAAATGCAATGAAGTGCAAACAGTATGGATGTTAATTACGATGCTGTATTATGGTTAAATAATTCCGATCTAACATTTAATTTTGGAATCTCTCCCTCCCCGGTTTGTGTTGGTTTTTTACTTAGTGGATACCATATCATAGTCAAAAGTGTGTTTTCTTCACTGATTAGATTTATTTTATAAATTATTACCTTTGCAGCATGTTTTTACCATAGAAAATAATCTGTAAAACTCCTGCTTCCTGTATATTTCAGTATGCAGTGATGTGCAATGTACAGCTAGCAGATTAATTATTGAAGGACAAATATCTTTAAGCAGTTTTACTCACAATAATAAAGAACTGGATGCGCAACGAAATTAATTTGGTACATACTTTCCCTATATTTTACAATATTTCTGGCGATCCGTGCGTTAATTAGAGAAAATGTCGATTTGGTTGATAACTGGAATATCAGTTTGGGAACTGTGAATTAAAGAGCAAGGAAATCCAAATGCTGCATTCAACTATTTGGAAATTTGGCTGTGTCATCTTAGATAGGAGAAATCTGGCCCATCGGAATCTGCCATGATCTGGAGTTAATTGGTCATTCTCTAACTGGGCTTGAATGGCATGAAGAGTAAACAGGAGAAGGAGAAAGATTTACGATTTTGTAGATATTCCTTCCCGCGACAACAGTTTGTTCTTTGTCCTCGGGGATAGAAGAGCTCTGTTTTAACTCGGTGAAGAACCACACAATGGGTGCGAAAGGCACACAACTGCCAAACAATACAGCTCTCAAAAGAAAATACATCTTTTCATCTCTACTAACCAAGGGAAGCGCTCGATCGCTGTCCACATTAATAACCTAGCTGAGGCTTTTAAAGAAAACATACATTGAAGAAGCAGGAAGAGTAAGAGGAATAGGAAGCGTAAGAGAACAAGCATAATTGCAAGTTGGGAAGCTATTATTTATGAATTCTCACTTCCTTATTTGATAGCGGAACCGTGATTCATGGAAATGAAGCAGTTCATGGAAACGAAGCAGTTCTACCTTGGAATTCGTAAGCAAGTGTTAAGGATTTTACCTCTCGGCCTTTTCAGAAGGACAACTAACCTGAAAACAATTAGCTTGACTACTCGAAGTACCTACATAAAACATGAATCAGTCAATGATTAAGTTTTCTTTGCCATGTATGCACAAACCTAATGGAGATATGTCTTTCAACAGTGATAATTAAACTGAAAACATCCTTATAAATGTACTCCTAAGTGGCTCATTTGGTAAAGTTATTGTAAGGGTACATAGTTACTTAGAAAAGGAAAATAATAGACACATACCATATTACACAAGGCTCTTAATGAACTATCTTGTGGATTACAAAACTGTTTTTAACTGACCACACTCAAAAATCAATTTATTGAATACAGAAACATTGCAGACTGCAGTCGAGGTGCAGATATTCAAATTAAGATTCAGCATAAGTATTTCAGACAAAATTTTACATTTATCATTATAATAGATACCAAGAAATACACGCTGTGAATGTCCAAAATGAGTGTATTAACTAATACAGCCCCTCGTCCCCAACTTGTAATGCCAAGAAGCCGAACAAGAAGCCCTGGTAACCCCCACCTGAACAAGCAGCTCTCCAACTCTGCTGTTGGTAGAAGGACTGAACGGCAGACACAGGGACTGACAAGCCTAGGCAGGGCTGCCCAAACCTGTCAACCAACAGGGGTACAGTCCGAGTCAGGCTTGAATGTTCCAAAACTGGCCAAAATTGAACCAAGTACAGGAATTTTATCACACAGCAGAATTTCAGATAATGAAGCTCATCTAGATTCCAAAACATTGTCCCTTAATTGATGGTTATCTCAGATAGTTGTCACCATGGCAAGTGACCTAATTTGCTAACCGCTTTCACGTTCTTCTGGTTAATATCATACCAATAATTCCTCAAAGGCAGGCATTTTAATCTTGAACACAAATTAAGGGAATCCTTCCTCTGGAAACAAACAATTAATAACATATGATTAAGTCAAAATGATGAAGAGATGTACTTGGATCTAAAGGACTCCAGGTGTTTGAAGAAGGACATCAGAACTTTGTGATACCAGAGGTGACACTGTAAACCACTAAAGGCTTCTTCTGATCCTTTGGAGTTTTATGAAATTACTGTTTTTTTCCCATTTTGTTGGTATTACATATTCATAGATTCATCAATAGCACACATCATGTAATTTGCAATTGGGAGGTCAGAAGCAAGTCCCAGAGAAATCACACTTCTAAGTGTAGCACAATGTATTTACTACTGGTGCTCTCAGGCTCATTACCTTGATCTTGTATTTTTGTTAGCAAAGTCACTGCGTCACACTCTTGGTAGGAAAGATGCCTGCTTTGTAAAGAGGTTTGATATCTCTAGGAGAAGATGAGATTATATTTACATTAGAGAAATGTTTCCAGGATTGTATGCACACAAAAAACCCAAAAATGAGGTAAAGAGGATAGTATCAAAATTGCATCGCTTACCTACGATTATTAACACATAGCCAAACTCTCTTAGCATAGAAAACTTAACCCCAGTTTTTGTGTTTCCTATGCTACCTCGCATCCTTTCCCTATACCCCCAAAATACAAGTGGTGTATATCATAGCAGATCCACAGCTGATTTTACGGTTTCTGATGCAAACAATTCACTAGCAGTACATCACATACTTGATACCATCAGCACAGAAACCCCTGTGCAACTCTAATTTATGAGAATGCACCGAAGTTTTCCTTGGGAACAGCACATTATGCACAACTTTCTGTTACTGCAGTGCTTCACTTTCCCATCTTGGCCAGCACGCCTGCTTGCGGTGTGTACGTGCTCAATAGTTTATTCTCTCCAAGCACTTGGAGTTCTAGCTCTCTACCGAGTGCTTGTAAGCTCTCCGATGCCTCCCCAGTCACTGATGGCTTGTGTGTCTTGATTTTCGGTCCCTATGTGGGGCTACGACGCAATAGAGGAGGAGGACTCTCAACGCAAAAAACCATTCATCCTGTGACAGCATAGCTTTAATTTTTCAGACCAGAACAAGAAATATGGAATTACTCCAGTCATCTAATACACCGTGTTGTCCTAACTCACCTTTTCAAGATTATTGAGACAGCTGCACTGGTGGTTATTTAAAACAAAGTTAGAGAGAGTGGACCAGAAGAGGTGTTCTCTCATCAGCTAAACTGGCTTTAGAAATTGTACCAAAACCTGTAAAGACACAGCGCTGAGTTTTGTCCTTCATCAGACTCATCAATTTAAATGGGACTTCACATGAACTGTACCATAGATAGTGCTTAATATTACTGGTTAATCACATTCATTCTTTATTTACAACCCTTTTCCAGCCACTGATTTTTCTTATTATCTCAATGTTATCGAGCTTGTTTCACTCACATGGTGTCAGCAAACACTGCTTTAACTATTAAGATTTTACAAATTAGTTTGGCAGATTCCCTCCTGATCCTTTATGCCATTGCTTCTTTTATCCCGAAATTCTTTTATTATTTACACAAAAAGGCGCCACAAATACCACAACACTCTTAACACCTCAATGACAAGAAAACTCCAAAGCTTATTTTTGACCCCATAGAATTTACAGAATAACTTCAATCAAATTCCAGTCGAGAGGTTTGTGGTATTGTCCCAAGGGTGACATTTTACTGTCACGTACTTTGACTCATTCTCGGTAGTAGAGCATAGAGTTTCTCCAAGCGATGGCAACAGTATCTTGCAGAAAAGTACTTTCTACGCAACTCCGACAGACCGCGTTTTAGTGTGGTCAGAGAAAAGCAGTTCCCCAGACAAGAACTAGTGTAACTAGGAGACAGATAAACTAATGGCCTATTACAGATAGGGTGCAGCCCAGAAATGCTTTAGAAAACAGCAGACAAACCACATAGGAAGGAACCCCCCCCAAAATTCAATGTATGGACGGCACTCTACTGAGTCTACCGGGGGACACAGACAGGGCTTGGCTAAACGGGCAGACCTGAGCCCAGGCTGAGACTGCCCAGTTGTTACGCAGCTCACGGTGCAATCTCATTTGGCTCAAGCCAAATCCAAACTTCTGTTCCATGGACTCAGCAAGAAACCTGTTTCGTGAGTTGTTTCTCGCGCTTAATTTCTTTCCGAGCAACTTAACTTTTGCACGCGGGCCCATGGAAATATGCACTATGGGCATCACATCTGCCCACGTATAGGTTATTTTGGAATGATTTAATTTTGATCTGAACTGTTTTAAACTACAGAGGATATTAAATAGCTGGCACCTTGAGAAAGAAGTTAACGAAGGACAGAGAAGATACGGTACAGGTAGTAGCATTAGACCATAATGCCATCACACAGGACTGGAAGATACATAACTTATCACAAAAGAAAAAAAAAAAAATTCTTTTTCATATATTTCAAAAAAGAAATTAGGATAATTCCTTTTAGCCTTCTATAATGCTGTGGTGTCAAGTTGTAGAAACGTTCTGTGCTGAGCCTGGCCTCAGTCAGCCACTATTATCCCCATAAACAGACAGGAAATCAGGAGACACAAAGCACAAGAGGGTTGGCCAGTAGGCACAAAGGAAGCCTGTGAAAGAATTAGGACTACGGCCCAGATTTCTCAGCTTTTGCCATCCTGTTTTAAGGTACTCCAGCAATGTCTGATTTGCCTCCATTTATAAAAAGACATATCCCAATTTTAGCGCTTTGGAAATATATTCACTGCATGTAGTGGGTTTGCTGCTTGTTGCGTGTAGCTGAAGTAAGGAGATTCCTTCTTCTCAACCTCATTAAATGCTAAGCACACAGTAATTAATATAGCCTCTACATTAAGTATGAGTCATGCACCAGGGAAATTGTAGAAACCTAGTCTCGTGTTTTGTCTCTTAAGTCAAACGATTAACAAAGATGCGAGGCAAAGGAGGTAGCAGAGAGTAGGCTTTTTAACTCAGGAGATGTGGACAGCAGTTCCGCAGGGGGAACAAATAGCCTTTGGCAAGCTGAAACTCAGAGCAAAGCCCGAGGATCGCCGTAAAGCAGGGACGAGTTGCTGTGATGCTTCATCACCACAAGCATGTAAAAAAGTTAACAAATATTCTAATGGAGAGTGTTTAATGGAACAGTGCTAAACCACACTGCATTTTCTGCCACCAAAAGAGGGGGATGTGAGGTGACTGACTCGGGTCACTGAGTTGTACCAACTAAGTACAAATTGTCAGAGTCAGAATAGAAGCTAAAAAAAAATAATAAATGGATTAAAGCCTTTCTGAGAAGTTAGAACGGCAATTTATCTGCTTCTGTCTCTCCTTTTGTACTCCGCTTGGGTACCAGTCAGAATATTTTGATGCTTGCCCATCTTTAGTTACAAGCCACATGAGCTGAATTCAGATTAAACAGTAAAGAAAAAAAGCTTCCCAGAATATAGATTGTGTTTATTTAGGCCAGACCAACTTGGACGAAAGTGCAGAATCAAAGCCTAAAAGGAAGCTGGCAAGCTGTCAGTGCCTCAGCACATCCTATCTGCGCTTCCTCCATGAGAAAGACAACGGCGAGGGGCTGAGAAATTCTTTGCGTTTATAACATAACATTGGTTTATATAACAACAAGATGAGATAAGGTGATACACGGCCCTTAATTAATGACTGCACACCAAAGTTGTCATTTTGATGACTTGTTTGGGCAGGAGTGGTAGTGGCTGGGTGATAGATTATTCTCTCTTTATCCTGCCACAATGACATCTGCTTTATTCACAGATCAGCCACCAGTTGCTACAACAACGCCAGTGTGCTTTAGAAAATGTTGTTGAGCTGCTGAGAGAATCTTGGCTACCCATTAGCAAAATGTTAACTATGCAAAACCAAATAGCGTTTGGTTTTGTTGCAGGAAAGAAGTCAATGCTCCGCAATAAGTAAGAATGTCAAAAAGAATTTACATTCAAAAAGTAGAGAAGGGGTTTAACCCATGATATCACCATGATTCAAAAATCCCCCTGGAATTCATTAGTGAGACATTAGGCCTGAAGAATAGAGAAAATAAATAACGAGTTTTAAAAAGAAAGAACAAATACACTTTCCTCTGAGCAGCTTGTTGTCTGCAACGTTTTAGCATGTCCGTTGCCCCTTCACTTTTCCTGTTCATTGTCTTAGAGTTTTACACAGTAATCCTTTCCTAATAGGGCTTTATTTATTTTTTATGTCTTTCTTTTCTTCCCACTTAGCACTTTGAGGACACGCTAGGTGCTGTTAAACCATGCTAGGAAACTGATTTGGCGGCCAGTAAAGTCCCTCGCTCCCACTTCAGTAGAAGGTGAGAGAACCTCGCTCTCCAACGTGTTCCTTGGAAAGCCAATTATAGGAAAGCATCTGCAGGCATTTGTAGGAGAAGAGCTTTGTCCTCCAGCCAAAGAACGCGGCACCGCATTCGAGAGCCAAAGAGGGCAAACCGTGCCTGAGGAAACAGGAGCACTGCTGGGAGCAGGTGAATGTCCCCTGGTAAGGTAACTGCGGGTGGCATAGTGGCGACGGGGTCAAAAGCACTGAAATCTCCCGCTGCTGAAGTAGCTACTCTGTGGAAGAGGTGTCCGAGCTGCAATGTTTAGAGTGAAATTCCTCCAATTTCTAGGAAAGTGCCGCTTGTCATCTCCCGAGTGATTCATGTTGGGCTGCCTGCCACTGACGGTGGTATTAATACACGTCGGACGGCATCTCACAGAGAGAGGTTTCCCCTGCTCCCGATGCGTGCTTTCTTTTGAAATAGAATGGCTCTATCTGTCTTGGTCATAATTTTTCATCCACCTCAAAGTTAAGTGAATATAATTCTTAATTTGTTTTCCAAATGACTCAAACAATTTTCTTCCCTTTGTCTCCCCAGCAAGATCAGATCGATTTTACAATGTGTTGTACTTCAAATTTAACTTCATTAAATGTTTATAACATTAAGAGACTAATGACATAAGCCCTGTCTGTGGTATTTATAGGCTTTATGAAGAGACTGAAGACCTGAAAGGACTGAAGTTCAGGTTAATTCCTTGAGAACTAATTTCAACACCTATTCTTATCTGTAAAACACAAAATTCTACTGCTATTTCAGGGCTATCATGTTAATTTAACTGCAAGTTTATCAACCGTTGGAGTTCGAAATCTAAAACCAGCCCATGATAGATCATAGGTGTATTGTTTTTCTGTCACAGTAAATAGATCCCAAATGTTAATCTAACGATCTAGTTACATAACCAAGCTCAAGAAAATTTCAGCTACTGATTACTGGAAGAATATATGTGGAAAATCATCAGTAGCTGGTTTTGCTACATTCTGAACGTTTGTTATAGTCGCCTCCCCAAAGTGGTTTACTGGGTTGTATGTGCCCTCAGTTTGATTATTTTTAATAGCTATTTTCACATCATGATTGCCAACCCATACTTTTAAGCGAAGAACGCACCTGTATTTTGCTGCTCTCCACCATCCTCCTGTCCAACTACCATATGTCTGTTTCCCTTCCTTGGTCCTGAGCTTTCTGCTTCTTCCAGAGATTCTTTCTAGAGCTGCTGCTCTTCAGTCCATGGAAATTAAAGGGAGCTCAGGAATACTAGCAGTAATGCTGAATTAGCACTAGTTGGATTATGTTCCAATGCAATGTTAATTTTCAAGGGAGTACAACTGGGAAGTGGGGTTTTGCTTTTTGTTTTTTTTTTTTTTTTCATTCTTGGGGTTTTTTTTGGTTTAGTTCATGGTATAATCAGAGCTTCAGAAGTGCCAGTGGCAAACCGTGTTCAGAAAGGGATGGCTGCAGGAAGCCATACCTGACGTGCACATCGGAGCCTGCTTCTCTGAGCGCTGCCTGTCCCGATCGCCCAGGGGAGGCACTTCTGAAGCGCGAGAAGAGACATACCCCGAGCACTGCTGCTGTAAGCACTCGAGAGAGTAAGTGTAAAACAGGGAAACGAGGTGTAACAGGTGACTAATGGGTTGCTTGAAGTTTTTTAACATGTTGATTCATACCTTCCCAACTTTACCCAGGAATACCAGCAGACATTGCAGTGTAACTGAGCAGCAGATTAAATTCAGATTTCAGTTGGTCTCACATATATGGAATGAGTGTACGGGACTCAGTGCTGCTCTTTTAGACTTAATGCCGTTCAAGACTAAGTTCAACAGCTCAGCACATGTACCCAACGCACTGGCGATTCACTCAGCGTTTCATCTTTTCAGAGGCTAAAGTTCACTCTCGACTTTAAAGAAAGAGCACAGTACAAAAGGTAATTTTTAAAAGGACTCTCTGTATCACAGGTATGGCAAGCAAAGAGAAAAGCAGTATTCGCCGGCATCGTTGTCATGACTACAAATTGAAATCTCTATCTTCCACATGCACGGTATGTAATCTGGGAAAAGTCCAAAGAGCATCCTTAAAAAGCCACTAACATCTGATGGCAGCCTGGAGCCCGGAGTGAGAAGCGGAGGCGGTCATGCTGGCTCAGCCCCGGAGCCGATCTGCTCAGCGAAGCAGCGCCGGCGGGTGCCACGCTCGCTTGGCCACCGCCGGCCCACACCAGCGGCCGTTCTCTCGGTTGTCCCCCATGTTTACGTGCAGTATTGGCAGAGGGGGACGTCTCTTTCAAGCTCTCCAGCTAATAAACCAGTGCATGGCCCTACTGCCCTACGGACTGCCATTTTCAGCTAATTATATACTAGGAACTTTATTTCCTGAAAACGTATATTGCCTTTACCAAGAGGTATGGATAACATCTTCATCTGCCAGAAACAGGATTAGTTTTGACAGAGTTATGTTTACAAACATAAAATTTATCACTTTTTTTTTTCCTTTAAAATAGCACCTGTGTACACCTGGAACAAGACAGTAGCTAATGATTTATGTCGGACAGTAACAACGGCTGGTTTTGCTGGAACTATGCCATAACTTAGTGTCTGTTACTCTGCCCTATTGGGTCAAGACAACACATCAGTCAAGTAAATCACTTAAGTAAATTATTGAGAACTTAAATTGACTTTTTCTACATAATATGTAATTACTTCCTTGAACCAACATTCCCTTACATCACCGATCTAAAAAGCTTTCTATTTATTTTTTAACTGAATATTGATTGAATTTAAATTACAGCCAGCATGTACTATTTTTCTGCAGTTCAGATTCTAGGGAACAAACTTTCCAGCAACTTTGTGAGCCTTTGCTTGCAGTTCCTCACCACCCACATGCCCACGTCACTCAGCACAGCGAGCCTTGGAGCTGCAGATCTGCCCAGCACATTCACAACACAAAACCGAGCCCGATACATCTGCTCAAAGTTTTTCAGTGCCAACGCACTTGAAATTAAATTGCTGGGAGATGCTGAAGGTAGTGCAACAGTACAGGGGAAGATGAAAGACAAATTTGCAACATCAAGTTCTCACCGCAACGTTGTGAAGCAATGAGGATTTTTGCTGTAGCCAGCAAGACAGTTAAAGCCCAGAACTGAGAGTTACAAGTGTAAAGTCTCCACGGGGACTTCTGAGATCTAGAGTTCCCCAAGGCTGCATCTGCTATTGACTACGCATATACTCCTATCACAAGTCTAGAAGAAAAACCAAATATGCAGAGATTTCTCATGTCGCTAAAGAAAGACAGCAAGAGAGATTTTGCAGATCACATTCTGCTCCTGAGCTCCCGCCCTTACTTCAAACACAGGGTGCATGTACCTGGCATTGCAAGGTGTCCAAGCCCAACAGCCCTGAGTCAGAGAAACCTGGCCAGGTCAGCTGCTCTGCACAGATTTTTGACCCGTGATCTGAAGCATGAAGGCAATTCAGTTAATAGGATGTGGGCTTGTATCACTGGAATCATCTCCAAGGGCAGGAAAAACCCCTCTGAGTGCAAATATTCTTCCTGTCAGATGGTCATTGTGTGCTGTCCTCAATCATCCTCCCCAAAACTACCCTTCAAAAACCTATTAAAAAAAATAAAAATCCCTCTGTAAAGTATTTTTCCCACTTTAGGAGATGATAGAGTGGAAAGAGATACCAATCATTTTCAAAAGTGTCTGCATGCAAGTTTGGTGGAGGGGAGGAGAGGCAGGAAGGAGACTCTGGACTCAAAGAAGGAAGTTTTGAAGTTGGAGGAGCCTCACAATAAAACCTCTCACACAGACAGAGATGGCGTACCCTGTGCTGCTTTAGGCATAAATAAAAAGCCCCTTAAATTTAAGTTTGAAACTGTGGTCAGATGACCCTGGGCTGCGAAATATGGCTGGCTTTAAGAAAAGGCTGAGGAGGTGGCTGTCGATCCTAGCAAGGGCTAGCAGGAAATCAAATTTGTCAATGTGCAACCTTTAATATTCCTTAGTCAGAATCATTTCTGGTTAAAATTGGCAGAAGTGGTGAATATAATTCTCTTAGTATTTTATTAGTGAGATGGGAAGTTAATGGGAAAGGGCAGCTAAAACTACGTCTTTCTGCTAAGACTAGAAAATACATTAAAGTCAGTGCTGTCATGGATTACACCCAAGGTCACAGGAATTGATTACTGATATTTACAACTCAACAAATTGCTGCAAGCAAGCGTGACATCATGCCCCACACTATTTACCAGAGGAACTACATACAGTGAGGCTATAAAATAGCTCATCAGTCTGTGAGTAGGTCAATGTGTAGATCTTCAGCTAGAATAAGCATAATTCTACTTGCCCAGTCCAATATTCTGTATGAAGCCACAACTGTGTGATCCTAGGAGAGCAAGAGAGGTGGTGTTAGTCGAGTTCACGCACTCCTGAGCACGCTGCTGACTAACATTCATAGCGATCCCTTTTATTCAAATGTGAGATTAGAGAAAGCCGCTATTTAATGCATTTAATTGTATTTTAATTAAGAATAATTTTAAAAAGCAAGGTCCTACTTGTATCTGTTGCAACAGCATAAAGTGAATCCTCTCAGCACAGCAGCAGACAAAACAGCGTGCTGTGCCCGAGCCAGCTCCTGCCTGTATCCTGAGAACTTCTCGCTAGCAGACAGCTAGGGATGCTTGGACTGGATCTTTGTTCCTCTCCGTACCACAGATCCCCCTTCCGGTTCTACAACACACAAGGTCAGTTTTGTGCTGCTGTGTTTTACATTAGTTGAACGTGTCAGTGCAGACAGACACCAGGGAATCCTCAACCAGGAGTCATTTCGCAGGGTGCCTACGGTCTGTGTGGACAGGCAGCTGGAGGACAAAATTCCTGACCTGCCCCGATGGGGGTCTGCACGGGGACACTTCCTCCACACGTGTCCCAGGAGAAATCTGAGATAGGAGCGCTCCCAGACCCCGCAGACAGCAGGGAGATGGAGCTGGCTTTAGCTCAGAGCACCAACCTGGCCCGGTGGCCGAGGGAAGCGCTGATGGGTGCTCCATTGTGCTGATGGGTGCTCCACCTCAGGCCCCCACCCCAGGGCCATACAGCTCCTCCGCAGGCCGTGGGCTGTGCCCCAAGCACCCCACGGAGCTGTCTGTGAGGGATGTGCCTCCTCAAGCCCCGACCTTCTTGCTCAGCAGTGCAGAGTTCTTCATGATAGAGAGGGCAGTTTTTTCAAGTGCCAAAGGAGGCAAATCCCCTTTCGTGTAATGGCAGGTGCTTCAAGGTGCTTGTGGACTTTGACCAACTGGTTTGTACAATTAGAGTTTTTTCTCCTCCCCACTGGAATCTGTCATTTCCCAATGCATTACATTACACAATAAATTGAATGTGGGTTTGGTTTTGGTTTTTTTTTTTTTTTTTTTGCTAACCTTTATGAATCCTCTTGAGTGATCTGTGGATGGGATCAGCAAACAAATTTTGCTCTAGCTCTCCAAATCCTGACACACGAATTGATTTCAGCAGGACACATTAAGTGAATGATGGATCTCTGCCAAAAAGGCATGTAGGATTTTGCAAGGGGGAGGGGAAGAAGAAAGAGACTTTGCTTTCTCCCTTTTTTCTCCTTCTTAGCCAGTCTTGTTAAGAAAGGGCAAAAGCACTTAAATTCATTGCTCTCAAAGTAAATTGGTTTTCTTTTCTACCCTCTCAGAAGTCCTTTTTCTTCCGGGCTTATCCCATTGTTGCCTGCCTCATCCTTAAAGCAAAAAGAAGCGAGATGTCTGCTCGCCCCCAGAGCCGCGTCCGCCCCGTAGTGCCACTCCACCGAGATGTGCGCTTCACGTGGGTTCAGTTTCCCACTGCCCGCCTTGGCATCGCCATCTCTGCCGTTGGCTTTCCAAGGCTCGCTGACAGTTTCTCAAGCACATTAAGGCTGGCAACAAGAGCGGGGCTGTTGTAATAAATGACAGTAAGATCACAAGCTTTAGGGAGCTTGTTCCTCTCCGTTCGCGGCTCTCTTGAGAAGTTTTCAGAGGCTGTAGTTATCACCCTGCTCTGTATGCTGAGCCAGAGCTTTTGATGCTAATTTGTTGGCACTGCAAACTCCCACTGCAAACGATAGATCCCATGACCTTCTTCAGTTACAGATAACACAAACTACAGTTATATTTAAGTGGCATATTGGTTAACCTCGGTGGCTTGCAATACTTTCCTTTGACTCAATTTCTATCGTTAATAAAGGGTTATGTTACAAAGGCACCTTGGAGTTTCTCTCAGGGAAATCTAGCCAACAAGCTCGCTCTTGTGAGCAGATTTTTGCACTGAGCTTCTGTTTTAGCCGGGCTGCGCATTACAAACGCTCTGAAACACCAGCAGCAATGAAGACATTAACGCTGCATTAGGACAGGTATTCTGGCAAAATGCTTCCAAAATTAGATGCTCTCTGTAGCAACTATTATTACTGCTATTGCTTTCAAATCCTCTGAAAGGATTTGTGGACAGAAACACCACATAAATTCTGGTCTGGCTTACCGCATCCAGTGGGACTATTGGATAAATAAAGACCACTAACAAGAGAATGGGACGGGGGGCATGATTTTGGTCTTCAAGAACACAAGACAGCTACCTCGCTAAGAAAATCCATGAATCCCAGCTCTTCTTCTATTTTGAGGGAGTTGAGTAGTGTTGCATTTTGCAGTCAGAATTCGATTTTCTCACACACATTTCAACGTTCAGTGCTTGACACCAAGAACCCTTTGCCACAACCGTTGAAAACCCATTGCTATCAGTCATTAGCACGACGATGCTAGCTGCTCCTAGCTGCGTTAGTGGAGCACGCGTGGGCTCCCTGCAATAACACCCTTAGGACCTCACATCACGGAGCAGTAGCCAGCGACTGCATGTCAGGAAGCGCATGATATGGGCATTACTTCTGCGTTGGCTGGAGGGGAGCATGAATGCTTAGTGGTGACCAAGCCTCCCTCAGACCTGTCACAAGGTGGTGACAGCATTTCAGCTCCTGCAGAAAGCTGCAGATCAAACTGCCCGAGGGTCCAGAAGCAGCAATAGTGCCAACAAGGAGATACAACTCCTAACCTTTCTGGAAAGACTTGGACAAGGTCCTTTGGTAGCTCTTCCACTCTTAAAGCCAACACACGTCCCTCTATTGAGGAACAGAATTTTCTTATTGAATAAACCCACATCTTTTTATATTAATCTAGTCAAATAATAAGAAAGCAATGAGGGTGCAGAGCTTGGGTTATGTTCCATTAGTGCATTTCAATAAGCTGCAGAACCAGATATACTACACTTCTGGGTACTAGACACGTGGATGACCAACCCAAAATTCGCAATACTTTGTGCTGTAGAAGCCTAGGACACACCATTCTTCAGCACTACTCCAAAAAGCCTCTTTCCTATTATCCCAAGCAGATCTACAATACATTGTTTTCACAAGAAAAATAAATCATAATTTCTTCATCTCCTCTCCTTCCCAGCAACAGAGTAGTGACTTTTGTTTGCTAATGAAGCAAGGCAGCCACCGCAGGCTGTATATACTGCTTCTCCTTCAGCTCTAGATGTGAAACCGGACAAAGGGGTTAATCCATACGAGTTCTTGCTGCCATTGACATTTCAGTCAACTTTTTCCATGGATATTTGCACAAAAATGGTACTCTCAAGAGCAAAACTGGTAGTGTCCACAAAGTGTACTTCTGACCAGTGCTTTATACTTGCATGGTCTGTTAGTCACCTTTGAAGGAAGTGACTAACCAAAAGCAAAAGTCAAAACAGAGTTATACAGATTTTTCTGCTTCTCAGAAGGACATTCAATACCAAACCAAAATATTCAGTAACTCTTAAATTTTACTTCATATGGCTATATCATATCTACTTTTACCTGTAACTGTCTAAAAATCTACGCAGGGTTTCAGTGGACAATGCAATTTTTGTCTTACTACTAGTGGTGGTGTGCAGCTGTAGTAAATTTAGCCCCGTATGTTGTACACTCTTTAGCTTGTAAGTTAAGAATGGTATCATCTTCATCACAGAAACCCTATTCCACATCAGAGTTGAATCCATGGCTCTAGATCTCAAGAAGTTATCATTCTTCTGAGATATAGCACAGCAAGACCTGCAGTATGTTGTGATAAAGTTTACATCAAATGCATACACAGCAGTCAGGTTACAACAGTGTTTCAGGATACCATCAATCTGTGTAAGTACATAGCATACAGGTGATGATAGTAGTCCAAAAGTTGTAAAGTATGGAAAAACTAGTGGGTTCCAAACTTGAACAATTTTTTTTTTTAAACAAGGTTGTTGTTTTACAGTTCAGTCAACATGGCACATAATTTAGAGCTGCCTTTCACTCTGGTGTGCTGCTACCGAAGGGAAAGAAGGTGCAGACAGCTGCTCACTCCTCAAGATAAATAAGTTCTAGATAATTTACCTTGTTTAAAGACACATGGAAGAGCCTAAGAAGTAAAAAATCTACTAAAAGTTTAAGCTTCTCCCTCTTTAAAACAGAGAACAAAATGAATGGGTACCAATCCATGCAGATAGGTTTCATTTACAACTGTGATTCTTATCCATTCCCTTCTACTCTCCATCCCAGTACCTCCATCTTCCATGCACCAGTTCCTCTCCCCTTACTCTTGTTTCTTTCTTCTCACTAGTACCATCTCCCCATTCACTGCTTGATTATGCAGAACCTGGTAACTTCAATCCAGTAAGGCACATCTGCTCCTTGTTTCCAACAGATCGCATCTGAGTCAATTGTGTGCCAAAACTGTCTTAGACCTTCTAAAAGTTGATGTAGTTACATAAACACAAAGTCATTATTGAATTGGCTACAGATTTGCTCATTCATCTAATTCCTCAATAGTTTGTTCAAGAATGTTAATTATTATAAGCTTATCATTAACCTGCTTGCTTTTGTTACCAAGATTTGTCTTTGGTTTGCCAGGGACAAGACTGCTGAAATTCTGTTCTGTTGTCTGACTTGCATCTTGTTGAAGGTTATGAACTGGATTTATACAGAATGAAATGATGAATGGGGATTGAGTCATTTCATATATTAGCATTCCATACTTGCTTAAATGAGACAATTAATTAAGATAATTTCTACAACATGTGTAAGTGTTCCTATACATCTCAAGTAAAGAAATACTACAACTTCACTATGTCATAGTAAGTCTGAGCATCCAAATATGTTTTAATCCTTTCAGGGAGATTTATGCTCATGCAAATGATACATCTTCTCCTTATTACTAAAATAAGGCACTAGCATATGATGGAGATGCCAGCACCTGGCATATCTAGAACAACATTTAAATCCACACAGTGATGCACCTACGCTGCAGCATGTGCACTCAAACAAGTGTTTCTCCCAGAAATATTTTTTCTCTTTTTTGCACTTTCCTGGAAATATTTATCATCAACTCAATATAGTTAAGGAAAGCATTCTGCTTTTAAACATGCCAGGGCAGATTATGCTGCCAGTAAACAGGGTACTCGGTTGCAGCAAGCCCAGAAGAGGTAAAGTCTATCCTTAGGCCTATGCTACAGCACATGGGAAGTGCAGAATTGCAGCAGTTTATGCATCCACCAGGGATGAGTTATCCAACTCACTTTCCCATTTCTCCCAGTCCTAAAGGTGACAAGCAGGACATAGCAACCAGTTAGATAGAGAGGTCTTAAAAACTGACAATGAATAGAAAATCAGAGGGACCTCCCCAATGCTCAGTGCCAAGTGGCACTCTATTTCTAGACAAAAATTTCTAGCAAAGAGAGGGAAAAAAAGAGAGATATCTGCTGGCTTCCGTGAAGTGTGTATAGTGCAAGACTCATTCGATAGAACCCCACTCCATTATGCGGTGTAGGTAACGTCACTAACCTTTGTATTTTACGCAGCTGCAAGCAATATTGCCACAACGGACTCTTCTGAAGCAACCGTTGAGCTACAGGCCCCTCACCTTGGCATTCATAATTCCCGGCAGACACCACCAGCTCCTTCTCCTGAGCACATTGCTTCCTTTCTCCACCTCGAACCCTTTCTAGACTAGCTCCATTTCCTTTCCATAGCAGTCTCAATGTGAAAGGTACCTTCTTGGATTGATATTAGTAGTGTAGTATTTTGAGGTAATTACATTAGATTGATGCCCTCCTTCAGTTATTGCTGCAGCAATTAAAAAGGATTAACTAACAAAGATAGCTAGGCTTACTGAATGACTGCATATATACAACTGTAGCGTACTTTAAATTATTCCTCAGCTTTCAAGAGTAACTATTATAATGTACATTAATGTATTACATTGAGCACTTCCTCCTATTAGATTCTAATGTAATGAGATAATTTTCTTCCTTCAGGAGTAGTATCCCTATCAACATAGGAGAGAAAACACATTTATTTGTTTCTTCTGTGGATTATTTGGAATACCTCCATAGTCCATTCTTACAACTGGTTATTAAAGCATGGGTAGCTCAGCTCAATTAAACAGACTGAAATCACACACAAGTTTGACCTACTAGGGAACGCAATCAAATGATGCTCCACTACATTTCATGATGCAACAATGGAAGAATAAACCCCAGATCCCTACAAAACACATGGCATTAAAAACTACATTGCAATGTGAGACATCAGGGCGTGTATTATTCAGGACAGCTGAATTCACATAGTCAAATATCATTACATGATAATTGCACTACTTACTTAGGTTTGCATTTTGTGGGGGCCCTATTATTTCATGATTTAGAGCACATTGTCTCATTCTCTAAGCTACAAAGCATTACAAATAGGATTTGCAGGGTGGGTGTTTCAGTTTTTAAATGAAAACTGCTATAAAGCAAGTAAAATGAAGATCTGTAGATGTTTGCGGGAAGAGTGGAGACAAGTACAGCATAACCATGATCAGCTGACTCCTATTAGACTACGCATTCAGGTTACAGAATCCTTTAGTAGAAAGACACTCCCTGAAAACAAACAAACAAACAATAAAACCCTCCTCAGCGAAATACACCCCTGATGTAAGACTGTGTGGGAAAATTATTATTATTCTCTACAATGGCTAAGGTCATGCCTGATGAGCACTGAAGAACCATGACTATATCAAGACCAAGTGCAGGGCTTTCATTCTGCAAGACCCTGGTATTCACCTAAACATGGCTTAGTAATTGCTGACTGTGATCTGGACTGTGCTCTGGTATGATGCAGACCCATGTATTTGATGTAGTCTCATACTGAAGCCTAAAAAAAACTTTCATTTAACTCTCCTTCCATGCTTATGAGTTTGAGTATAGCAGCCAAAATATTTGAACGAGATAAGAAGCTCTTTGACTTTTCCAACCCAATTTTTGCAGACGAAATTGGCACAGATAGTCATGTCACAGTTATCATCTGTCCTGAAACTGAGCTTTCCGAGCCATTTCGGCACAAATTCTCAGGCTGTCCTTTGACACACAGATAAAGTCCTTGACTAATGCTGTTGTGAACTAAAGTAAATTCAGATACTGTTGGGGTGTTTTGAAATGCAGGATTTGGCTCAGACCAGATTATCTTCCAACATTTAAACATTTCGGTCTTTTCTTGGATTTCATCATCTTTCATTTGTTGTGATTTAATCCAAGAACAGGGAATGACTGAGTCCTTTCGAACTGCCCCTTCCGATGGCTTCTTTGCCACATCACTCCCTATTCACTCTGTCACTTGTGAAACCATTAAAAATGCCTTTTGATCTCACTGGCCACATGCATTTCAATAACAGGAACCTCCTTCTGCCTGTTTCTCCCATTGCATCTTACACCCAGACTTAAGTCAGTTTGCAGTTCAGAAGATTCTCAGAGACAGAAGGAATGGATACATTCCAACTTCACAGATCACACTGACAATTTTGAATTCCAGAGTCAAAAAACATTACAGTTTGTGACAAAACAGAGTAGTCTTTCTTGAATTTCATGGGTTGTATGGGTTGTGACCCCTTTTTCAAATTCCTTAAATATCTTCAAATTTTCCCCACAGCACATTTGTACTGGTTTCGCTGAAGTCTTTAACCAGCAATCAATAACTCTTGTCAAATCACAGTAGCATCTCAGAGATGTCCAAGGTGCTACTTACAGTCTCCATGGAATTACTCTGTTGGCTTGTCACTTCTGTTTTGCCACTGTTTAAGATGAAATTAGAGTGTGGAGACTAAATGGGTTTTGATACCAAAACACTCTAATCACAGATATATACAATTTTATGAATTATACTACTCCCCTTTCCCATGGGAGAGGCAATGTGGTTCAGGAAAAGAGTCTGCCAGGTCAGTGTAGCGGTACCAGCATTCCTCGTGCAGGGTTGTGGGTTATCTCGGGTTCCCCCTGTTCTCTTGGCGCTGGAAAGATCACCCCAAATTGCGGTGCAGGATGTTGGGGTCTCCTCCAAGTATCTCAGGTTCTCCCTCCTTTCTGGCTTCCCTCTGAACTTTCTCTTCTGGCATCTCTGCCCCCCAGAGTCTCCCCAAAAATTCTGTGGTTTCCCTACTTAAAGGATTGGGCAGAGAATACCTCTTTGGTGACTGATCCAGTCAAATCACACTGCTGTATTCTAATCTGCTGTTGTCGATGTTCCTGGTTTGCTTGATCAGAACGCTTCTGGGCAAGCTTGTGCTTCATGATGAACAGGTTGTTTGGATAGTTTGGCTATCTATTTTCTTGAGTATACAAACACTAATCATTCTATTTGGGACAAGGGGTTGGTCATATTGTGTGTACTTCCATTAAAACATCCTTGTAAGATAGATAAATTTATTTTGTCAGTGAAGAATATATACATACATCTCTAAAAATGAGTGATGTATGAAGCTTTAGATTTAAGTTCTACGTTTCATGAAACCTACAGAAGCATGAATTTGGTGCTCAAGGACCGAATGCTGATTACTAGAAGGGAAGTGCTCACACCAGGCAAAGCAAAGAAGTCCCATGGAAAATACATTCATTCTGTCTGCAGAGTCCCAAGTGTCAAAATTTCGGTGAAGTTAATTGCAAAGTCACGACTGGAGTCAAAATTAATCTGCCGAACTCCTTTTCACATGTATTCACAATCTGTGCACTAGTGATATCAAACTGTTCAGAGCTCTTCATGTGAGCAGTTGTTAACTGACTGGGACTTGTAAACACTTTAAAAAATTCTTGCAACTTAAGGAAATCTTATTATGATTGGGGAAAATTCCTATCCTTTCTCCTCATACTAGGCAGCCAGAAAACTAGGATGCTTTAAATTCCTTGAATTTAAAGGAGTTTGAGATGTACTTTGAAATGAAAAATGTATTTCCTCTTCCTGTCTCAATTTCCATTTACTCTGAATGGCTGAAGTTACCCTAAAAATGTTTTATATTTAACAGAAAAATTAACAGCAAACAGATCAAACACAGAGAATATCAGGACTCAAAGTCTATTTTTTTCTTCCCTCCCCAGCTGCTTCTATGCCAGTTAAAAGAAGGGAAGCAGGGCCATGATGTTATGAAGAAAGTCCAAACCACACCAATCTTGCAGGTGTATGCATATGGGAGAGGAGAAGGAACATCTGAGAGAAAATGCAGTTCTCATTCCTTCTTGGGGTAAACCCCAAAATTTTTCCCTTTCTATGTGTGACAGCACGCAGCCTCGGTGAACACAGCGACTCTCCCCAAGAAACTGAGGCACCCACCTTCACGGGGCTGCACGCTGGACTTGGAGAACAAAGCCGCGAACCTGGTCCTTCCACAGCCCTGCCTTTAGTCCCAAGCACATGGTTATTCAGAGCTGAATAGACTGGGGAAATCTTTCAGCACTTTGGTTTAAATTAGCACATCCTCACGAAAAGTTTTCCCAAATACTTTACAATCAAGTGAAATACTACATAGGTACATCCAAGCTATTAAGAGCATCTGGAAAGGCTCGCTCCATGGCACACGTGAACTCGCCCCGGTGAGGCGGCGTGCTGGAGTACAGCATGCTCTCCCCCAGGCACAGCTGTGCCCTCGGTCCGACAGCCGAGCTGTTTGCTGAGGCCAAGATCGCCGTCCCCAGAGGAGCTCTCATTCCTTGCATTTTTAAGGGAAGAAATTCTGACACTTAACAGAAGCAGAACCAACAACAGTTGGTTGTTTCTCCTCCTCTCTTCTACCAACAGGTGACTTTAGGCTGAATTAAAATGGGACTTGGAATGAAAAATAGCCACTTTTACTGTGCAGCCTCTAATTACTCAAAGCCATTAAGAAGCTCTTGTAGAATGGAAAAGCTGCAGTGTTATTTTCACTTCTCTTTTCCCTTGCTGGTAACCTACGCAGCATCTGAAGCGCTCTCTTTGTGCACACTGAGCTGGATCTGTAAAACAAAGTCTGTACAACACACTCCACCTAACGAAGCTGTTTGAGGTAAATAGCTCCCTGACACCCTTTGAGATTTTCTCTCCTCTTATTTCTTCTCTTTTTTTTTTTAATTCCATCTCAGCAATCGCTAGTGCTGTGGCTGAATGCAAGGCCCTTCCTCTTCAGAAGCTGATTGTGGCAAGACTTAGATTGCTACCCCTTTCGAAGAAAAATGCCTCTTGACAGCTCTTTGGAATGAAGGGGGAGTTACGTGCAGGGGTGACACTGGCAGAAAGAGTTGGCTCTCACCGTTTCTTGAAACTGCATAATGAATGAAATGTTTAACAGCAGAGAGGATGTAGGGCTGGCAACACGTATTAGTTAAAGGGCTTTTTGAAGCCATCTGTCCACCAGCTTTAGCCACTACTGAATGAAAATTCGTTTTGAAAGCAAAAGGGACAGACACTCTAATCTTCCAGCTCTTCATCCTCCACTGCAAGCCAACGAAGGGCACTTGCAATGCTCAGGGAAGGAATGTGCTCCTCAGCTAAGGGAGGACTGCTTTGCAATCATTTAAAATCGTGATGCTGACAATACTTACATCAGTTAACAGTATTTATAAATGCAAAGTACCGCTGAGGACTGAAACAATAAGAGTCAGCTGCATAAAAATCAGCTACCCTTTACATGCACTTCAGAGTGCAAATTATCAGAATTTTAGATAAACCAAAGACAGCTTCAGTCTGTTTTCCAAAAATAAAACTGCAGTTTAGCGCACCAGTCAGAAGTCCCGACTTTCAACTCCTGTCTTTAATCACTGAACCAAAACGTCCCTGCTCTGGCTGGCCCTGCTGATGCTAGTTTTGGAGGTACCGTTCTTAATGATTTATGCTCACCTCTATTTCTGCACAGACTGAAGGATAGAACAATTCCCGTATTGTGGGGATAATTTGTGGTATTTACTCTTCACAGGACATGGATCAAATAAAAAGCTTACTAGTTGGTCAGTGCAAAACTGAGATTTGTAGACAAACGTTTTATTTAAAAGTCTATGAAACTAAAGTACAAATTGCAGACTTAAGAACTCTCTACCATCAGTGAGCAAACAGTAAGAAACAGATTTTCTCACACAGCAGAACATGAAAATGCAGTTACTCTCTGATGAAACTCATCGTACTTGAGACCCACTTCCTACCCAACACTGTACGCTCTCGATTCAACACAAACGTAAAAGAGAATGAAGCCGTGTTTAACCACTAATCCTATATTACCAAATGTGGGAAAATGACGTGTTAATTTATGCAACAGGATCTGAAGAGCAATGTAAAAGGAAAGAAAACCATCCAGGCAAATGTCTTGGGTGCGCCCTGGCCTACTGGATCCGTGCACCTGGCAAATCAGCAAACTAAAGCAAACAAATGTGGGAAGTAAGTTCATGTTTCTGAAGAAAAGAAAATAAGACAATTTCCCTCGCCCCCATTCTAAGTTTGCATTATTATACTTTCCCAGGGCTATTCCATGTTAGTTGTTACCATCATTCACAGCCGTTGTTTAGACAGCTTGAGCCGTGGCAACAGAAGTGAAGTTGATATTTATGCAGTTGAAACTATCGCATACAAGTGCATCTTTGGTCCTAATTTCAGCAGGAAGAGATTATACGGAGAGAGTTAAAACGGATATAATGTTTGAGGGAAAAATAAGTCCTTGAAAGCTTTGTCCCAAAATGTTAAAAAGTAGCATCTGAACAATGCATTCTCTTAGTGGTACCTCACTGCTTAGGTTGCATGGTTTGCCATCTGGAGCCCAAATAGCTCACACAAAATTACAGCCTGGAGAAAAGAGCATGGAGCTCCAGCCCTGCTAACAGAATATTTTACAATCAGCTTGCAAAGGGCCTATTTGGTAGTTACAACGCGTATGTGCGTGTGGTGAGAAGAAATAAGGCGACATTTGGAAACACTTGCGCTCCTCAGTTGGCAAAGCAGTGAGAATCTGTGCGTGAATCACGTACCTGTGAGACAGCTCTGGGACTCAAGGCCCGGAAGGAATTACATTGATCCACCGACGGGGATCGACGTGGTCCCACGTGGGTGGTACGCAAGCCAGAGGCAAAAGCCGGCAGGAGCCCCAAGGGGATCGAAATTAAGACCCTGTAGTGAACGATCAACTTCTCTCCCAGGGGTCTGGAAAGCTGCGCTAAGGGGCTCTGGCAAATCTGAGTCCAGGCTTGGCTGGAAGAGCACGAGCAGAGAGGAGGACTTGTAGGTCTTTAGAGACCCGGAGGAGCGGTGTTAGGGAGGAAGGTGCAGAGCTGCGTGGCCCAGAACGCAGCAAACAGGAACAGCTAACAGACACAGCAGTTTGTTATTACCGTTGCTATATTTATTACCATTGATCAAAATATTTATCTGCAAAGCGAAAATTTATTGAAAAGCTTAGTCCTTTGCTGTACTCAGAGTATCTAATATTTACCAGCCTTTTCAAAGTAGTACCTTGCAGAAAAATAAAGCAAAAAACCTGAAGGTAAATTGGAACCATCTACCAATTCCATCAGTGACGTACTAGCCTGAGTAAGTAGTAGTCCGTAATTTACCACTGGGGAAAAACAGTCACACTGAGCTGCATTTAATTTAAGCAGGGCTGGACAGAACAGATTATAGCATAATATAATGCAAGGCAGAGAATGTGCTTTGTCCAAATGGAAATGGAGTTTGAATGAATAGTCATATAAAATAGAATGTGTATTCTTGTTTATGTGAAACAAGTATCTACAGACTAAAATGACTGAAAAGTATCTATAGAGGTCTATTTAAAACTGGAAAGAGAGAGGCAATTTGAAAAATAACTATTTTATCTGTTAGCAAGCTGATAAGGGAAGCAATGTGACTGAATGCTGCTTTTGTTTAAAAGCAACTGAAAAGATAAGAACCAGAATCCTTGCAGAGATGTGTGGCCAGGCTACATTACTGGCTGGACACAACCTAAAAAACCCAACCCCTAACTAAAATGGCAAATTACTTACTTGGCAAATACAGAAACATAGCCCCGGCTTGTGCCAACTCCCAGTCCCAGCTCCGCCGAGGCACCTGAACAAAGGCCTTTCATAGGCAGTGTAATTTAGGCTACCCGAGTTCGTCAGGATGCTCAGGTGTATAGAGGGGCCTCACGGAGCGCCAGACAGAGACAAATTCACATGGAGTAAGCGAAGCACTTTGCTGGCATGTGGACGTGGGTTCCGGAGGCTATTCCCAACACAGAAGACAATCACTGGCAGGTAATAAAGGAGGCATTTATGCGATATGTCAGCGGTTAGTGCAAAGCTTAAAAGAAATGAGATCATGTGGCAAGATAGCATTCTCTGCCTTTCCCCCAGGGGAAGGAGCATTACTGTTATTACTATAAGCCATTGTTACCGCTACTTCTTTGAAATAAAACGTGACACAGTATCGTCAGCTGATACTTGTGCGATCGCAGCTATCATAAATTGTGGTTTCCAGAATATTAATCTCCGGTTACGCTATGCAACTACCACACAAGTGTGCAGCATGGAGACAGACAGATCCCTAGGAAAAAAAACCCCTGCAACATCCCTCGAACAAGACTGCCTGCCCCCAGACACTGCTTTACTGCGGGCTTTCGAAAGTTGAAAATAAAAAAACAAAGTACAAACAGGTTAATACAAGTTTCACTTACCCTCTTGGCATAGACAGGGTAGCTATAGCAATTCAGCCCAAGACAGCCCAAAGAAATGAAGATCTTCACACCCCATTTGCTAGACTTTATCAGACTAATTTTCCATTTATTTTCTATGTTTTATATAGAAAAAATAACTCCAAATTAATCCTTCATTTGAAATGTAAATCTAATTGCTTGCTGTAATGTACATGACAGGTACAATATGGCTCCTATTAAGATAGGATATCTTAAGCAAAACAGCTTCATTCCAATTTCATAGTACAGGGAGAAAACATAATTTAGTGAAACGAGTTAAAACATTGAAATATCTGAATTTATTTGAAATTTCAAATTAATTTTTATGGTATCCATAAAAAATTATTTTTTTTTCTCCAGAAAACTCATGGGCATGCTATTATTTTCTTTTTAAACTTTACATGAAGCATAAGTATCATAACTGTCCTTTAAAAAATTAAACGAACAGATAATTGAAGACCAGATGAGTGCCTTCTGAGATTGAACTGCTGTGTATCTGTTAAACCCCTTGTTAAACCACTAAATGCAGGGTTTTAGAAGCTAACCCTGTCAGTACACCATAAACCAGCTATAGTTTAGTTATGTCCAACTCACGGTAAGAAGGTTTAACCATGCTAAAAAGTATTAAGCGAAGTAAAGAAAAGAAAACAGTGTGAATGCTCACATTTATCCCTCTGTGACTTGCATCTAACTATCAATTATTTTATGGTTGTCAGTTTTTTGCTGATAACTAAATTACATCACTTATTGAATGGAAAAGTTTTTGCCCATGGATTGCAGGCCAGGAATCAATGATGTAAGAGCAAGAAGTACTAGATGGAACGAAATTTCTGAACTGTGGGAAAAGTGTGCTACTTATTTTCAACATAAGCACACAGAGTTGCAGCGAGTGAGTATGTAATAGCATCAGAGCTATGTAATACCACCAGAACGGAGATCATTAAAAGAAAGTTTCCCACAAGAAGCCCTGGCCAATTCAGTTTCTGTTTAGTTTCTCAAATACTCTTCTGCAAAGATGTTTCCAACTACCTCCTTGATTACCACTTAGGTACCTGCCAGGGCTGGTCCCAGTGCAGCATTTGTCACTAATAATATCCTGGATTGCCCCAACTACAGCAGCTCCATACTTTCATCTGTAGGAGTCAAATATGGAATAAAGGCAATATGCACAGCCACAGCTTCATTTCTATTCAAAATACTCCCTTGTTTCCCTGAACTTTGCAGTTATGCGAGAGATGAGCAAAGAACATCCTACAGTCCAACAGCTACTGAGTTTATATCCTTACTCTCCAGGGAGCAATCTGTTGCAGGTGTAGAGAACGTTTCACATACTATGAGATCCTACAGCTGACGGACTAGCACAGTGGCCCCAAATTGAACTAAACCTGAAGGGAAAGTGGACTAAAGCATCTAATTCCGTCTCTTATACGTTGTAAAATATTTCATACAATAAAACTCCGTAGAATAAGCCAACAGGCTTTGATGTATATTATAACGCAATCAACAGCCCCATTTTTCCAAACACACGTGGTCGTAGTTTCCATTCAGGACAGTTTAAAATCTCAAAGTCAGGTGTAAGTGCATGGAAGGATTGAACTGAATAGCTAGAGACATGTTTATGCCACAGTTATGATTACCAGTGTAAATGTTCTTAGTCAGCTACCTGGCTAACTGTCTTCAGTTTGGCATTTTAGTACAGATCTCTGTCGAAGGGGCTGGAAAGTGGGTCCTAGAAGACAAGCTGGGCTGCTTGTGCACATAATGCATTTCCCAAATCAAGAGCAGACAGTTGCAGAGGGGCTTAATGAAGAAACAGTCAGGTTGTGGATGGAAAGAAACAGCAATGCTGGGTCAAAAAGATGAGTTTTGTCGATCACTGCAGTTGTTATACTACTGAAAGTGAAGCACTGGAGAAAACTGTGGTGTAATGGAAGCATTTCAAAGCAAAAGGAAGTCCTTTACAATGACAGAGAAAAGTGTATATTCCTGCTGTGAACAAGGAGATAGGGACCAGGAGAAATATAAAATATGAACAGTGCAAAAGGGGGCAGGAAGAGACAGAATCAGCCGATACATTTGGAGATATGGAGAATACGAAATAGATAAAGAAGTTCAGACAGTAAAAAATGAGGCTTAACAGATAAGCCAGCACAGAAAGGCTGTAATGCTGGATCCCAGTGGGGGAAAAATTAACAAGCACCAGCGTGTGGATTGTGAGCGTGGGACATGATTTGGCTGACTGGGGGGTGGGACTGTCTCAGCGGACAAGTTTAGGGAGGAAGATAACCTACTACCTTGGACAGAGGAAAGGAAGCAATCGGCACAGCAAATTCGCTAACTCTGGTAGTACAGCAGTGAAGGAAGGAGATGCTGGAGATAAAGCAGAACTAGTGAGATAGGCTGTGAGAGAGGAAAAGGTAATGGCGTAAAACTCAGAGTGGAGCAAGTCCATATCTGTAAGAGAAGCGTAACCATGAGCCAAGAAATTGCTCACGTTCTTCATCTGCTGGGAAGGAAGAAAGTTGAAAATGCAGTAACGGGCACAGCAGTGAGCTCGGCAATCCAGACTAAACTCTTTCTTTCCCTCTTAACCTGTCCTAATTTACAGTTCTATTATATTCCTTAGCTCACTTTATTATGTTCAGGCTGCTTCAGTTTGTTCATAGAGTTTTTAACACACTGGTAAAAGCACACAAGACCTATGACATGAGAGGTTTTAACTGTATGTGTTCCCTTAGGTATAGGGTACTGCTCGCTACAGAGCGGTTCTCACAGAGTTTGTACACAATGCATTAATGACCCAGATGATGTTCATTCTTCTTACTGCCCTGTCGATTAATTTGAGGGTTCTGCCACCATCCACATGTACTCCATCTCCACTCTGCTCTGCAATGGAGTTTCCACCAATAACTTCAAAAACTTAATGGACCCCCAGATATGCAGACAGAACGCTACAATAGATGGATGCTTATTTCGACAAGTAATGCATTCCAGCGCACAGAAAACCCACATCTCATTTTACTGAAAACCCCATACTTCCCTCCAGGCAGCTCACAAAATTAAGAAACCAAGCAGGATTTTATTTCTAGCTTATACTTAGCAACCAAATTACTATGCAAGCTTGAACAGGAGATCCGAGTTTTGGCCTCCCCCCCCCCCCCCCCATTTATACTCATACAAGGGCACCAGGTGGGAAGAGTGGAGCAGCACAAGCAGTCGGCAGAGCTCATCACCAAGCCTGACGTACAAAACCAGGAATGATTAGAAACTGCAGAGCACAGGTTACGTGTACTGAGGCAGCAGACAAGTAAAAATAACCGACAGCTTCACCTAGTAAGCAGGACTATCACAATGTGGTTTTATTGACTCATTCAAGCAATAAGTACTTTAAATTATGTGTTTCAGATAAGAAGCCTCTTGGATTGGTGGCTGGTCTCACACAGGCCAACGTCTGCAGTTCCTTTGAGAGGTGTCCTGTAGAACTGCAGCTTCTAGAGAGAGATGGCCAAAAATGACAAATTCTCTTTCATGCTCCTCTGCAGCCATGGCCAATGAAGCTAAGATACACCTCATTTTAATCTGCTGGAGGAAAGATCTATGACAAGGGAGAAAGCGTAAAGACTATGGAAAGAAAGAAAAGCTATAACGAAAATGTAGTTTAGAAGCAAGAGTCAGAGAGCTATACGCAGTCAGACGGGTGTGTAAGAAGTCCAGCAACTGAGAGGCTTCATCAGCATCCAAGAACATGCCGATTGAATGCAGTTATCTTCCAAAGAAAGATTATTCAGATAATCAGAGCACATCTAAGGCATGCGACAGAGTTCAGACATACATGGTATGATACAATATTGCCAGTATCTCAGAAAAGCATATTTTGCCAGAGTTTCACACACCAGGTAGCACAAAACAGACATTACGAAGGCACCAAAGATGCTTCGCAGAAAGCTAACAAGGTCTCACCCACCCTCAATCCCCATAGTAGGGTGATGAAAGAATTGTTTTATGGCAGCACTGCAGAGGTGTTTCATGAACCAGTGTTGCTAAAATCCTCCAAGTTACCTGTGTTCCTGCTTTTGAGTTTTTCTTTGTTAAAAAAGCAGCGGCCGACAGGAACTAATGATGGTCATCTTCCACCCTTGGAAGATGAGTTTCTGGGACATCGAGTTGTAATTGCATGGAGCACAGGACTAAGAGAATATTTCAGCCTCTAAACAAACGATGAATTTTGCCTGACCCCAAGCAAGATAATGGCTTCTGGTATTGCAGTGGGAGCTTTAGATCCCATCGCTTGTCTTCATGAGTATAATGACCTGACCTATAGACAGGACTAGCAGTTTGAAAAATAATGTCTCTCTCTCTATTAGATTATAACTATGTGGACAGTGGCTATTTTTTCCCCTTTGATAATATTAATGCAATGAAATCTAAAGCATAATCCCTAACAAAACACAAATAAAAAGATCATGATCTGTAATTAAATGGAATTTTTCTTGTTGATACAACACATACAGATGCTTCTCTTATCTGATGTATCTCAAATCTTATTGGATGCAATTTTTCTTATCCTGCTTTTGGCCAAAACCCGCAGGCCTTCCTTACAAGAAATCAAAGAAAGACCTTCTAGAACAGGAGGTCTGGCACTGCCCAAAGATCTAGTCCTTCAAAGCTGATTCCCATAAACTGCGAGATTTGCCAGGAATTCCCTCTACATCGCTAGAATCCTGGGAATAAGTCCCAATTGCTGGAATACTGTTTAGTAATGAATTAATAGAATTGTCTTTTTTCTTTCTCTGCAGTCTAGCTCAGGTGAGGTCTAAATAATTTCTAAAGAATAATGGATTAAAAATTAGTGTGAAGACCACTCATTACTTCATAAGTCAACAGATTGAAAACTTTCTTTTTAAAAATATAATTCTGCTAAATATTAAAACCTGCTGTCTTAGAGTGGTAAGCCTAACGTGGAGTCCAATGCAGAAGACTCCTCCTAGTCTCCTACACAGGGTAACTGACCTTGATTTTCATTACGTTTTCAGCCTGGGACATATAACTCACTTTGTGGTTAATTATCTTGTACTGGAGTCCATAACAGTGGTTTGAGTGTAGAGCTATTGTGGGTATAACCAAATCCATTAGAGTCTCACTGAGTATGGGAGCAGACCTAAGCTTAAGAATTTACCAACTCACTCAGTATAATTACTGTCAGCATGAGGCAGGCAGGTATGGAAGGAGGAAGGGAAGGATCTATTCTGGTTTTTTTTTTTTCCTTCCCTGGAAAGTGTTTGATTGTAAATGGATGGCAGTGCTAAGGTGAGAACATGCTGTAATTCCTGTATAAGGAGATAAGGTTTATTTAGGTTCCCAGTCTTCACTTCCCCCTTCCTGTTTGCCACTTAGTAAATACCTGAGCTGACCTACAAGTGATTAGTGGACAGTTTAAGCATTTTTTTTTCCCCCGAAAAAGTGCAAAGTTAAGGATATGCTGTTTTAGAACGATGATGAGCAAATATTAAGGAAAGCGGTAAGAAGATGCAAAGGATACAATGGAAAGAACTGAAAAGTATTTATGGAGCAGCAATTGCAACACTGCAGACAAGTCTTGGCACAGAAGTCATAACAATTAGAGATAATTCTAATTGCATTTCAAATATATGGAAAATAGACTTGCAGTTTAACATACATATTAAGTAGGGCTGAAGTGCATGCAATTCCCTGAACAGGCAAACTCTGCAGGACAGCAGGTTCCTTTGGCAAACCCGCTTAGCTGTCACCTGGGCAAAATTCAAAGGACGCAGGCAGAAGTGGCCCATTTCTAATGGAAAGTTGTGTTGTAATACCGCTGCTTAGTAAAACTAATTAGATACGCTGCTCCAGCCAGGGTGCCCGTCAGCCCGAGGGTGGCAGCTTAGAGATGTTGGCCCCTCCACAGGCACCACTGGCTGGAGGAGAGACTCCGTCGTTATGCACGGAGGAGTTTTGACCGAGGTCAGAAACCGTCCTGCCGGCGCCGGAGCCCGGCGAGGAGCTGTCCAAGGCGGCGGAGCGAGCAGCGCTCCCGGGCTGCCCGCACACCTTGTGCTGCTCAACGGCGGCTGTGGGCTTTGCTCCTCTCTCCAGCAACACCCCACTGTTCCCCCAGGCTCACACCATAAACCCCACAGGTTTCTGTTAGAACAACAGAACTGTTCTGTTCTGCTGGGTTTCACTCTGCAGTTTCGGATGAGAACAGGAGCTGTCCTCCAGGGTCTTCAGTACCAGCACAGTCTCTTGTGCCTCCCAGAAAGTACATGGCTTCTGAAAGCAATCAGGATAATCACGCTGTCCTAAAAGGTTGCTGTTATTAAAGACTATAAAAGTTCAAAATACATATTCCCTTAAAAAAAAAGAAAATCACCTTTCCACAGGGAAATATTTGCCAGCCACTGCATAATCTGCAGATTCTCTTTAAAGAAAAGTGACAGAATCTGATAGTTGTTTCTTTTCAAGTAGATGTGGTCACCAAAACCAGCTTGGGCAGGTGCCGCCCTTTCTGTTTGACAGCAGCATTTCCCAGATTACTTTTGGGGTTTGGTGCTGCCACTATTCACCATGGTTTGCAATCTTAGCAACTGGGAGGAGAGAAGAGAATACACAAATCTTATCTTTCAGTAACTTTTTTCCACAGCAAGTGCTGATCTGTCATGGGGACAGTGGACTTTTTGGTTCTTGATCTCCTGTTTACTTGCATGTGCTTGCATTAAGAGGGAGGTACGTCTCAACTGCATGTATTTTTGTCCACGCTGTTATAAAGCGTCCCCAATGTGTTTCCATCTGTGAGAAGTTAGTATTAGGTAAATACAATTATATTGCTAATATTTGCGCGAAAGTGGTACTTTAATATCTGTATAAAACGTTTCACGCCCCAAGCTGAAGACGTGCAGCTCCTGAACAAACTTCATGTACTATTTTCCAGCAGGACAGGCAGGTATCTGAGTTCCCGGAGAGGCCCTTTTTGCTGCTGCGGTGTGCTCCTCACATCATGCGCAGTTTGCCAATTGGGCTCCCGGCTACGGGATAGCAGAGTCAGCCAGGCAAGCAGCTCCGAGCTTCCGCGATCCCGCTGAGCCCCAGCGCGCTGTCTCCTAGGAGATCCAATCCCTTATCTCCCGGTACCTATGTTTTACTCTGCAGCCTCAAGAAGGATTCGTTCAACGCTGTTCCACAAATACGTTGAATATTCAGTTTGCAATAGCATTATTGAAGTCTGTGATAAAGCTTTGCAACATTTAAGCACTTGTCCAGTTTCACTAGGAATTTACTTGATGTATAAAATAAAAAATTAGTACAAATATGACCTGTGCCTATATAAATATTTGCCCACATTTGGTAAATGTTTGCATATATAATTTTTGAAAAGCTCCTCTTACTATAGCAATTTCAAGGTTTTAAAAAGAAAAAGAAAGATCTTTTCTCCCTGCTTTATTCACACTGTTACAGGAAATTAGTGGTTAAGCAAACTTTTTAAAAAAAGGCTTAACAAAGCATGTTTTGCAAATTCATTCAGTTTTGAATGAACTTGACAAATTTTGAAAGCAACCATCATTGGAGTTTGACCAATTTCAGAGCACCGATGAAAGCTGCCTTTGCTATTTGAATTTTAAAGATTGGCCAAAGTCTTATGTCAGCTGCCTTGTTCTGCAGCCTGTCTTTGAATCCTCTTAGGAAAGTCAGGGATACCCACAAACAATAGAATTAAAATCTGTCTTTAGGACTGGCAAACCATTCAAAGTTCTGTCTAGCTGCTTAGCATAGACTGTGCTAGGCCTCAAGAAGAGAATAGGCCCCTAAAGAAGCAATAATTTTCAGATTGTTGTGTACAATGCAGTGATAAAGCTCCCTGTCACATTTTTCTTCCCAGTTACTGAAGTTCCCATTCAGATGAATTGTCACAGCTTCTTCAATCCAAACAAGCACCCTTCCGGCCTTGTTTGCATTAAAATGTGATAAAACTAAAGGTGACTTTAGCACAGCTGTGCAGAAAAGTGGATTAGGTCAAAGTGACAGCATTTGTTAGGCCTTGCCACAAAGGTGGTTCAAGATTTGTCTAGAGCGCTAATGTGGGAGAAGCAGAAGTTTCTTAAACCCAGACATTTGTAATAAGGCCACAAACAAAAAATAGTATTTCTTTCATCCAAACGTAGTTTCCCAATGGCAGTGGGCCAGCCTGTTGACCTGTTGTCACAGAAAAATTTGGAATGGCACCACAAAACAAAGTGCCTTGTATTTTCTGTCATTCTCGCCAGCCATCGCGCACAAGTCAAGCGCTGCTGTCAATACCCAAAGCACTGACAAGGCGAGGGCCAGCATCCTGACAGCACGGTGCCATTCAGACTCCTCACGGACGGACAGACAGACGCTGGCTCCAGAGCTCTGCGATCCCAAAATGCAAAAATGTTTTGTAACGCTATTTTGGAGGCAGAAGTAAGGAAGGTCTGTTTTTCTTATTCGTAGTGAAGCTGTAATCGCCAGTCTTTCAGCAAAGAGGGCATTGCTCACTTCACCATCTTTTAAGCTCCTATTTCTATTTTATTTTTAAGGGAAAACCCCACCAAAGCCAAAAGCCATCAGAAATAGCACCCTTTGCATGCCACCTGCTGGCAATTATTTGTATTTGGCTAAGATGGTGGCAGAGAACAGTTTTCTCCGTGACAAGAAATAGTTATTATCTCAAAGGTTGGCAGAATAATCAGTGAAAGTCCCACGTATGAGCACATTGGGTTGAGGAGAACCAGGACAAGGCCGCCAAAACCCACCTTCTCTCCACAACTCTGCTATTTATTTCTTCAGCTCATTTACGGCTCCTAACCCTCAGAGACACAGATACATGCCGTTAATCTTCCCAGTGCACAAATAAAAACCTCTGAAGACGCTATTGTGTAACAACAGGATTTATACCTCAGGCTCTACCTGACGCACTTTTACTAGTTAAAAGTACTAGGAAGTTTCCATATTTATGGGATTTATTTTCAACCTGGACTTTACAGATAGTTGTCATGATTTCCACGCCCCCGTGCTAGTGTTACTTCCAGGAAACGTGGCCCCTCAGCAGGGATGGTCTGTGCCACAGGGTGCTGCTACATCACACGGCACCAAGAGCAACCACCGGGTGAGGGGGATCCCAGTGATGCTAAACTGAAGGAAAAATAATAAAGGGAGCTTTAGAGACTCTTGGGTAAGTTATAAGAGTAAGAAGTTTCTGAAGGAGAAAGCTCTGCATCAGTTCATTCTTGCTGGCAGAAGAAATCACTCAATCTGCTCCAATAAAGGTACTATAAGCTTCCCTTGATGCAGGTGACTCATTGTACAGTCCCAGTGAACGCAAAGCAGAAGCGTATTTTTATTTTTACATGTCTAACCAAAAGTTAATTGTACACAATTCTCCTCAAAGCCTTCCTTCAGCTGATAAGAGAAGGAGCTAAACATAGCCTGTTGAACAACCACAACTCTTCACAGCAGAGAAGGGCCACAGCACTGCTGCTAAGGGCAGCCGACCTTCAGAGAAGGGTGCCAAAACACCCAGGATTTTAGTGAGGCACAATGGTTTATTTGAAATGGTCTCCTAGAGTGAAGAGGTTAGGCATCTTTTGAAGACAGCTATTTAATATCAACTTACACAATCTATTGCCGTCTGTATCTGCAGAATTAGACACCTGCTGTGACAGCAAGCCAAACTGTATTGCTAAGAAAGTCCAGGAAACCACTGTCTTAAGGAGCTGGCCACCATCAGTGTAGTCTCATAGCAAAACGCAGAGGAAACAAAATCCATTCCTGGCTTATGACAGGGCTTCACAACCCCTTACAGAGAAAGGAGCATAAAAGATAGGTCTGTCTGGGGTGGGGTTGAAATTTTTGGAAAGGGTTCAGGAATTCCAAAGGATAGGATTTTTTTTTTTTTTTGAAAGCAGAGGGCAAAAAAATCTGACTTTAGAAATTAATATACCCTGGAAGCAAGTGTGTCTGAAGCCTAGCCAGATAAGAAGCTAGCTGACATTCGAACAGCTCCGTAGCTTGGGCGATGCTCTCACAGCTAACTACATACACAGCACTGATCTACAGATGTAAAACCCAACACTTGCTGGTGTAGCACATGGGAGAACGGAGCTCAGCACATGGTCCTGCTAAGGCCAACTGCGTAACAAGGCAAAACCAGATGAGACAGATTTTATGACAAAATTGTTCACGGTATAATATATAAATGTATTGGCCATGGACATTAACCCCAAGACTACCAGCTACTGGGGGACTGCATAGCCACTGTTGCATTTTTCCCTGAAGAGAGCATTGTTTGCTACAGTGAAGGTATTTCATCTGCAGAGATCAAACTTCAGCAGGATCCTCCTCCTTTGGCAATATATTTCCCCACAGAAAATTCCAGAATTACTCCCTTTCCATCACTTCAAATGTATTGCTACACTGGAGTTTGGGCTCATCTTAAGTTACTGCTAATTAACTTCAGCTCACTTATGCCTTTGTAAACACTAACTAGGCAATCCACAAGTGCAAATGTGCGCAGGTTACCTTAGCTTTAACCCAGAGAAAATATCTGTAGAGTATTTAATCGGTATTTCTTTTCCCCCGCCTTTGAAAAGGAGCTTGGTGAGGTCCCTGGAGATCCCCACAGCACAGCAAAGCACGTAGCCTGCGTTTGGCACTGGGGCTAACAAGCCTTTAGGTGACTTCTCTGCACCATGTTTGCCCACGCCTCTGTTTCTGGAGTTAACAGAAGAGGAGCCTGATGAGGAAGGAGCAGACAGACTGCCAACTAACCTAACTCCAATTTGCGTTCAGCAACGTTAATAGGGTTATGCGGTTTTTCCACATTGAGCCTCCAGGACAAAGCCTGGTGAAACCTTTTACTGCAGCCCATTTAGCTCTCAATAATGAAGTATATAAAGATATTTTCAATCGAAATTCACTAAGGCGATATTGTTAGGGCAATAGTACAGTAGTTTAAAAAGAGTTTCAAGCCTCAAACGTTCACTTGTTTTGGAAATGTTAAGTCTGGATTAGAAAGGATCAGCGTTATTGTTCTCATTTGTTGCATCTTGTGAAGTTTTCTGCTAAGTCATCATTCCTTACTATTCAGGCTGTCTCTGTTAGAGTTTCACTGTCAGTGTTCCACACACAAAGAACAAACTGTAGAAGTATTTATTTTACAATAAAAAGCATTGGACTATCATCTTTACTGGCTTGACACCAATGTAGTTGAAAGCTGGCCTATTCCAATTTGTTGAAAGGTAGGGATGTTTACCATTGCATTAATTTCTAAAAAAAATTAAAAAAAAATAAAAAAATTAATTACCCCCGCTATTCTTCTGGCAGAAAGGCCAGCTCCTGAGTTTGACAGCAGGTCAAATGAGCAATGTGTTTTCCTAATTGTAAAGTTGTTGATAAGACATCTTTAAATTGTGTTTAAGGAAGTTTTAGAAGTTACAAACTGCATGTTCTGTTCTTATTTCTAGAGGCACCTAAAATTAAGAGGCCAATTCCTAATCACTGACCATAAAAAGATACACGTGTTGAAGGCATTATACAGATCTGTTAGCGTATTTATATATGGAATCATGCAGTGATTCCTTAGCTGCAACGGCCAGAAGCGCATTCTTTCTGAACAGTACTTCTCAATCCCAAAACACACTCTAAAAGCGTTGGTATAATGACTTAAGGAGTTCGTATCGCATCATGCCCTAAAAGAGCCTAAGGAGATTAAGCACTGTTTGGCTAGGGACAAGCCTTGCAGTTTGAGGGAGTTCTGCAGGAGACAAGCTGAGAAACGTGGAGTAACCGATGGCCGAGAACGCTGCCAAGAGAGGCAGCCCGAGGCCTTGCAGACGTGATGCCTGTTAATTGCCAAGTTCATCAAAGCAGGAGCAGCCTATGTTACAGAGAGAACAGGTCCCACTGAACCCGCTGACACCTCCGATCGCCCCTGTGCCAGCACTGCTGTGAATTATGCAAGCTCTGCCATGGCTTGGGAGCAGGCGTGCAGAGGCTGCAGGTGCCTGAGCTCCCCCCGAGGGCCAGCCTCTCCGCTCCACCCCTCCTAACCCACAAAGTTCCCTGGCCACGGCTGTGCTAGGGGCACTCTTTAGAAACTTCTCGGCGGACACCAGTGCATTTCACTACAGCAATCATGATGGAGGTCTACACACATCTTATGTCTGTGAAAAGGAAATGCGCCAACAGACGCCTACAGAAAGCAGATACAGGCAGATCAGTGCAAGTTTGCAGAAGAAATGCAGTATTTCTACGGGAGCTCACTAGTCTGCCTAGCTGGTAGAGTAGATATTTGAAAGTCAAGGAGTCACCTTCACCCTGCTGATAGGAAAGGGATGCACTGTCACCCACCTCCGGCTGTTCTAATGCTTGCTAGAAACTACTGGGAAGGAAGGAAAGGGGAAGGAACAGAAAAAGAATGAGAGTAGTACCTAGATACCCTTTCAGTATAACAATGAAACCGGGCCTAGAAATTATTACAGTGATTCAGTTCGACTGTGGAAATAGCAGTGTCACTACTTTGCTAATTAGCCTGGCCAGGTGAAGGTGGTAACACTACACAACCACAAGACAAAAAGATGCCCCCTTCTTCGAAAACAGGTAAGTCTGAACTGGCTGGCTTTAATAATTGGCACAAGGATATAGAGTCTGCAGTTACACTGGCTAATTGAAATGCAAACTCTGCAAGCCTATCAGCATGGTATAATTTCCTTAAACCAAGTCTCACTCCTAAGACTGACCTTTAATTTTGTACTGATTAAAAATAATTTCTTTTTATGCCATTGCCCACACCCCATACTCTGAACACTGTAAGTACTGTAATGACACTCCCAAGTATTTTTATCCTTTGGTTTCTTAATAATTATGACCTTTATTATTCTTGTCGGAGGGATTTTCACCTTGTTATAACTGCACTCTCCAAAGCAAGAGAATGAATTTATTGTCTTTGCCGACTCTTGCCTGTTGATGCATGCCCCTAGGTCAGTAGTACATACGAGCTCTAATCATGCCGAGATGACGTTAGTTTAAGTTTTTCCCAACCTGAAGGCAAATGCCTTCTTCATCACCAAAGCGTACTTTCATTTCAAGGCATCCAAAGTTAAACCTCCAGGCTTTGGATTCAAAGTAAATGCATTAAGCGCATAAGAAACAATTTGGTGCAACAGTTAGACACTATTTAACCTGCAATCAAGACTTTTCCTTCTGTTTTTTCCTAGGAAAAGAGAAGGAAAGAAAGAAAGAAAGAAATGTGATACACTTTCACAGATATGATAAATGAAACCAGTTCAGTTCAGCCTTCTGTTTCAAGAAGTGCATTTTTACAGAGTCAAGTGAGGCAACACTTCCCTCTAGAATAAACATGGAGATATTTTACACGCAATTTACTTAAACTTTACCTTAAGTTGGAAGCTAACACTTTAAAATATCTTTAGTGTTAATGATTTGAGAACCTAACATATTCTATCTACTATGTATAACTTTCTGTGGTTCTCTTAACGCACCCACTTGCCTCAAACAGAATAAATATGAAAAACCAAAGCCCAGATAGTGATATTTAATAGCTACTTTTCATGGCCTGTGTGCATGCCGATGTAACTTTGTTTAGATACCAGATATCACAAGGAGAGGATTCGTTATTAGTTTTGAAGCTTTTGGCTCAGGTGGGGAATGTTTTACATGATCTTTTTCCTTCATCCCCACCAAAAAGCTTCAGCTGGAGGAGCTGGGATGAGTTGACAATAGACACTGTCCTATAATAAAGTAGGGAAGAACTTGGACAGTGGTCTCGGGGGCAGAGTACCAGCCACAAAACAAGTCCCTCCTATCTGGTAGGCCCCCCAACATGTTTTCTAGGAAGTCTGAAAAGCCACCTCGGTGTTCAGCATGGTATACAGGTGAACTGTGAGGTAAGGTGACCCCATCTCCTCCCTGTACAACACTTTAGCTCTCTGTAGAGCTCTTCGCTGCTATGCTGCTGCCTCACATACTTGCTAAATCAGGATAAACACACTCCAGTGCTGCCCAAGTACATCACTTGGAAGGGCTGGTATTTCAAGAGGAGCCCTGCTGCCTTTTGTCACATTGCAGAAAGTAGAGTAAGAACAAACTGTTGCATTTTATAGACCTATGAGCTTGAACCACAAACAAACAGCTGGCTGAATCCACCTGCGCCACGTGAACGCACATTCAGGCACACACCTAAATGCAGACACAGGGAGTTCTGCTTTTGATTTGCCAGGTGACTTCTCTTCCCTTGTATTCTTTCTGTTCAGCGAGAGTACCTTCCAAGAATGATAGTGATATTCCTATGCCTTCGTTTCCATCTATCAAATAAGAATAATTTGTATATTAAAGTCAATGAAATCTAAACAAGTGCTGAGAAACTTTCCCCAAATCTGAACTTGGACATTTGCGTCAGGAGTAGTGCTGCAATGAAATATCCAGTCTTGACTAACAACCTCTCAAATGGCAGCCCCAGATTCTCTCTATCTGCTGATTTCAACAGAAGGTATCATAGATCACCAGCTACAGGAATATCATCTCTACGAAAAGCTTTAAAGTGACATCTTATCATTTCCAACAAACCTCAAGGCATCTGGAGCTTCACGGAGTACTTTAAGCAGTTGCCACCACTACTGACGTACCACTCTGATCCAAATACTCTTAAACTGATAAGAGAGTCTAACTGGTGCTGAAACCTTGCAAGCTTAACTAGATGAAACCTTTCTGCATTGTTTCACAATATTATTTCAGTACAAGTTTGTCTGCTATTTAATTAGAAAAAATAATTAAGCAATAAAACAGGCACATACTAGCCCAAAACAGAGAAAATTGCTTATTTGTCTGGAGTACTGGCAACTAACTTAGACATTATTTGACTAGAACTTCTTTCAAGAACTGCATAAAAGCAGAAGCAGGATAGTCAAAATTTTACATGATCTTTCTGTATAATTTACTTTGTTCTAATAACAGACCAAAAAAAATATCCCAACCTAATAAAAAAAACCCAAACACCTCATACCATGGCTACCTGGGAGACTACATCATCACTTACAGAACATCTCATGAATCACTTGTGTATTACGACCACTTTTTAGACAAGCAATTAGATCAACATTGTCAAAATTGGCTTTAAATTTTAAAATTTCACTTTAAATAAAGGGCGTTTTCTTTCCTATTTTTTTTCTCTCCTTCCTCTTTTAATTTCTTTCAAGTGGGTGGAGCATGCATGGTTCTAGCTGCAGTCATCATGAAAAGTGTCGGAACCCTCAATGATGGGAAACTTGAACCATGACTACAGTTCTGCAAACCCTGAGCTCATGAGATGCGCCCTCAGCTATTTGCTGCTACCCATTCCTCAAAACTGACTGTTGCTGCACTGTAATTAAGAGAAAATGTATTACTGCCTCCGATGTTCCAGTTTCACCTGTCAGAGCCTGAAATTGTGTACCTAAAACCAAAGTCATGCAAACACTTGGAGAAAATGTATATCGAAAGTGACTGACCCGAGAAAGTGGTAAATGAGAGGAATTCAGGGAATTTCAGATGTATTCTTCACTCCCCTGCCTTCCTCAAGTACTGTTCAAAGATGTTTCAGAGGTCAGTCAGACATCCTTTATGCTTACACCACCATTTTTCCATACTGCAGTGCCTCTAAAGTTCAGTGAAAATGTAAGTGATGGTGGGGAACCCAAATCTTGACAATGAAATCCATGCTAGAAGTCAAGTACAGGCATTTTCATAGTAAACTATGAAATAGTCAAAATCCTAGTGGGATACAGAAAAATTTGAAGCAATCTCTTAAGACGTGTGCTAATGCTGTGAAGAAATCCCATGGGTATAGAGCATCTTTCTCTTCAGCAGCATTCTTCAGTTTGATCTCCATTTCAAATTAAAAAGGCTCTTTTCTTCTCTTACTTTATTCTGAATGCGGTATAATGTTTCTGTCACTGATCATAGATTTGCATAAGCTATGTTAATAGTAGTTAGGTTGATGCTATGCTCTTCATTTTAAAACCTATAATTGATCAGAGAGTATCACTATTATGAGCTATATTAATACATTCTCCCCTCTTTTTACATTGAATTTTACTGCCACGTATGTTGCATTATATGGTGAAGGCAAAGAGCTTGTAAGTAAACTAGGTGTACATTAAATTTTCTATGTGAGGAGGTCACCCCATCTTTAGTGCTCAGTGGTTCAATACTTCTGTGAGGGATCCAACCCTTGAAGTTGTCCAGAGTTCAGGAAAAGTGCTCAACAGATGCCTCAATCTACAGTTTCCCCTTCCCGTGACGGGTGTGGAAAGGCTCACTGTGGGACAAGAAACAGATGGGCTGAGCGCTTGTCCAGTCTGGTCTGGCAATTACAACATTCTTAGCACATCTCTTAAAAACCAAACTACACACACGCCCCCCAACACCACTTTTTTCTTTTTTTTTTGTGCTTCTGATTATTTTGGTTGCATTTTTGAGTTTCATTACAGAATACATGGACTAGGTACTGAAGTGAGCAAGCAAAGCAATGTTTGTGGGGAGGTCTTCACTGAAACTTTTTCAGCTGGTCTAAAGCACTGAAACCCTTCTCTAAGTCTGAAGACATAGAAGCATCAACCTTTGTACCTAAAGACAAGTTGAAAGCAGTTGCTGCAAAGGCAAGCAGCTGAAACCTGCAGAGTACTGAGCAAGAACCCGCTGACAAGTTCAGCACGCGTCCATGGTGGGGCATGAGGAGGCCCTGGGGAAGAAGCGAGGTTTTGTAGAGCTGCAATTGCCATGAGTGCCATAAGGCTATCCAGAAAAGAAAAACAAAGACGACTTCAGTATTTCGCCACACTTTTGAGAACGGTCCGTATAAAAACCACTACATAATAATTACTGAAAGACTTAGATAAAGGGAATATTACTTACGATTGCTTGATTAGAAGATTAATCGGAAATTAGGATGCCAGAATTTGTAACAGCTTTCTTGTGCAGGTGTATTATTACAGTTTTAACAACAGAGAAACATACTTAGACAAACAACAACCCAAACCAAAATACCAGAATCTCTTTTTGTTTAGTCCGTAGCATGGCTTATATTTATTCAACAAACTATTCCGCATTTTTAAACATTTGATTGCTCAGTGTGTGGCTTTGCTAGAACTCTGTATAGACCCAACAGAGACATGTTAAGTGTGTGTTTTCTAAACACAGCATTGTCAAGCCTGGCAAATGTTTACACCAAAACTTTTCTTCCCCTTCACTTTCAAAAAATCTGTTCTTCAAAGCTCAGACATGCTGAAATGTCTCAATTTAAGCTTTTAACATGAGCAGAAATATTTAATTCTTCCCAGCCAAGACTGAGGCATTTGTATGAAAATATTCTAGGAAGAAATAATAATAAAATCAATCACTGAATGGCACAAGAATTACATAGTTATTTCCACCTTAGAGAATTTCTAAGTTGGGTCAAATTTTGACAACTGAAAACACAGTCTTAAGATAAAGGCTGTGCCAGCCCCCGAGTATTATTCTTCCTCACCTCCAGAGGGAATGTTTCATTCGAAGGACTCTCAGCATTTCTTACACAACTAATTTAACTTCATTCTTCCACTATTTGAAAAGTAGGAAATAGGCCAGAGATTTTTTTTTTTTTCCTTTTCTTTTAAAAGGATGATCATCACCCAAGCTCAGTTTTTATTTCCTGTTTGCAAATCAGAAGGTGAGCCGGAACCCTTTCCTCTGCACAGCCTGCTTACCTTCCCTTCGGCACTAAGGGAAAACCTTGCTGTGAAAAACAGGTACGGAAAGTTACAGGGAATTTATATAAATTTATATACATAAAAAAAGCTAGTGGCTGGTATTAAATGTGTTTGTATGAGCTCGCATGAAACTATGTCGGGGCAGCGCTTGGCCTGCTATGTATTGACACTTTCTGAGAGAGACGGTTTTGATGTTCTTTTGGCCAAATATAAAGCGACATCTACATTGTTGCTTTTACAGTTTGCTTTCTTGTCGTTAATGTGACTATTAAACACTTGTAGATTTTACTGCAAAGTGATTATTCAGAGCAGAAGATAGTTGTTTGCGAGAGGGTTTCAAGAATTCGCTTTCAAAACACTGGTGAAACAAAGCTGATCAAATACTAAAACGTAATAATTTATTTCCATCTTATATAGTTCTGTAAATACAGTTCGACGTTATATCCTTCCAAAAACAGGGGTTAGGCTTTCAAAGGACTACGCGGGGGATTTAGCCACAAAGTTCCCATTAACATCAATGACTCACTCAGCACCACTTTGAAAGGTTACCCCGGGCGGTTATCCTCCTCTTACTGCACGGGGGTTTTATACCCCCAGCTCCTCTTAATGTTAGGAAGAATTAAGTTTGTCTCTTTTCTGTTCCCTGATCAGAGAATAGTTTTTTGTAACTTCTGACTGTTAATTTTCTAAGTCCCAAACTTAAATGGCTGTTTTGCTTTAGGGAAAGGAGGATCAACAGGCTCAAGGTTTTCTACCCTTAATATCCCTCTTCTTAATGCTAAAGAGCGCAGAACATATCTTTTCAATATTGCCGTTGCTAAGAGTTTCATTTAATTAACTGTATGCACATACACACAAACCAATTCTGTTTTACAATCCTTAGCCAAAGCTGCATGTCAATCTAAAAATTAAATAATGGAAAACAGACATTTAGCTTAGTTTATATAACCTGACAGTGCTCCTATCCTTCCTCTGTTTCACCTAGTGTCATCTTTCAGTGTTCCTCTCTAATTTTATTTGGAACAAAATAAAAAGATTAAGATAAAATAATTCCCAAAAGATAATTGCAAAATGATTTATGTGCAGGTGTTAAATTATTTCTGGCATTGATGTTCCATAGAGTGCAACATTATGGCATTCAACAGAGCATCTACATTTGATAATCCTGCTAATCATCAAAAGACACTGGATCTGAATCCCGAAGGCAATGCTACATTTTGATTAAATTTTATCATCAGTGATTCTGTTTATGGTTCACTAAGGTATGAATTTCTTTCACATTCCATTGGGTTTACCGCTTATTGTGTTTGACTTGGAACACAGTCAGTTTAAGCTTTCTATAAGCCACCAGTTTTTCAGCTACTGCTTTTGCACTCTTCAGATATACCGAGTAATCCTCAATTAAACACTTTTCCAGTGTCTCCTCTTAGCGAGCTCTATTACTGTCATGACTGCAAGCCCTAGTCGCACACAAGATGCCATCACGGGTTGCTCAGCGGGTCCTCTGAGCCACACGACATTTGTGCTCAGCTGGCTCTTTAAGAGAGCTCAGTCGGTAACACACGTTTCTAAAATTGTATTGCCAAACGGTAGAACAACTTGTATAGCAGCCTGTTAGCATATATTAGTATTGTGTACGTTGCTGCAAGTTGTGCAGTAATGCTTGAGAGAGCTTGTTGTAATTAAACTCTACTCCTTTGGAATCTTAATCCTGAGGCTTTCTGATTTGTAATTCCACCTTCACGGCTGCACGACCAATTTTCTATTCTTCAGCCGCTGCAGCACAGCCCTAGGCTGCAGGATCCTTCCACACCAACCAGGCAGCGAGCAGGGGACAGATGGCAGAAACTTCACTTTAAATCCATATGCCTGGCTGGAAGAGCCGTCGCTTCTGAAAAGCAGCTTGGTGCCTGTGGTTACTCTTCACACTTATTCCAAATCAAATCAAATCACTGCACCTTCACAAGGTTTCAAGTTTTTTTCCCCCCTCCTTCCCTTTCGTGCTGCACTCAGCTTGATACCACACCACCTCCTACCACTGATGTTACTTGTACCCATGCTACCTCTACACACACAGTTCAGAATGTACTTGGCAAATGCATGTATATAAAGTAGATTCAAATGTAGTTCTTCCCCGTTTAGCTACGAGAGGATTTGGGAGGTGAAAGGAAAGGAAGTGTTTTATCGGTAAGCTAGGATGTGCAACTAGACAGGCGCATGCGTTTGGACAATACAGTTGATATTAACAATTAGCCACTTATAGCAGCAATTCTCGTAAGCAGAACCACGTGAAAAAATGCAGCCAAGCCCCTCCTTGCCCTGGAGGATACCAGGGTATCCCCAGCTGCCAGCTGGGGATACCGGGCTGCTATCGCAGTACTCGGACCAAAGCGGCATTGCTGTCCCATCGTCTCTCTGCTCTGGACTGCCGTAACTGTGCACACACACCACTGCCTGCCTTTACGCCACGACAAGTAACAAGAGCGGGCTCTGGCAATTGACACCTTGGCATAGGAGCTTATGTTTGATGTGTCACGAGGCAGCAACAAAACCTCTGGCTGGGGGAAGGCAAGAGGAAAACGGGAAGATGGCTGGTTCTTTATATTCTTAAGTTTAAGCATTTCTCACATTTTGAGGAATAATTTTGAGTTGCTTTTTGATATAAGAGCAGTTTTGATATCAAACAAATAAAGAATAAAGAAAAATGCTTAGACAACAAAGAAAAATGCTTTTAGCACTACAGGTTAAAAAAAATGAAAATATGACTATGAACGTTAACTTTATTTTCAACATTCCTCACATTTTTTTTGGTGATAAATGACTTCACATGTAGTTGCCTTCAGGGTTATAGCCACAGCATTGTTTCATGTTATTCTAAATAGAATTTAAGGTGGACACTAGAACAGGCTTTGCTAAAACCTAACTCTGTAGCTGGTTCATGCACACAATCTACATTTGATTCACACAGGGAAGAAAAACAGAGTGAGAAGCAATTCATGAAACACTTGTTGCAAGCAAAGCTGGTATTTTCTTCCTGCCTACAAGTGCATTATTCCATGATTAACCTTTCCCATACTGTTAAGACAAACTTCAGTAATATATACTGAAAAGGTGAATGGTAAAAGGAATTAAGCTGTTACGGGAGAACTAGAATTTGTGAAGTAGCTTTGATTCCTTCCTGCACACAAATAAATAATGATTTCTTGTAATGACTGGGTAGCTTTAGTTACAAGAATAAGGCAGAACTGAACAGAGGGAATGGTAAGAGATTCTCATATTTCATCGCAACTAATGAAAAATACCAACTTAACGCCTGTAACATTCTACAAGTCAATCAATGGGGGCACACAGCCAAGCAGTGTGGGGGACATGTCATTAGCCTTTGTTTTATGAACTTGCTCAGCTCCACTTAATTGTTTCAGAGGTTCAGTTTAAAATTCACACAAATATTTCTTTATTTATTTTCTTTTTTTGTGTAAACAAAGAGTTTTGGCATTGACAAAACTCCATAGCTGGCACCTGACAACCTGCAGCACACCAGCAGCTAATTATTTCACTTGTCATTTTGTTTATAGTTGCACACAGGTGGTGGGAGAGGACCTAAAATTATTTTCACTTTACAGTCAATGCTTTCACCCTTAAGAAACGTTGGGGCAGCAAGGGCAACAGCGGCCGTCTTATTTTTCCCCTCTGTGAGAGCGCTGGAGATCTCTATTATGGAAAGCGGCCGTAAGTCATTCCAACTACCATCTTCTGACTAAAACGAGAGAGTTGGTTCCTACCAAACGGTTGGGTTTTACCTTCCTGACCCCGCTCACAACAAGGGTTGTGATCTACAAACTCCAGTGGCCTGCAGTACCTTGTAGACAGTGGTGCTGCATATTCCTTCCTCAGGCACAGGCAGATCACAGCTCTCTTTCTCAGAAAGGTCTCACGGTAGCTTTAGTCCCGTGAAGTACGCAGGCATTACCTTACTCCGACACCATCTGCAGACAGGATTTTCTGGCTCAAGCGAAGTGGTGCTCTGAACCCAGGCCAGGTAACCCACTGTGGCAGGTGGTGCTGGCTAAAGATCAAGGGTTGCCAGCGTGCCTAATCCTGACAGAGGACTCCGATACTCACTGCTGATAATTCCAGTCCTGCTGTACAGCTCTAGCCTTCTGCACTGGGATGTGACCCTTCCTGCCTGACTGGGTACAACTGTAACACAAATCAGGCCAAGAATGAAGCTACACGAGACGTTTCTCAATTTTCTCAAATTCGCCACGTGCAATAGCAGCACTGATCTTTACAGAAAACTGACAGGAAAGACACCCAGCAAAAATGCGTGTGAGGAACACGTAATGCATGCAGGTGCATAATTTACTACATAGGACTTTGCAAGAACAATATCAAAATACTAGCAGAGACATACAGACGGAACTCAAGAATGTGTTAACTAAGAAACACAATGGAAATGTTAATCAAAGAGAAGAATAAGTGTGTAGAAGTAAGATAATCCCTATCTCATCAAACTGCAGTGACCAAGACTAAGCTGAACTTGGGATTGTAAGAAAGTTTTTGGTTTTCAGTAGGGGAGCAGTAGACAGTCATAAGACAAGAACTCTAACTTGAGGGTATAATGAGATTCCACCGTGATCCTAGAGGATTATTTCTTATTACAGTTTCTTTGCATGTGTATGTTTATAAGTGATTATTCATTTATGCCTAAAGGCCATCTACTAATAAAGCTACGCCTAAGGCGAGCTGACACCCAAGCGCTCATTACTGTAAGGTAAGGCACCGATATAAAGCATACCTAGTATACCTGTGCAAGAAGCACATCTTGTTCCCCTAGGAGCTGCACAGGGTAGTTTAAAAGCTAATAATGCAGAGATTGGAAAGACAGCGTCTTTCAATACCAGTCGATAGCTAGGGAAGACTATCAATAGCTACAGGTCCTCTTTCGTAGAGAAGTAGTAGAGAGTACACCTAATTCTTGTGCCCCAATGCACATGCAACATTAACTCTACCATAACGAAGGCAAGCCTGTTCACTCTGCAGTTCAGACAAGACACAAGTATCTGGGGATGTTTCACAGTGCCAGCAGCTGTTTCTGGTGGGAACTTCAGTACGTGATACCCAGAAGCAACAGGACAAAAGTGCCCGAGCTGTGACACTTGCAGTCTAGAAACCCTTCTTTTACCTCGGTAGCTTTCTCCACAGCTCACACCCACACCAATGGGTTATTGTGTTGCAAGTCATTCCATACACGTTATTGGCACACACAAAAAATCAGTTCCAGAGCAGAAAAAAACCCAAAAGCCAGCAAGGTCACAGGCTTTTGACAGCTGCTGTCTGCCTTGAGGCTTTCAGCATTGCTTTGCATTAGTTCTCTATCCATAAAGTTAGCATTTTTCTCCTCTATTTCTCCCTAAAAACTTCCAATGAACATGAACACTTTACTGCACAACTAAACTCAGCTGGGCTACAAGCATGAAGGGTCCATTTCAGTTGGAAGATGCTTTTCCTTATGCCACAGCAAGATTTAATGCATATAATGATTAATTGTAAAGAGCAACATTTATATTAGCTCAGTTTCTGCCTTTACGTCAGATGTGAAAACAGATTAAAAACACCATCCTCCAACCAGGTGTTAAAAAGTGTTTCTCCAGTGCTCCAAGATTGTATGTTGTCCTATAGATTTCTTAAAGATTTCCTTATTGTGTTACAATTAAGCAACATTATGATGGTATGTCAGAAGAGGACTTTGCCACAGCATGTTTTGTTTGGAGTAGCGTACTTGTAAGGCTTAAGTAAGAGCTGAAGGAAATGATGACCTAAATTGTTGATTAGATTCTTATCAAAGCATCTTCTCTACAAATGCCTCTGTATTATTTTCTGTGTGTAAGGCAGCTTTTATATCAAAATGGGGGAAAAAAAAAATGATAGTACACAACAAACAGTAACCAGAAGCTGACAGACAGTTCAATCTGAACTTGAATGAGCTGTAACCACTTTATTCTTTCTTTGAACTCTGCTGGATCTTTCCACTCCCTTTCACGCTGTATGCATTGCCAAATGTTACTCCCAGAAATTCATTGTCAAGCTGACTAGCTGTTAAGAGACACAGTCAATGCAAGACCCTCCAAGTCAAGAACAACAACTGGAATTAACCTACTAACTGTAATCCAAAGTTAGAGGGCAGAATGGGCCAATTTTTATATGAATTAAATGTGTGGATATACACAGAAAAGATGGATATGTCAGTAGGTGGAACTGAGGTTGCAAGCAGAACTACCCATCTGGTTGGTTTTATTAGATCACAAATAATTCAGAAGGAAAAAATTCCATACCAAAATGAGCCCACTTGAAAGCGCGTTCTCATCTTCAAATGAGCCATTTCCCTGTTTGGAGAAACAAAGTATGAATTGTGGAGCAAGATGGCAAAATTCTATCTCTGCAGGCTGCAGTACTTCAGAGGTGAGCGTTACTGCTGACAGTAGGAAAGCAAGTATAGATTGTAATCTTTGTAGTAATGGAAGGAATTACATTCATAGCAAGAAGTTTGGGAATTCAGAAGAATAATATTCTTGGCTTACTGTTTTTAATGACAAAAGCAAAAAAAGAAGAAATAGCCCTAGGAACAAAGATCCTGGTTCTCTCCGAAAAGATTTGCGTCAGGTTATGGTTGTTTTGAGTCAGTTATCTAAGAACACCGGAGGGACAAAGATTATGGGGATGAAAGGTACACTATTATACTGTTTATATGATCTGTCTTCTAATTATCTATATTGAATTCTGTAGGTAATTTTCTGAAAGATGATGCTTACTTATTTGAACAAATTTAGGAAGTCCTAAACTGCTTTCAGGCAGCAAAGATCACCATGCTATTGGATATTAGAGTGCAGTTGTGTCTCCATTGCTATACTTACCTGAAATCCTAGTTTTAATTGACTTAAGATTCCCCATGCTCAGGGAATGGAGCCCCCCTCAAAGGAAAATCCTTGCTGCTGGGTCATCTAACAGGAGGTCCAATGCCCCCCTGGAAACAGCTCACAACTACTGGCTTTGGACTTCTACCAGTCTCTTTGCTTTTCAGGAAAAAGATTTCATGTAGTTGGAAGTCTATCTTGTTCTTCACATTTTGGGAAAGTTGATTTTTGTTCTAATGCTAGTATAACTCTGCATCTTGTTTAACAAGCTCTCCTATATTAGCATTAGAAAACAGACTCGCTCATTTGCTTGTTCTATAAAATGAAAAAAATACTGCAGATGTTGACAGATGACACTTCTAGTTAAAAGCACATATTGGGATAAACCCAAGTCAATGGCAAATCAGAAAACTGAAAATACCTATTCCCTTTCATTACATATTGTTATTACCAGCATGTTAAAGAAGGGAAGCAAGTCATAACTGGCCAATAATATCCGTTAGATAAATCAGCCTGTATCTCTCAGGCCTGTTTTCTATATGCAGAAATGTCGTGTCAGTTGTTACTCTTTAGTAAAAAGATTGCACAACAGATGAAAATAGACTAGATGATGTGAATAAATACAACAGGGAATGCGGAATCTCCAACATGTGTTGCAATCAGTGCTACAGAAGGACTTTTATGGAAGTAGCAGTAACATGCGATGAGGTTACAGCACCCAATAGGCAACCCCACCAGCCTGGCAGAACTTGTAGGTGCTGTAACAGTTGGCTTTAGCTCCTAGTCAGAGTAGGTCGTGCATGAAACTCCTTGCTTGGTTTGTTCATGACCTTGCAGCCAGACTGAAAATGAAGATCGATCCTAATCAGAAAGAAGAGGCTGGAGTGCACGGCCTCCTGAGGTCCCCTGCAATACCAGTTGTCTGTGGATCTGCAAAGGTGAAAATTGACTTGTGCTTCAAAGGTGACATGGCTTGAGGTTTTTATTTATTTATTTAAAGACAGGACATTCATGTCCTCCTCATAAAGCAAAAGTGACATGTTATTTCTGGGAAAGAAAGGAACTTGCTGGTAAGAGTACTACAAAGGGAAGGTCTGTCTTCCCTTGAAGTAAGAGAGTCAGATTTCTAGTTTACACTGTAAACAGCTGCAGATTTTAGTTTCACTAACCTGGCTTTACTTCGGAAAGCTGCAGATGCCATATGGTTATGGTTTTAGATGCAGGCAAACACACACTCTCACAAATATCTATCAATATTCCAATAACAGCACCAGTAGATGGTGCTCAAGAATACGCAGCACAACTCAGGTGATTTGGAGCATGGATACAACCTGTGCACCATAAATGGCTTCCTCCAACACCTTTTTCCATGAATGCTAAGAGAAGTGCACAGGCATTGTTTCACCAGTATTAGAGTGGACAAAGCTTGGTCAGTAGCCCATCCTCACCATTAACACTACCCAGGGCAGCAGCTTCACACTGCAGAGCACCTCCTTCTACCCAGGTCATGGTGCTATCTACCTAGGTTGTACACGGGTCTTAGCTGAGAACTAACCAGATCAGGACTACTGAAACAAATAAAATGGCAACTATTGCAAACTACTAAAAGGGCCACCAAAAGAGTGGTTTGGGGGGAGGTGGAGGTTGCAGGCAACGTGCATACAGAGGTGTCACTCAAAGGCATGCACAACTCATCACACTTCATCTGTTGCATCAACACTCGAATTCAAGTGTGAAACTGGTACATTTCAGGCCCATCTCTCATGGGCAACATCAGAAGAACTCCTCCAACAGTAAGCAAGAAGCAACACCAAGTTGGTGCCAGGAACTCCAATATAAGCAAGCAGTAAACCTGCTTACTTATGACTGATGCCCATCGAGTACTCAGCAACTTGCAGCAGGAGCAATTTTCTCCAAAAGAGTAAGAGTTTGTGTCAGGCTCTGTAACGTTTTTTTGGGGGGAAGGTAGTTTTGCAGGGAGAAGACAAAATTTTCTTCCTTAAGTAAAGTTTTCGATAGTATGTCTGGCTGACCTCAAGAATGACTTAAGATGCCACACAGTTCTAGTCATCAGATCTAGTGCAGCAAAATGGTTATTCTTCCTGGGAACAGCAGTTAAGGTCTTTGCCCGGGAACTGGTATCATCTTTTTGTGGTTTTAACCTGGAGATTTAATTTTGAAACCCCATTACAGACAGAGTCATGGATATAATGCTCAAACTTTACTGAAGTCAACAGCTTGAAAGATCTGCATCACTTTTATCCCAGCATTTATAGGTTGTTAAAAACTGATGCATTCAGTTGCTAAAGTTGTCAGTTGTTATGACATCTAGCCTGTAAAAAAATCACATACAGGGTTCTTTCGGTATGCATTTGTTCACAGTAGGCTTCAAGACACTTCTTGTATGTTCAATGCCACCTGACATTCAGGATTTCTTTTTTCAAGCAATACAAATATCTGCCATCATGTCATCAGTTTACCTGCAAATTAGGGAGTCTTTGGCTATGCATCAACTGGGTCCAGAGTCCCGCTACTCAAAATCTCATTATATTTTTGCAGAAGGAATATTTCACTGGTAGTATTGCATCTTTAACTAAAGCATTTGGTAAGATGGCAAGAGATCAGAGAATATGTTTTCTTTATATGAGCAAGAAAACTTGTACTGTTCCCTAGTGGCATTCCCTATGCAGCACACAGACAAACAGCTAGGATGGAGTATTTCTTCCATCAGACCATATTATTTCCTGTAGTACCACTTGGGTTCTCAAAAAGTAATGTCTAAATAAAAAAAAAAAAATTAAAGGACGTCGAACAGGACTTTTAAAATTATCACAGGCTTTTTTTTTTTTTTTTGTTGAGCTTCTGCCCATTTGTACCTTACAAGGTAAGAACTTCTCTCTCTGAATTACACAGCTAATTCAGTCCTTTGTTGTTGTTGTTGTTGTTAACTCATTGAATGCCATCTATAAATGTGTTCGCTGACTCAAACTAAAATATAGTGAGCCAAAAGGCAGGCATGTTTAAAGAATCTGATGAGGGGAAAGGGAGGATGGAAAGAAGTGAGACACAGAGAAACCTGCAATTATCAATAGGATGGATTTTCTTCCCTTTTTGACAGGGATAGAGTTACCAAACCTATTATTATGTGGTCCTAATTACATATCTCTGCAATAGATCACTCAGTTAAGGAGAAATATCTACTGACTGGGAAACATCACTAATTGTTCCTTTTTTGTTGGCATACTATCTGATTGGAGTAATTATAGAGCTGCTTCCCCATTCTCTTTTGCTCTGAAGATTTTGAAGACATATTTCTTCATGGATTGCATAGAATTTAGCATCTTGAATCTCTTCATTTTGGCTTTTATGTTCCTCTTTCCTACCTTTTCTTCACTTGGACAGAATGCTGCCTATATAACTCTATGTGAGGAAACCTTTTGCAACAGTTTCAGCATCCCATCATGCTCTGTATTGCACATGCCACAAAAAGTCCTTGCTTTCAATCATTACAAAGATCGTCCACTAATTTTATAAAATCTTTGGACTTCCAGAATTATCACATGTAGCAGAAAGGAAAAAAAAGAAAAAAGTTTAGATCTATTAAGTGGCTTATCTCTTTAATATAAGTAGTTAGCTAATTTGCTTTGATACACTGAAGTCAAGTTTTACCTGTCTGGGAGATATCTACGTATGGTATGCAGCAAGTTATTTAACAAGAATCCACACACATAGCTATAGCTGCCGTAGCACACACTTTTAGACAGGTCACACAGCAACACAAAAGCTTCAGCACAAAATCGAAAGGGGAGCACACAGTAAGATACGGCAGGACTTACAGATCTTTTACTGAGCCCAACAGCTTGCATTTGCCTTTAAACACAACTTACAGAAAGACATTGCACCATGACTGAAGGATCCACCAGTGCTGAAAACCTGCAACCTCTTTTGATAGGTCTTTCCTACCTAACTTGACAGTTCTACATCCACCATTTTTTTGCCACCTTGAATGAAGATAAATGAAATCTCCTGATGTATAAACTTCTCCAGCTGCAGCGCTTCTCACCCTGACTAGCACAGACTATTTTATTCCAACTAGACACTGATCTTTATTAATACTCTTCAGGCCAAATCTTCTGCTCTCCTGCCATGTTGATGCTTCTAAAACAATCAAAATAGCAAGGAAAAGTTTTATGCCAAACATGGGGGGGTTGCTGTAGAAATGAATCAGAGTTAAAATCTCCTGATTCAACATGTATCTCTGGAAGCCACTATTCTTCTATACAATCAGATGCTTCAAAGGCAAGTAACCAAAGTTCACTTTTACTGGCATCAGAGTTCATTTATTCCAAGAAAAATCACCATGAGAAGCTAAAGTTCAGAAGTCCCTCTGTCTTTCCCCTAGCCCTGTACCACAAGCTTTATAACAGATTGAAAGAAAAATCTTCATCTCATTCATTCTGCCCATTCCATGCAAAGTTTTATCTTGCCTGGGTGCTTCTGTTCAGGTATATATGAATGGAAGCAGCAGAAAAGAAATTCAAGAGCTTGGTTTTATTAAGCAGATCTTAAAACTAGATGTAAACTCCAGTCTAGTCAATGGGAAAATGTTACACCACACGCAGGTTGTGGCCAAGCCTTAAACCTGGGATGATTTTGTTTATTTACTGGACCTATCTCCTGTCTAAGAAATGCTGTAAATTTTCCAAGCATCTACATAACCTGATGATATGAAGTTTCTTTATGAAGATGTGTATCTTTGGAGTAATGAATTTATCACGTGATGGACCTGTTGCCCCGGTTACTGCAGAAATTATTCAATAACAGAGCAAATTGGTATGTAAACAGTAACACTTATCTAACCTATTGGCACAAAAATAACTGCTGACAAGTGCATTCCACACACTCCAAAGGCCCTGTCCAGCTCAAATGTACTTCCTTTTTCAGAGTCCTCCTTTATTCAGATCCTATGCCTTATTTCACTGAAGTACTTCTCAGCATCCTGAAAGACCCTGATAACACCAACATCAATAGTGTTCAGCTGCTAAAGGCATCTTTTTCCTTGGACTAGGGTTGAATGCCATCCAGACATCAAACACATGGAAATAATGTCCAAGTACTGCATCCCCTATCAACCTGATGTCAACAGCTGGCTATTCCTTATCAGATTAAATGCTAAACTGAGAAGACGATTGCTCAGAAGGTCAAATAACCTAAGCCTATTGCCCCTCTTGGCTGGCATTTTTAATAAAGGATTCCTGGTGTTGAAAACAATGATCAACAGAAACAGGAATTCCTTCCCTCGCCCAGATAAGAGTGGAAGGGTCTCTGCGCTAGAGGTCCGACCTTGTGTTCACAGAAATTAATATGGTCCCACTATGCTCAGTGGGGTAACAGTCACCATAGGAAATGAGTATGTTCAGCTGTGGATGCTTGAAACTCACTTCCACAGAATATAGTATATGAAGAAGCAACTATGTAGTTTAAGACCCATCATTTTCCACAACTCCCTGTGTAAACACAAGTGTGTGCTTCTAGCACTCTACGCACTGGGTTGCTGAGCAGCCATTTTCAGGCAATGCACACCTTGTTATTTTTTCTTCGATCACATGGATTTTTTTTTTTAACTGTATGCCAAAGCATGGCCAGCTACTACCTTGGTAATTTTCACATACATTGCAGAGTGCTTTTTACCTTTAAGATTGCCTGTCCTTTCAGTAGACTTTATTAGCTTTCTTTTTAAGAAATGATCTCCTAAAACAATTCCAATTATTTTTGTGTGCGTGCTAAGTTTCAACAAAAGACTGTATAGTTTCATAAAGAAGCCTCTCTCAATTCTTGAACAGTGTTACATTACAGAATACTATACCCAAACTCTTTACTATTCAACTTTAAATGACAAAGTTTTCCTCAAAAATCTGAATGCCTCATTACTCGTCAACTCAGTCCCTTCTGGAGACTTCCCTTCTAGGAAGGAGGATTTTCTTTTTGTCCATTTCTTTTTAAGAACTTATCTATGTAGGAACTAGGTTTACGTAAAGAGCCAGAGAAGATAACACATTAACATCATGCTATGTTCTGGGATGACTGTACCAAACTGTACAAGGCAGATGTAGCCCCAACCAGCTGGAATGGGAAGGGACTACCAAGTCTCATGAGCATGATGTGACATACCATGCCAATCAGTGCTAAAGCCCATTTCAGCTGCTCTTCTATCCCTACTCCACTGAGAAGTCTGCACTTGATTTACGAAACATAAAAGGTACCTAAAAAAAACACCACTCAGCAGGAGATTTATTCTAATACACAGCATCAAAGACATTGTGAAATTTTCCAGTGGAAGCTCCACAGAAAAACAAAACAAAACACCCTACAAGAATCTATCTGCTACAGATACGTGTATATTCACAGAAGGAATTTCTATAAACGACTTGTAACAGCCATTTCTGTGCAGTGACTTAACTACATCTACAAGCTGGGTATACATGGAATTGAGAACATTGTTTCTGCATGTTGTGACGCACAAGATAATTTTATTATGAAAATGTGGGCCTTGACTCTGTTTTAACACCGCTGTGCCTACCTGGCTGTTGTTCTTATTTTAAAACGAGACATCAAGAAAGTTGCTATCTTTTTAATCTGTTAGATGATTTAAGAAACAGTGTAACGTAGCATGGCAGACTTTATTAACTATTATCTTGTGCACATAAAAGTGGCACAGAATATTTAAAGGTGAAGCCCAAGTTCAGACAAACTAAGATGTTTATTTCAACTGGATAAATTTAGACTGATGGGGTAATGAAAGGGGCATTGACAACCACTTGTGAGCTCCTTTAACATATCTATTTTCAGGAAATGTAACATCTGGTGTATACCACATCCATTATCCTATCTGTCCAACTTAAGTGCACACAAATAATATATGTGCATGACTGATTTCCCTGCTGATGTCTTTATTATTACTTTGAGCAGATGAAATCTAGACCAGTCTTTTACTGTTACATTTTGTTTTCTGCATTCCAATGTCAAATTGCTTAATTATGTGATATCTGGTCACACTCTGTAAACGTTTCTTGCTGTCATTCTAGTGCCCAGTAGTTAGAACAACAAATAGAAAACCAAGAGAAAGTGCAGAAACAAAAATTATTTCAATTCAAAACTGTATCAGTTCGTAACCGCATTACTTAGAAAAACCAGAAGCAAAATCATTAATGATTTGTCAGCGACACAGTAGCTAAAACTAGAGACTGCTTCCTGTGATTACCAGGCTAAGAGCAGGAGGGCCTGTTCTGATCTCATATCCCAACCTCTCGCTCCCCCCAGGCCCTGAACTCCACCCCATTGTATCTGCCTAGAGCCCACAATTTCTGGCTGCGTTTTCACAACTCATTCAAGTTTGGATGGCTTTGAAATAAGTAACTTCACTTGCCATAGAAAGTATGACAGCCCAGCAGTGATGCAATATCAGCCCTGGTGAGCATAGACGCTTTAACATCAAACTTGATATATTAAAGAGTTGATGCTCCTGTAATTAGTGATAGAGAAAATAAGTGATCCTAACTTTGTCCTCATAGATATTTTCTTGGATTGGAGAGAGAACCATCTTACATATAAGAACTACTGTTTTATTTTCCTGGATTGGAAAGAGAAGAGTCTTATGTACAAGAACTTCTGTTTTATCAAAGCTGAAGAAAGCACTTGTTTTGCTTTATGGAACTTTATGTTCAGAGCATCTAAACTTCCACAGGATAATGTTTCATACACAAATATGACCCTTAACATGAAGAAAATACCCGAGGCTCATCTTACCTTCCCCAGTAGCTACATGTTTATATTTTGATATGGAAACAGCTCTTAGAAGCAGCAACTGCTTTCAAATTTTCTGATAAAACCTGTATTTGTATCAGGTTTTATAAGCTGGCAATCCTCACATTTCATAGCAACCTGTATCACAATGGAACCCAGGACCTCTTTTACTGCTTGAAATGGGAAAAAAAAGAGCACTACCATAGATAATTTTTAGAGCTGGCTAACCAAGAGCAGCAGCATGCCATCACTAGGGTGCTCAGGACCCTGCTTCCCAGCGGGAGGGGAGGGCTGCAGGCAGCCTCCTGTCCTACCCACGGCACCTCCAGGCTCCAAACAGCATGTGAGTACGGCAGCCCAACTCCTCCTCTTGACAGCTTGCAGATGACACCAAGCTGCACACTACAACTTGCTGTGTGCTCAAGCACCACTAGAGACTCGTGTGGCAATTCTACCCCCCAAAAATCAAACTTATAGATTAAGAATACTGCTTCAGAAGTGCCCTAAAGGCCACACACAAACTTGGAAGCAGTACAGTGAAAGTCAAATGAGTGGGAGATGAAAGATTTTAATAAGCATTGAGAGCAGTATAATTTTGAATCAGTCACACCAGTCATTTCTTGGCCATGGAACTGCGTGCCAGAAAAAGAACGAGGAGCCTGAATCCCAGATGTCCGTCAGACCCCTAGCATTTGCAATTAAATCTCTGGAAGCAGAGCACAGGGAGGTGGGCTGGTAACAGCAGTGGTGAAAGTGTGAAAGGTGCCGAAGGGCCAGTGGATCTGAGCGTTGCCATCTTGTTGGTAATATTCACTCCCCAGACTGTTACTTCTTCAGAACTGAGGGAGGAAAAAGGAAAGAATGTATGGAGGGGAAGGAATGAAAAGCTGAGAAGTGATGGATACAGAAGCTCTGCCCCTTCACTTTTACCTGAGCTTTAGCACATTCCCACTCCTGGGGACATCCCTCTCGGTACCTGTGACCTCTGTCCAACTCTCAGCTTGTAGGAGTCCTCACTAATGCCTCTCCTTTTGTTAGTGGGAGAAGGGAACTTACCCTTAACCGTACAGAGAGGGACTGGAGACAGAAAGGATGCAAGCAGTGAAAGAACGCTGTACACTGAGCCTTTCCTTTGACAGATACGGGCATTACAAGGAACCAGAGGAAGCAGTCGGAGGATACTGGGCCATATGTACACAGACACTTTAAAATTAAGACCAGGTAAAAAGTCAATACCTACCACAATGTTCCAACGGGCTGACTGAAAATACTCTTGACTTCCAAGCACGTAAGATGTGGGAGCTCAGAGTCAGGTTTACGGCAGCAGAATAAAGAAGGACCACTAACACCTGGCCTGTTCTTACTGCAGACTTACCAAAAGTTGCTGCTTCCAAAAATCTTTCTAAAACATTCCCTTCACTTATCAGCTATTGGGCTAAGAGCTACATACTCTATTTTGCTTTTCCTGAGACAGGCTATGAAAGTCAGTCCTGAAACAAGATACACTTGATCTCTCAGGGTAGATACGTACCTCAAACCCATCTTTCTTTACAAGATTGAGAAAGTGAAGAAACAAGGCAGAAAAGAAAAAACTCTTGAAGTAAAGCAATTCCTGCAGTGCTGCCTTAATTCATCCCTTCCAGCATGCCTCAACACAGCAGGTACATTGCTCATACTCTAGCCTCACAAATAGATGCTTTGGAGCAGGACTGAGAAACCCTGAAGGACAGGGTTGTCACTCCTCCAGCTATAGCAGATTGCAACCTACTATCTAAAACTGGTCCACGTTTGCAGACTGGCAATACCATCCATTACCTACCCATAAGATTTACCAGCCATAGCACCGTAACTGACTCAATTTAATTTGGGACTGAGAGAAGGTGTATCTCAGTACAAAAAGAGAAAGTCCTTCTCAGAGCATGAAGAAAAAAGCTCCTTCACCACCACCACCAAATGACTCCACCATGCAATATGGGGTCATTAAGGAAGCACGGGAAACCTGGAACCCATGTGGACAAAATACTGGAATTCAGATCTTCAAAATGCCAAACAATGTCTTCATCTCATGCCCAAAGTGAACTAGTCCAACTGACTATGCCCTCAGGACTGGAAAGGCTTAGCATCATGTTGCAAACTTGCCACATATCTTAAATCTATTTTTCTAGTTTCTCCAAAACATTGGGCCTGTGTTACCTTAACTCTTGATTTGAGGAATTTGGAAACTTCAGTGAAGATATATTGATGTTTTGAAATACTGTAAGTCCTCTTTATGAGCTTGTATAGCATAATCTTAGATGATGAAAATAATTCATAAAGTTATTTAAACCATTAAAAAGGCTGTTGTGTGTTATATGACAAGAATAAAACTAAAGACTGGTTTTTGAAAATGGATCACAAATGTCCAAGTCACATGGTATTCCTCAAAATGTTGTTTTTCATTTTAAAATAGTCCAAAAAGTGCTTTTGGAACAGTATCCTCTCTGCATAGGTGAAATGCTATTGAAAGATTAAAAAAAAAAAAAAAATCAACATGCATTGAATGTTGCAAGAAATCATGAGGACAGAAGGTTTTGATACAGCAAACATTGGCCAAATACATAAATAAGTGTACATGTATGTCATTGCCAAGGCATCTAGTATAGATGCACAGCAAGCAAGAAGTCAACTAAGTCTCCTCCACCTCCTTAATTAGCAATATCCACGGCATGTCATCTCAGTGAGACGAAGGGCAGCATGTGCACAGAGATGCTATTCTGTGAACCCAGATGCTTCAGACCCTGTGCTTCCAAACTCTAAATCAAAGAATGACCTGCATTAAAGTACAAGTGCATTCACAACAGTTGGACTTCTATGCTGATGCAACATCCCCCATTTCCTTACTTGATGTGGAAGCCAAAACAAATGTGGAGGATGAACATTAATATTTCAAGACACACACAGCCACACAGAACACACCAAATGAGCATGTTGAACACCGCTCTCAAGGAACCATTCTACTCCGTCCCACCCCCAATCACTCTTTCCATATGAAGTTGCTATGGTGATGATAATTATTCTTGATCAGCAGGATACAGTAATTATTGCAATAAAAAAAATCACGTAAAGCTTGTCACTACATGTGTGAGACAGGGATTGTCTCTTCAATTATGCACCCTTCTCTGCCCTCCCCCACCTTTTAAGGTAGGGTGTTGGGGTTTTTTGTTGCAATTATGTAGTAAAAGATATGAAATTCAATTATTTCTTGCTCACATCAACTTTGCAAGAGATGATTGGCAGTTGCTAGCAGCTGCTTGGATGATTCCAATAAGGCAGTCTCTGATCATTTCCACAACAAAGGAGGTAAACAGGATTTCATTTGAGAGAAGTTATTGCAAAAATTAAATGGCTTAGTATTTTGAAACACATTCTGAAGTGTTTTAAGTAGTGGCCTAAAGGTTTGCAACGAATGAAGTCCCTCACTTCTCCTGTTTGATGCTTAGTTCATGGATGCAGCATCTTACACTCAAGAAAAGAGTCCCCGTACGTGCAGTCCACATGCTGGCCACGGTTTCCTGCTGGATGAGTTTGTAGTCAGGATGGTGTCAATACAGAAGAAACCCCAGCTCTAGAGCAGCACAACGGATCCAAACTTAATGGCGGTTGCTCCTACCCGATCAGCTCTACAGCAACTTCCCCTAAGACCTGTTTACCCCCTATTTGTCATTTTAATTGGTAGACCTTCATTTTCAAAGTAGTTGCAAAAACGATATGATTGATGGAGAGAGTAACATGATATCAATATTCTGAAGACATCCATCATGAATACTAATCTTATATATAACCATACATTGAAGCCTTTCTAGAAATCAATCTTCTCTTTTGTGTGCCTAAGTGCACGTAAAATGTTAACTTATACATTTATACAAAACCACGTTGCTTTAGGATATCTGTTGTATTTTGAGCTGGAATAACCACTGATCGGCTGAGTCATTCTTGACTAGCTTTTGGGTATTTGATGCTTTGGATATTGCTTACAAACCGTGTCAGACATACTGCCCAAATGTTTCTATCTCCCTTGAGACCATAAACTGCGTCCCTTTCATTACCCACGGATCAGGCAGAATCTATCTAAATTGCATTTTACCATATCTTGTTTCATCTCTACATTTTGTAACTACTTCAAAAGAAGTAGAGGGAAAACAATATCACCCAATATTTTCCGAAGGTCGTACATTGGACAATAGCATAGCAGAAATCAATCAGCATTTCAGTAATGCAAACGTTTTAAAGAGCAGAAAAAGTTGTTTATGCTAGTGTAAGATCTGCTGAACCAACAGGTTTTTAAACACTGCCTTAGGAACGTAACAGTGGGTTTTTTAGTACCTATATGACACAATCTTTTGTTATACTTCTATATGACATAATGTTCTGTAGTCATTAATATGGGACTAATCTTACAGGCATCTCATGTGCTTTCAATGGAATGGGAGCAGGGCCAGATTCTTAAGTATGCAAAAATCCAGGAAAAAGATTTATCTGTCTATCAGCATGTATTCATTACACTAAAATTATTATTTCCTCACTATCAGTGTAACCAGCACTTCACAATGTACAGAAATTAGACAGCCTCTATCAAATAGGCATGGCAGGTTTAGGGAAAAACCAAGAATTCTGCCTCCCTTGAACATAAATCAAGGCTGAGAAGCTTGCAGCCTAGGCTCTGTACAGCAAATGCAACCATGTTTTTTCCCATATTATAGGGGACAAAAGAAAGGAAAGTTGGTACATTGCCTGCCAAATGCTTTTGACAGGTCTGTTTGCTTCATGCATTTGGCCAGTTGCAATTTTAACGTACAATAATTACAAGTCACTCTCAAAGCAATGCAAACCAACATTTTAGATGAGGATCCTGGAACCAAGATTCATGGTCTACTGCCCACTTACCATGGATTTCTCTATGACCTTGACCATACCACTTGGGCTCTAAATTTAAAGTCCAATAATATGAAGGTTTTCAATTTTGGGAGGCTTTGACAAGACCCCAGATCTTAGCGCTGACACCCAACTGTCAGGTGAAACAATGTCTGTGTCCTTCTTGACACGTCACACATCTTCAACCAACCAGCCACCCAAACGTTCATAAAATACTTTGGAATCACTTAATACATGAGCTATTACAGCATGAATTCAGCATCATCTGAACCAAGAGATGTTTGTCTTTTTGGCGGGCTGACCACTAGGAGCTTCTGCTGTGTCTTCAAATGGCATTTCTCAATTAGTTACCTAAATCTAAACTCGTACATACAGCATGTTTCCAAAATGAAGCCAAATACCACCTCAAGCTGAAGCCTTTCCATCATTTTGCTGTTTGCTACCATCTCAAGTTACACTCTAGATGTTGTTTTCCAATAGTCTAGTTCAAGATAAACAATGTTGTTCTTTTCAAAGAAAGCTATATATCTTTTGCACGCGCACATATGCAAGTACCCTGCACACTCACACACGTACCCTAGGACTGGCTGGCCAGTTAATTAACAGCTGCATGGTGAACATGTCTTTTTTTTTTTCTCCCCCTTCCCTTAGCATATCTTATTTTCTAAATTTTCATTCCAGCATACCATACAGAAGGTGACCGGTGTTTTCCTTTCTATGTGAAGTATGCAGACTTCTCTGCCCCAACAAGACAATGTTTCACTTGTTCACCTTCCGAAAGGGGTGGCTGGAAGATGCACCAGCCTTCTGCAAGGAGATCAAAGAGCTGCTAAGACATGCTGGTCAAGTATTTCCCTTTCATCTGAATATATTGTTTGTGACCGTATGCCATTCTGAAAGGGTGAAGAAGGTTTCTAATCATTGCAGGAAGAGCACTCGGAGATGACAGCGAGAGAAAAGGAAAGATTAAGAATTGCTTATAAGCAGGCTACTATACGGGAACAGCAGGTTATTTGGAATAAACTGGATATAGGCTTGAACAGCAACAAAAAATTAGAAATTCATGGAACATAAAAGAAATAATCGTTAAACATGGATACTTTATGATGTTACAGAGGTTGTTTTATTCCCAGTATAAGTATTATACTATTAGATATGCAATTTGTTTTGCATTTCCAAGAATTAACACTGCACTACAATAAAAAGAACGTAAATTATTTGCAATACACTTAACAACTCTGCAGAACCACAGAATTACTAAATTCATAAAGCAAAACAGTGCAAGAAAATTCACCTATGTTCTGATAAATCATATTATAAACTGCAAATGAGACAGAACTTTCTAAACCGCAAAAAAACAGAGCACAGAATTTAAAGTTTCTTATAGCACAGCTTTTCTTTTAGTTCAGCAATTCAATTTTAAAACACTGAACTGAAATTTATCCAAATTTCGCTTTGTTATGAGAGAGGATTTAACAACCAAGTGGGACAAACTCTATCTACAACTCACTTGCTTTAAGGATGTGTCCTTTATCACTAGGAGGGCTCTAAAGATTTCTGTAATTAAAACAATCAAAGGAATAAAGGGGTTTTTTTATCTCTTATTTCTAGTTTTCAACGCTGTGGCAGTGCTGAAGGAACCACCAGCAAGCAGCAGTCACCCGGCAGAGCTCGGTAAGATTGCCAGCAATACGCTCCCACTGCAGGACGGCTGGAGCGAAGGGCAAGGAACATGAGCGAGCCCCAGCAGAGCTCATTGCAGAACACGGATCGAAGAGCATGACCCAAGCCCTGCCACTTCGCTACTGTTGCGGATTGCCCGGCAGGTAAGCATTGCAGAGGTGTGTGACATCACAAGGTATCTGGACTAAAGTATGTTTGAGCTCCAAGAATTCAAGCTTATTCAAATCCATCAAGTGGTTCTAGTGCACCAAATGTACTGAATGAGGGCTAAGAGCAAGGGCTGCTGCATGCCTGACCTCCCCAGAAAGGGAAGAGGTAAAATCCTTGCGGTTTTCGTAGGTCCCCTGAGGCCAACCCTCTCCCACACTAATATCGTGCCAGTAGCCTAAAGCTCCTCTAGACTGTTGCTGTTAGTGAAGTTCTACAGTGAATAATCAGTGAAACATGTTAAATCTCAAGAAGCAGATGGACCTGCTATATGTAGATGAGCTGCATCATATTTCTGTCCGGGTCTATTTTAATAGTAATATTTTCACTAAACCAAAATGAAAATAAGCAGTATTAAGTGCAAGTATCTCCTGTATAAATATTTATCTAAGGAAGAAAAAGTGTCCTTGTGTGCAACCACAGGTGCACAGACAAACACTCAACACCAAATTCCGTAAAATAGCCCTTGGACAAAAAGCTGAGCAGTGTTTGGACAGATGGCTAGATTTTCTATAAGTGCTTCATTTTACTTCTATTGTATTTTTCAGGGCAGGGTGCTGTACTGGAAAAAAAATAATCTATAGCACCCTTTTCATTTAGTACTTCCCATGAATTATAGAAATAAAAGTTTACCACAGTCCACGAATAAATTGCAAGGTCACTAAAACATTCATGGCACATGCCTTTCCACAGAATATATATAGTGCTAAGCACAAGCTGTGGGAGTCCTGCTTGCAAAGAAACAACTAGGAAAGCTGAAACCCTCGGGGGTCCAAAACTGAGAGACTTTTTAAAAAGTCCCATAAAACCTCTGAGAGGCATATTAAAAAAAAATAAAAATAATCCAACAACAACAACAAAAAACGGCTTCAGTGAAAAGCGTCAGTGAAATCTGAAATAGAGGAAAAAATTCTTTCGACTACTGTAGCTAGCTGAGGCAAGTTCCTTGGTATTTCTTAACTGGGAAGATTCTTCCCTTTGGCTATATAGCAACTCCTGCCTACAAGAGAGGAGAAAGCTGATAACTAGGATTAGGTGAACTGGTTTAGATAAAGAACTGACTTGAACCTCTGCCCAAGGTTTGAACCCAAGGCTTGCTTTTAAAAAAATCAATATTAGGAGGTAGTTTTTCTCCTTTCCTTTTTCCCTTGCTTCCTCTTCTCCAAAACCTGCTTTTTTCCATTCCTGATGAAATCAGATGTGCTAGGATTTTGCATCCCAAAGAACCTTTTTCTTTGATTTCACAGTCCTGTAAAGCCTGTAGCTCCTTTCCAGTCTCCTGATTCTCCAGATTTTTCCAGATGTGGCAGAGAACAGAGCTCAGTCACGTTACTTGAAATTGCTGATCCCAAGTCACAGTGCCACCTCTATCTCATCTTCTGCTGCTTCTGTAGCCAGCTAATGACATTTCAGACTTTATCACCAAGGAATCTTTGGATAAGATTATGACATAACATAAAAAGTGGGAACAAAAAAAAAAGGTTTTCAAAACATATTGAGGAGGAGATCCAGGCTCTATCAGCTAAGAAGTCATTTTGACATCAGCTGCTCTGTGTGTACACACCCAGCACCACTGCTCTTGCTCTCCATAGGCAGCACACAATGCTAAGCAAGCCAGCTAAGGGATGAATGTTGCTGTTGCCAGCCATAGGCTTTTCTCTTTTTTTTTTTTTAATTTTAACTCTGTCCTTCCAGTATTGCATACAAGCTGTCCATCCCTTAAGAAGCAAAATGTTTACACATGTGAAAAGTCCAGCTACCACCAGTTTTGTGATATGCACAAGCACACGCTCTTGGCAAAGTGATAGTGACATGATTTTCAGTACTTAAACCGCATAATTGTTCTCAGAATATCAAGAACTTTCATCAGGATATTTTTCTTCCCAATGACTTAGCAAAGCATCATATTTCTGCTGCAAATCTGTTCTCTCAGTTAATGCAGTGCTATCAATAGACAAAGTGGATCTGTCTCTCCTCATACTCCTATTACTTTCTGACTGTGCTTTGTCACACCGTAACTCTACGTAGCACAATACTCAGTCTCTGAAAGTAGCCAGAAGCAGGTGTTAAGTAGTTTCGGGAGGGGATGTACTAGGAACAAACTATTAGTTTAAGATTGTTATCTAACAGATCCTCATCTCTGGAACTCACATTTTTGTGATGTCCTGTGTCAAAAGCTGCATATATATTGCCCAGTTTAAACCACCCAAAGCAGACACACCATTCAGGAGTTTATCTACCAGCTCTTGCAACTCTACTCGCAATCTTCCCAAGACACATCAACTGGCTGCTAGAAAAATACTCTTGTATCTTTATCACCTCAGATTTTCTCTGTTGCAAGCCAGTCCACTGTACAGGCTCCCCAGCCTTCTCCTTGTCCCCCTGGCCAGACAAGACAGGACACAGGCACTACTACCATACAACTAAAGCAGGGTTGTGAGACAAGAAAAGCAGCAGCTGTAGATAAAGCCAATGGGAGCAGTGAAGTCATCAGTGGGGATGTCACCATGAGTGATAATCATTTTCCCAGGAGAAAAGAAATAATACGAGCCCATTAAATGGGAAAATGGTAATAGTGTGTGCCGGTTTTCAAAGGTTTCTCTCTCTGTTCTCCATCTTGGCTCAGAGTCATTATGATAAAATGATGTTTTATGGTTTCTTGAAAGGTATTTGGTGAAATATTTCAAGCATTGGCAAAGAAACAGTCCACTAACTGGCAAACTCATTTCCAATAGAATTTTGTCTGAGTAACACCTACAGAAAAACAGCAGCCACCTCATCCTAATATTACTTTAGGAAAAAACCACCTTGCATGTAAATCACGACATTTGATGAAGTTTCCCTTCTAACTCACCTAGACTTGCTTCGCTACTTTATAATGAACACTATTAGCAAGACAGAGCTGCTTTTGCAAAAGTTTTGAGAGTACAAGTTGTTCAGCACTAATGTAAGAAGAGCTATTCTTAAAAACATTTCTAACACATACACTAATTTTGAATCATGAAGATGTTAAAGAAATTTAGGTAGGAAAAAGATATAATTGGAAGTCCCTCTGCATGGTAAAGCATGCAGCTGGAAAATATACTGTCTGCTGATCTCTGAAAGATTAAGGAACGAAACGGGAGTGGAACATGGTGCGGACAGGACTTTTTTGGCCAACTACAGTCTCCACAAGCAGTGTAGATACTTTGTAGATGCATGAAACAACCCTGTAACATGGGAGTATGAAAACTGGCCCTGTATCAGAGGCATGCTGATCTTCGTGTCAGCTTTGGAAGCTATCTGCAGCTTGCATGTTCTACTGTTGCGCACTCAGTGCTCTAAATCCTGTAGTCCTCTAAATCCTAAACCTCTGAAGAGGTTCTGGTATTCAAAGATCCTTAAAATCACGGGGTCATGATGATATGCTTTACCCAAAAATTTTAAGTAATCTGACATTTCTGTAGCTACACCATTCTCTGAACTGTATGCAGACTACATAGCAATGTAATGCTATTGCACAACAGCAAGCTTTCTGGAAAGCATTTCATCAAATAGTCCAAGCACTGCTGATGGCCTCCAGACTCACATGCTGAATGCAGTTTAAGAACACAGTCTTCTAAAGCTGCGCTGTCTGTACTTTGAGAAGAGAAAGACTTGTTTATATGTGAACATATACTTAGAAAAATCTATAAAGATGCCAGTCGGGCATCAAATATCTATTTGCAGATAGTCTCTTTTCTAAAGCCAAGTGAAGTGGATGGTATCAATAAATTAAAAAAAGAATCCTTAAATGAAGTAGCCATTCCTGCTCAATTATTCTTTAAATATTTAGCCAATTTAGGAGAGAGGTAAGATCAAAATGCAGGATAATCAATATAAGCTAACACAAGGCTTAAATTTTATCTGCCTTTTCCTATTTCTCTTTCAAAATATCTGAAGATGATGAAATATAGTTTAAAAATGAGCATACTTAATGTACTTTCAAATGAACAATAAATAGCTGAAGCAAGCTCTTCAGCCCATGCTTTTGAAATGGGACTAATGTGTAATCCTAGTAACACTTAACATTCATTTGAATATGAAAAGACTTCAGGCTAGAGGTGCTAATAAGAACACCCCACACTTCAGATTTAAACAGACATGGCAATTTGTATTTCAATAAGGAAAAAAAAAAAAAATCACTGTTCAGTCTTGAGGAAAGAAATACCTTCACTCCTACACTGTATCCATTTACAGTACTTACATGCACACATTTTAGCATCACTAATGCAAACCATGCTTCAGGAAGACAATTTAAATTGCCCTTCAAAAAGCAGAAAAAGGAACATATCATTAGCATGACACCTCTACTCTTAAATGCATGAAAGGTTGGATGTGCTACATAAAGTTACAGGTAGGTGTAAATGAAGAAAATACATTCTTTACTTGGTGATAAGGAAAATGTGGAAACAGAAATGCCAGTGTGACAGACTGTCTTCTGCTTTTTCTCACTCTACAGATCTGACAATTTCAAATTGAAGCTACATTATAATATGGTTGGAATCCTTTACCTATTGGGAATGTGCTGCTGCTTTAATAAGGAAAAAAACCCCAACAAAATCAACTCATCACCAGCACTGCATCTTGTTCTTTCATTTCTTGTGAGTCTCATCAAGATTTTCTGTCTTGTCAAACTAAATTTTAATTGCTACAAGATGAAAATTTTTATGATGCTACCTCTTTCTGAGCCGGATCTAACTTCAGTTTCTATACATAGATGAAGGTACTGTAAGAAACCTGGAAGAGGTTTTGAATTTTCTTGAGGATTTTGTTTTCAGTTTTAACTGTCTTGATTTTTTATCTGATTAAACTGATTACCTGAGTTTACCTAGAAGTCAGTAGAAAATCCAAGTAGAATGCTCATTCACTTTTTTTATGTACAGTTTCTCCCATTTTTGACTCATCAAATCCAGTTTAATTGGCAAATAGCTATTTCTATTAGCATACTAGCAAAGTTGTCCCAGCAAGATCATATGCCTGCAGTATATATGAATGTTTGCTTTAAATATTAGAAGTTCTCACTTCAAGATACTGAAAACAATAAGAGTCAAGAGCATAAATGGCTATGAACATATCAGCATTACTCATTTTTTTCTCATGATATAACCCAATTGATCTATCTTAATTGTTTTAGATTTGATCATTGTAGATTCAGGGCATATTTTTCCTGAGGCTGTTCGTGGAAGTCGCACATTCCATTGATGTTCTCAGGAAAAGAGGATAACATTTGCTGTATGAAAATTAGCGCAGGCTGTTATGGGAACACCTTAAGCAATTTCATGGAAAACCTCATGAGCTGCCAAGCCAAGATCTAGGCTACAAAGGGGAATGATAAAGATTAGTTCTGAAAATATGCTGTGGAAATAAAAACTGCACAATAAACTCCGTGCTTCTTCCTATGAGGTAAAACAAGGAAAAATTGAAGCTTGTAAATTGATTCTAATATTAGGTTTGCTGATATAAAGTTCCGAAAGTGCACAAGTTGCTAAAATCTTCCTTCTCTTCCTCATGCACATATACTGATTTGATTATCTCCACAGACCTGGGCCTGAGACACAAGAGATTGCCTTTTTTTTTTGGTGGGCTTTTTTTTCCTCCAGTGACTTTTATGCTTTTGCCACTGTTCAAAAATATCTTCTAAAATCTGATGTAATAAAGACAGAATTACATCCCTAGGCCCTCAGAAAGATCAATAAGTAAGTTAATTTCCTGAGTGGCCGTACAGCTCCTGATTTGTAAGAGAGGAAAAAGGACTAGAGGGCACAGAAATACGGGCCCAGAGAGAAACAGCTCCAGCAGCAAACCTGATTCCCTGCAAATATAGACACTTGTGATGCTCATGCTAGGTAGAGTCCCTTCTCCCTTCACATGAAGGCATATTCGCACCTCTGAGAAATAAAAAGCAAATGTCCCGCGCCAGGGGTAGCATCTTCCAGGACCTATGGTGAGGGATAAGGGGGAAGAAGAGAGAAGGGCAGCAAGTGAGGAAGAGACATCTGAGAGGGTTTTGCCTCCCACCTTCCCATGACATGGCTGGTGCAATACAACCTTACCTGCACCAGACAGCAGCCACGTGCCTCCTGCTCAGACTGACTACTGCCCTCATGGACACTTATTGTCACTCCTAGGAATGACAGGCCATGGAGACAACAAAACTAATCACAGAGAAATGGAAAGATCACTCTGGTGAGCAGACAGTCCACTAGCCTCATGTGGGATCACACGCAGGAAAGTGCACTAGAAAAGGGGAAGATTGTCAAATCCTTTTTATGAAGATATTCCTGAACTTTTCCACCCCTACAAAACCAGGTCTTCTCTCCATCCTCAGCTACGAGGCTGCTTATGCAACCCTTAAACAACAAACTCCAGCTGGGTCCTGTTCACTTGAGAACTAGACTAGGACCAATGCAGAGAGCAGCCAGCACATGCCCACTCGTGATCTCGGCACTGTCCTCAAACAGAGGAACCATCACCTCTTCCGTGACTCACCAATACCTCCTGCCTATCTGCTCAGTGACGCTCTTGGCTCAGGGTAGAGGGTAGATCTGCATTACAGATCACAACGGCCATACAAAAAGCTTTTACAGCTGAAGTGCTTTTACTGTCAGTCCTCAATGTGTCTACGCTATCGCTGTTGTCTTGCAATACTTGCACACACAACTATCACGAGATAGAAGACACCAGTTGTGTAACTGCTACCGTGACTGAGGTCTCGCTATTACATTTAATCCACACGTTTCCTACATAAATTTCAGTTTCACGTTCAGTAAAAGATATAATGTCAAGACAGCAATATTTTCTTTAAAATTGTCTGTTATAGGGAAGCTAACGCGACTGCCAGCAAACTGTTAGCTAATTTCACAGTTAGAGGCTCAGTCTCAGGTTGGTTCAGATGGCTCTCAGCAACCGGCTCTATCCTCCACATCAAACGTTTCCCAGTGTCATTCCTTTTCTTTCTAGATTAACAATAAAACCAAAGTAGCACGGGTCAAGTCTAGTAAGATTGCTTTAGAAACCCATTCACTCAGTGATTACTCCTAGTTAATAGTCAGAGGTCTCATTTGAGCAGATTTTAATCCATCTTGAATGCATCAATTCCTTCCATTGTTCCAATTTAACCAAGAAACACCCTACCCAAACCAAACTGGTATTTCCTACTAGATACCTGATTAACACAGCTTATTATGGCATACAAAGCTTATTCCAAGGTGTTATTTTCCTTGCAGCCACATTGACTGACTGACACAGAAACATTCATCTATTCAAATACATAAATCACGTATTTTGTGTGTGATATGCTCCATCTAGCAGGCCTACGGTTTCTTTGGTCATTCAGTTTGTGTAGTTTTAATATAAAGTCCTGGTGTAACTCCCAGTTTTCCCAGAGCTGGGGAGGGTATGAGAATCAGGAAACTACATCCCTTTCCCCAATAATAACAGTTCACAGACTTCCTAGCTTAACTCTTTGAAAGCTTTCGGATGTCTAGGGTCTAAAGACACTATGTTATGCATGATTTTTAGCACCATCGCTGTTTCCTCTAAGGACTCCACTGTCCCACTACACAAACACATCTATTTTTCCTGCTGGGAATTACGACCTATCTGGATTGTCAATGATTCAATAACAGTACTGTAGCATCAGACTGAAGTATGATCAGAATTCATTTTGCTGCTATTGCTCTCAGGAAGAAGGGAGCTGACTTTATTTTCACTGGCCCCATATTGCTCCTTGCCTCCTTTTGCCGCCCCCCCGGCAGTCATCCGAAGAGTACTGACTAACTTCAGCCGCTTTGCAGCCACTTTCATTTCCCTTTCAGCTTAGGATTTCTCTTCACTTTAAAAGGGAAAGACCAGCTCATCGCAGTCTGTTGTCTCAACAACAACTTAGTGGCTTTGTAAACATCTGTTAAAGTATCTTTAAACAACTCACTACTATTAATTGGTTTTTTGTGTGTCAAATGCTTTCTTTCTCCTGGTGGATTTGGCTTACAGTTGCTACTTTTCATTTCGTGGAGTCAACCCCATTCAGGTTTTTGATGCAGGAAGGAAAATAGAAGACCAAGACTGTAGGTAAGCAAAAATATCACTGGAACTCACAAATGCAAGCACCTAACACAACAGAACTTTAGATTCATTTTGTCATGCTTGTGAAAAGGAAGCACCTTGACTGTCTCCCTGCAGGCTGGTACCCTGTGATGTTGCAGCAAGAAAGGGGGTGTGGGAAATGGAAAGTGTTAGTAAAGGAAAGTTACTCACTGTCATGGCTGTTGGATATTAAGAAGGTTCATTTCTCCTGCAGTGCAGTCACTAGAACTGGATACTCAGTTAAGACTCCAGGCTTCACATAATTTGCATAACACCCAGAACCAATAAGACAGATACTGGCATGGAAAAGTGGAAGAGTCTTGTCTATTGAGTGTTATTGCACATCTAGCCTTACCAAAATCCGGTTCTAACTTGAGAGCCGTCCGGAGCACCCAGCAATTACTGGATGGGAGCGTTCTAGAAATGACTATCTGTGTACGTTTCAAGGAGAGTGAATGAGTGCTGAAGAAGCCCACCATGTTACATTTAAGGTAACACATACAGCTTCTGCACTGTTGCATTAATTTTCAGTTTTCAAGGTTCAAATGTAGTATATATCAAAAGTTCTAAGAGTAATCAAATCCACTTTAACAGGCCTTTAGTATAAAGGGTAACATGGATAAGCTTTCCTAAGCAGCCTAAAAAAAGTTTACATTAAAAAGATAGAACAGATATACAACTATGCTCAAATATTTTTATTTGTCTAACATATGAAATAAAACAAGTTACAGCAAAGCATGAAATCCGATGAGGATTCTACCTTAAGGAAAAAAAATTGTCTTTTGTAATAACAAATAGTTGGAACCAGCGCATTGCTTTAGTGACATTGTTCCCTTCAAGACAAGTCTAAACTGTTCAACATTATGAAAACTCTGCCTATTGCTTTGTACCAGAAAATTTATTACCCCCAAATCATTTACAACAGACAGCATGCATTCCAAAACTGATTTGTTACTTTAGGCCACAACAACTCACTTTCAAAGCTTAAAGAATCCATTATACTCTGCAAAGGAAAGAGCATGAACAAGACACATATTAGAGACGAGTTTAAATGGAATTCCATTAAAAAGTTTAGATCGAGGAAGCCTACAAACAAGGCCATACAATTCATTTGAAGCATTTTTGGCACAGCAGACTGGGGAAAAAAAGATTGAATACAATTTTTATTTCATGAAGTGTGCAAGCATTTGTCACAATTTCAGCAACCTGCTTTCTTGGATGGGAGAAGGAAGCAAGCCAGTTAAAGTCAAATACAATTAACACAGGAACTCTTCTGTTTGGGAGATGTTATTGCCTGCTTACACAGTACGTGTCATTTTATTTTGGTGCAGTGCAAAACATAATATGTGTGTTCAGCACTACTCTGTTTCTATTATTGTGTTATAAGCAACAATAGGCACTTGGGTCAGTGGGAGCTATTTGATTAAAATGCTTTATATGTTTTCCAGCTATGGAGGCTGCTGAAATTTAACAACTGCTTCTTTGGTCCAATCAGTTTTCCTAAGATCAGAGACAGTTTTACACCTCAAAAGGCAAAATGAGCTCAAAGAAGTCACAGAGAAGCCTAACAGTTTTCTTGAGCCAGGTTGGGAAGGGGCTGCTAAGGCTGGTTTGGGCGCAGCACCCCGGTGCTCAGGGCAGAGGGTGCATGGCACTGACCGGACTTAAAAGAGGTGACACGGGGGCTCAGGTGTCAGCTGATGCTGGACTCTACTGTGGCACCAGGCTGAACATCTGCATTTAAAGATCAAAGAACTTATGCAGAAAGCCAAGATCCAGAAAGTTACCTACACACTTGATTTATAGCCTCTTTAACCACAGGAGACAATTCTCAGGATTTTTTTTTTTTTTAAAATCATTGCGAATTCACATCATTAAGAGTATTTTTCTACTAAGTTATCACAGATTTGAAAGGTAGCATAGAAACAGTGTATAGAAGCGATACGTACTCGGTCAGCATTTTAAAGTCCTGTATTTCTTTGAACTGCAGCAGTTCAAACAGCTCAACCTTGGCTTTAAATTGTGTGTAATTCTATATGACCAAAATACAGGAAGCTGCTTTGAAAAGAAAACAAAAATATACAGCACAATGGTGAGCAACTCACTGTAGGTGCTTAGCTGTCTCTCTTGGGTTAGCCCACGACAGCAGGTAACCGAGTTCTGTGCAGGTGACAGTGTTGTTCCGAGTTTAACACGTGGGTGTTTGCAAGTTACTTTTGTATTCAAAGCCATGGGACAAAGGAGCCCCAGCACCACAGAGCTCGGCTTGCTGCTCTTGCAGAGAGGCTTCTCATAACCTGCTCAGGGATTGATCAAGCTAGAAATCTCTCTGGGTCCTTTATCCACTGCCACCCTCTGTGCCTGGAGTCATGTCCTAGTGGTCCATTCCGTAATTGCTACTGCTGGAAATTGATTTTTTTTTTTTAAGCTGTTAAACATCTGTTCTTCCTTTAGCTTAAACAATTCTCCTCTTTTTTTATTGTATCCAAAACCCACACCTATTTTCTTTTTCAGTTTGCACTTGAAATATTGACTGTAAAAAAGCCCAAACTGGTCAAACCCAATCCAAGCTATTCTGAGCACATTAACTGCAGAACGAAGACTAGAGTAAAAGAGAGCATCATTATCTAACATTTAAACGATTTCCTTAAAGCTACCATTTAAGATTTGGATCTTCTATGATCTTTGTCCAAGAAAAATCACCAGTGACCTTAATGAGATTTATTTAGGCATGTAGATTGCAGCCTTAAGTTAAGAGGGGATTTTATAATACATGAAACCAACTCTGTTACAGGTGAGCATTTACATTCAGTAACAGCCAGAGGGGCTATTGAACAAGCTTGCATCCAGTCGATTTTTTTCTTTCCTACAGTAATGCAACTTCTTAGCGAAGGTAATACACCCCCAAAGAAAAAACACCTTGATTTTTTTATCTGGGTGAACTGCCCGTGTGTATGTTCTAAGCCCCATTTCTAAACTTGCCCTTGTTATGAACTGTAAATTGACTTAGAAACAGAGAAGCAGGCTGAGTCTAGGCCCCGAACACCGATTCCCTGAGTTTTGGGAATCCAAACACTGTGATTCAAGCACACTCAGCAACACAAAATGCTACTAGAAAGCATTCAAACCCAAGTTAGCATACACCCCTGACTCCTGCTTTCCAGCCAGTCTCTGCATAAAACCTCCATGAGGTCAGATGAGGAAAATGCAGTAACGCTTCCAATAGAAATACAGCTTCCAGTTCTTACTTGCAATTTGTAGTGTCAAGTGTTCCACGTACTCCCTTTAACTCTGTGACTAATGCTGAGCTGCAGTTTGTAAACTACGAGTCAAAAGAGCATGTTTCTCCTTTCAAAAACAAACAAGTCTGTAGAGTTTTTTTGCATTTCTATAAGCAGTAGCTTGCTGATGAGTAGGCGGAGATCAGCACCACACAGTGCGACAGCACAAGGATCAGTCATCAGCCTTTGTTGCACCAAAGCCTTGCTAAAGCTAGGTGTTGAAAATACAGGTTAAAAGGCCAACTTTTAAAGTCCTGAAGGGTAATTTTTTTCCAACCCCGATTTTTCTTCACATTTCTGGTCACTTAGTACTGTAGCAGAATAATGAAAGTGAGAAGTTTTTATTACTACCTTGGCAAAATTATTTAGTGAGACAAATGAAAAACATTCGTAGTTCACCACAGTCAGCTCTGGGTACCAAAAGCTCTTGTACAGCTGGCTCTCCTGGCCCTCTGTGATAGTTTAGGGTCACATCCTTGTGAAATATATATGCACAAAGCAAAACTTTCAACTGCATGTGCATGTGAGCACTGTGGTAGTAGAAGGGACCAATTTAGAGGATGCTGAAATATAATTACATCATATATCCATTAGAAGGATGGTCTCTGCAGCTCCCAGAGAATTTGGCAGAGCATTAAAAGCCTGTCAAGGTTGACCACACAGTTACTGAAGGGGAGGAAGAAAAAAAACAAAACACCAAGCCACAGCAAAAAACTGAAAAAAGGATTGCTAGTGTGCTTTCACATTTTTTTTTGATCTAAAATAGAAGTAGTATTCTGGAAGTATACCTAAGACAAAGCAGTGAGAAAGTACCCAACATACCTCCCCCACCTCTTTGCTGGAGGGATTTGTGGCATAATCCTTTCCTCTCCAGGGACATCCCTATTATTACACGTTTCACTGGAAGATGGGAGACAAAGGTTCAAGCTCCAAGTATAAGAGTGGAAAGCTCTGCAGAAGAGCTCCTGAAAACTGTTCCAATGGAAGAGTCGACTGAGCATCCATCTTCCTTCATTTTAAATCTTGTTTCAAAGTCCTGTTCTTTTAAGGGACAGTAAAAGGTGATATTTCTGACTGGCTTTAATTGCGATATAATAAATACAGATTTTGATTGACTCATAGCCAAGTTGAGAGAATGTACAAGTAAAGAAAAACATCTTTCCTCTCCTCTTCCCAATCCCACCTCTCAGTAGCCTCCAGCCCAGTCTTAAAAACCCAAGCTCAGATTTGGAAACCAAATTTGATTTTTCCTTTGAGGATACTGATAGTAACTTGTTCTGACCTGTTAAGAGAAGCTGCTCACCTGTTCAACTCTATCACTACTAACAGGTTTGCCCAGCTTCATGCAGTCCCTTTACAATTGTCTCCCTTCACAGGACAGACTTCTTTTTGATGTTGCCGTTCTGGAAAGTACCAGGCTCATGCGTACGTCTGTCAAGTTCCTCTTCTCTCTGCTAAGGTGTCCCAATTTCTGCTTGGAGAGCTTGCTTTCTGCTTTCCTAAATGCTGTCCCTCCTGCTCTTCTGGTACGAGCAACTTATGTTGGAGGAATTGATAGATAGTAAAGAGAAAGTTCAAATCTAGAGCTACCTGACAGTTGTGAGTTCTAGAGAGAGGTTTTTGGTTTCATTTCCTGCAAGGAAGTGCAAGTTTAGTTAGATTGGGGGTTTATAGGTTTATAAATTGCACATGGTTCTCATGCTGGAAAGCCAAGCCTTTCTGTTCAAGTTTTAGCTGGTGTTAGTCTGCATTCTTCGGCTAACTTGGAACAAAACAGGTTCACGCCAGCACGGGCTCTGGCTCAGACTTTGTGCTTTTACTAAGGTTTGTTCTGAGCCTTCATCACCAGGTTTGACTCAGAGAATACTCTGACACTTTTTTCAACCCTTATGGCTCTGCACTGAACTTGAATAGATTTGATTTTCTAATCCCCTCTATTGATTTTTAGGCATGTTTTTGAAACGTTAAATGATTTAGATCCTTCATTTAGAACAAAGGACCTGGCACAGGGCCTTCTCACAGTACAACCAAGCTGCCTCAAACACAGGGTAGACTAGAAGAAAGTTGCAACGGTTATGTCAAATCCATGAACTGAAAATGATGTCTCAATAGCAGTATCTGCCAGCGGCAGAAAGAGGCTGACAACCAAATGCATTTGCAGCCAAGGCTTACAGCTGTTTGACAAGTTACCGAGGCGTCTCGGCTAACTTTCATAAGGGTCCCCAGGGACAGGGAGGGTAGAGTAAGGCCTATTCTAAGGAACATTTCTTTTTCTGCATCTTCTTGCCTGAAAAGAATTTATGAAATCTAGTATTGCCTTCAGTCACTGGGACTTTTGTGTGTGCAGGCAGCTACCCTTAGAAGAACAAAAGTCCTTAAAGAATTCAAAAGTAGCTTTGAAATGTTAATGAATGTTTTGTCACAAGCATCAGAGGGAGAAGGGCCAGATCCAAAATGCGTCATGGCTGTAGATGACACAATTAAGCACTTTTGTTTCTATTCCTTGATTTTACATTTTGATTTTTTATTGTATTTACTTAGAAGTGCTAACTTCAATAATATCCTTACTGAATTTGGCTTTTTCTAGAAAGACTGCATCTCCAACAAGCACACTTTTTCAAGCTTAGAGGCAAGTTTTATGTTTAAATAGACTTTTGAATAGGAATTATTTTATGATAGTTCCTTACTATTATTTCAAGCATTCCCACTGTCTTATTGTTATTTAAAGCATTCCTTGCCAGATAAACTGGTCCAAAGACTGTCCTCAAAAAATACAGCCATCTCACTGTCATCATATACCATGGAAGAGAACTGGTTTTCTTATATGTGAACAAGTAACCAGAAAAACTTGCATTAACAGCAATGTATTTTGAATTTTGTCTCAATACAAGATATCTCAGTTTTTCTGTGACAACACAACATAGACATGTCGAGCGAGTTCCTATGCTTTATTAGTCTTAAAAAAAGACCCAGCCTCCCAAAACCCCAATGCAAACCCCCCAAAACTCAAAGAAAAAACCTCCAGCCTCCCCATCCAAACACAGGTCTGTTCACCCGCTGCATCTTCTAGCCTAGGAAATTAGTTTTCTACCTTTCTGAAGGACTAAAAGACAAAGTCGGAGCATTCAAACTTTCTTACTCAAAGTTGATAAGTATGCTAATCCAGATACCGCTGCGTGTTCCCAAATCCCACTCCGCACAGAAACAAAAAACCCACAAACCTACTTATCATTTCACAGAGAACAGCCATCTTTATAGAACCAATATAATTACTGTGCTGTAAATTAAAATAAAAATTAGCAAGTGCCCGACCAAGATGTCTCCATTTCCTTACAAATTTTGTATTAGAACTGAAGTCAATTGGTATTGCACTGAAAAGATGGAGAAAGTAAAAAAGAAAACAAAATGCATGCAAAGAGGTTTTAAACCAGCCTTTTCGAGTCAGCTGTGCTAGCAGGCATGCTGAAACGTAACCAGCTCCACTAGATGGCAATAGGCAGCGTCAGCATTCCCTGCCTCCGCACTCGTACTGTGCAGGTCTGACTTTTCTTTCCCCCCCTTCTGCTTACTGTCAAATGAATATGGATCTTTTAGATGAAACAGAAAACAGCTTCTTTAACTGTGTGCTTTTCACCACTAAAAACATTGCCTGAAGTGCAGTGGTATTCTGATCTCACCATGCTCCAGATCTGCAGTTCTGCTTTGGCTCAGAGATTCACTCAACTCACGCAACTCATCCAAAGGGTGAGAAAGACTAATGTATTAAGTAATTGTGCAAGAGTGGGTGTAGGTACAGAGTAAGAATATCCAACAGGTAACGGTTGCCATATTCACACTCATCATGCATTGCTTCAGGGATACTCATTTTGCATACCCTGAGAATGCCAAATCGGTACTATCTTACCCTGTATATCAGTATCTTAATCCCCTTTCACTCGAAACATGTAAACCTGCCTCAATGTGCCAGCTGCAGTGTGAGTCAGCCACAAAGACTGTTGCCAACAATAAAACTTATAACCAAATTCTGGTTCTTAACAATGCAAGAATCTCAGCCATATATTGGGACCTTGCTGTAGCAAAATCTCCACCAAAAATTTCAAACCCAGCTCTCACTGTTACAACTACAGTCCATTTCCCTCCCATTATCGCTTTAGAAAAATCCAGAAATGAGGTCTGTTATACCACTACCACACTGACAACAATTTAATGTAATTCAATAAAGCTCTCTTCTTTTATTGCAAACCAGTATGTTCCACATGCAGGCAGAATGGCTTTATAGATTGTACTGCTTTTGATGTCATCTTTGATCAGATTTACTCCTTAACTTCAATAGAGCTATTTCAGAGCAGCACCTGCCCAGATGACATCAGAATCAAGACCAACACATTAACATTTTTCTAATTTGTGCATTGATTGAGAATATTTGTCCCTGATTGCAACAACTGTAAATGAGCAAATGTCTTCCTAAAAATAGACAAAGTGCAGCATTAGCAGCACATCCTTCCCACGAACTGCACTTTTGCGTATTAAAAATGTATGAAGTATATAAACTCAGACAAGCATCGCACAAGACAAACCAAGACGCAGTCTCTGCCCCGAAGAGCTAACTTACAGAATCTTTCTCAAGCGATATCGAGGAACATTCAGTTTATGCGCGCCATTTCCCTGAAGACAAGTTTGAGAAGAATTAACTGACGTACAGAGAGATGAAAGACCTATACAGAGCATACGATCAGCAGAACAAGGAAAAGAACCAACAATTTTGGTTACCATGCTCCAGTATGAGCCCTGTGATCTCCCAAAGGGTGTAATATCAAGAGACTGGCAGCTGTGGTCTGAACTGTTTGGTATATGCAGATGCCCCCTTTCACTCACTTTCAAATGACCATCTTGATCATGGCCCCATGAGTGGACAACATCATGAAAGAAACAGACCTGGTACAGCTGTGATTTACAAGCATACATTCAAACTGTCTCATTCAAACTGCAACTTCAATGCAAGGTATCGCCAATCAGCTATGGTGTCGTACCAACAACATGCAATGGCACACTTATTTTAACACAAAACTTTGTAAACCTTAGAATATGAAAAAAAGCAATGTCCAAAGGATGAAACAATATAAGTTACCATAAGAGACCTAGGAGCAGAAAGTAGAACAAATCTGGCAGACATCCTAATGCCATCAGCACTAGCTGGGGGTGCGTTGCCATAAGCAGTGTAGTGTTTCCTTTCCACTACCACTCAATCCTGCAGCCTGGAAGTTTATTAAGGGCTGCATTTTGACTAATGGTACATCATATAAAGTTAAAAACATTTTCTGGTTTTGTAATATTTTTAAAAGAAGCAAGATCATGTATTATAACCCAGGTCCCACTGGTCATTAAACTTTTGATCTCTTCACGGTTCCAGTAGATTAGAAAATTAATCCAGCTGATAAAAGACTGGAGTTAACTACCAATGCTAGAAGGAACTTTTTATTTTTAAATCAAATTCCCTTGTGCCAATAAACCTTCTGTTGGTTATACCTTTCTTTTTCAGACCAATTCAACAATAGTGGTCTTACGCAAAGCTGGGTGTATGGTCAGAATTTAGTAGCAAGCAAAAAAAAGGATAATGTGTAGCGTAGACTGATATTTCTGAAGGCAGAAAAGATTAGCTGCATACAAGGTGAGACTGGAAAAAAACAAACCCAAGAAATTTCCCAAAACCCAGCAAAACTCCCATGTGTTTTTCAGTAAGAAACTTGCTCAGAGGGGTACAAAACCTCACACATACCCAGCAAGCAGTTTGCTTGGCAACTGACTAAATCTGCTGCTTTATTCCTGGGTGCCCAAGGAAGATTTTTAGCTGGTGACAGATTGTCATCTGCTGGCAAAGGAGAACAGGGATGCTCAGATCCCCACTATGCCACTTTGCTTCACAACCATCCAGAAGCCCTGTGAAGAACTGGACTTCAAGTCAAACAAAACCACAGTTCTCTTGGTATCTGCAATGGAAGATTTATAGGGCAAGAAGCAAATTCTCCAAAGCTGGTAGGCAATATCATGTTGACATATACTGTTAAAGCCTACAGAAGAGGCATGGAAGAAAACAATGTATAACTTTTCAACATATTCAGGTGAAGGAGGGGGGCAGAATGATGCCCTTTACATAGCAGTTTCTGAAGTATTCTACAAAACAAGGTGTAGGGAAGGGGTGTGGGTTTTGTCTGTATGGGTGACAGCACTGTTTTAGTTTAATCCACTTGCACAAGAAGAGCAAACAGCTTTTTTCACCACAACAGTCTGCTTTTCCCGTCTCTTTTTTTCAAACCTCTTTTGCTCCTCTTATATCTGTAGATGCACCCAGCACTTCTGTACACAGTGCCCAGAAAGCCCCACAGACAGGTTTGTTTTAACATCCTTTGCAGAAGGACAGAATGAAAGAGTTCTACAGTTTCTAGATAAGCAGAAATTAATTTGTTTGCAGAATGACTCCATAGACATGTAATAAGCTGAGGCATAACCAGGAAATACGGAGGCAGGCCTTCAATTTGGGGCACAACCTCCACTGGAGAGTTGCCAGATAAAAGACTACATGGAAAGGGGGAAAGGATGGGAGGAAGATTAATTAAAAAATAAATTATTTAAAAAAATAAGTCAAATCCAGGAAACCTTAATTTATGGCTAAATGGAAAAGAAAGGGCTAATTTTGCCCTAGTTTTAAAATGTACTGATGATACAGAAAAGACTGAGAGCTGCTGCTTGTTAAGTAAAGGATTGGGAGGTCCAGACGGAGAACCTGGGAGGAAATGCTCCACAGCTATCTCCTCTGGAGGCAGCAAAACAGTGATAAAACCATGGTTACAAACATATTTCCTGAATATGTCCATCTAAAAATACAGGTTTTAGAGCAAGAATCTTCCCGGAGATAAGTGTCCTGACTGGGGAGGCATTGGTGGTCCTCTGCACATACAGTTTTGGATTGATGAGCGAGAATGCCACAGGAGAGCAGGCAATGCAGCTGGCACACGATTACTTCAACGCATGTACAGGGAGGTGATAAATCATTTAGAGCTTCAGGGATTAGGGACTCCTGCCAAAGCCTCAAAAATGCTTGAAACTTGATAAGAAAGAAAGAAACAAAAAGTCAGTACTGTGTAAGCTCTATTTCTCTAACCTGGGCAATATTAATGTAAAAACAATTAGAGTATTTTATACAATTTATCCCATGCTTCATTATTGTGCACAACCTGAAAAAACACTGAATAAGACTTAGATTGAATCCCAAGTTTATGCATCCAATTACTTTACTGAAATAGGATGGTTTATATGTAGAACTTGCCCTTTATGATTTTCCCGCTGTTATGACAAGGGAAAGGGGATGCTTACTAGATACCCCTAGCAGAAATTTTAATTCCATTAAGATAATTTTCAAAAACTGCTTTCAAAATTGAAACAAACAAGAATTCCTGAACTGGCCAATGCAGCAACAACTCATTTTGCTAGAAAAGCTGTTCGTTTCTGGGGTTTTTTGGTTTTGTTTTGGTTTTTTGTTTTTGGTTTTTTTTCCTTTTTCTACCAAAGCTGAAGAGTTATATTAGGGGATGTCTGAGCAGATCAGCTTACTGCCGGTCAAATTCATGTTGGTCAAATTGAGTGAGCAGGAGCACTCTGTTTCCTCAACCTGCAAGCTTCTATTACAGCTTACACAATTCAGTGTGAACTCCCTGTGTGGCACCTGTTAACACCTGGTGCTGAGGCATACAGACAAGTCCTGTTTAGCCATATGCTTGACTGATCCTATAACACGCAAGTGATATTGCGGTGCTCGTTTGTCACAGAGTTTCACTCTCTAGCAGGCGAGAGCCACAGAAATTCAGATTTGAGCTTGGAGTCAGAGGCCCTAAAAGAATGTGTGAAATGCCTGGTGGGTCTGGCCAATGTTCTGTTTGGTATTATGTCTCCAACTGTGGCAAAAGGAAGTGTTAGTTAGACAAAACACACAAGCCCAGCCGCTTTCTACAGGCCATTCCCCTTGCACATCCCTGATGCCCACAATTGCTGTATTGAGGCTGCTAAGGAGACATCCCTGCCACGTCCCCAGTGGCTTGTCCATGAATTTGTCTTTGCCTTTGTTAAACAACTGGTGCTCTTTGTCTCTACCATTGCTTTGGGCAGCCAGTTCCAGAAGGTCGCTACCTGCTGTGTAGAGAACTATTCCCCCTTTCCGTTCTTTGAAGTCGAAGTCTTACAGCAGTTTCTTCAGGTGCTTCCTAGCACTAGTGTTGCAAGATTTGGTGAACAGTTCCACACTTGGTTCATCTACCACAATTCAGGATGTCCTTCTGGGATGATAAGTCCCTCCCAAAAGAATCCACAGAAGGTACAGAAGAACATGCAAGTGACAGGAGCTCCTATGATCCTTGCCCAAGTCATACGAAATATTAATTCCACAAGACATCCCAGCACAGGAAATAAACATATTTAAGTTTTCCTGTGTCTGGTAATATGCAGTGGAAGCTGTGATCACAATCTACTGATATTTGACCAAGAGGTCAGTTCCCAAAAGTCATTGTTGGGGATGATTTACTGACCACAAGAAAGTTTCAATTCCAAAAGAAGTACCCAACATTAGTTTTACATATTCCAGTATCAAAGAAAATGAAGCCTACCACTGCCGCAGCTTTTGACCAAGACTGAACTCTGTAATGCAGTATAAAGGCCTGTCCTCTTACATGTAAAGATACATGTACCTTCCATGAACACTAAACTACGGAGTCAAGCACTAGGATTTTTCCAGAGCCCTATTACATATAACTGCGTATCTTAGCCATTCAGCGTGGTACTTGTCAGGGCATCAAGCGACCTCATCACACTGCCAAATGCCTTGCCCCACTTGTCTGTGGAGAAACTGCTGCATCTTTTCAAAGTAATGATTTGCTCCATTCCATAAAAGCTAAGAGAAAGTGAAGATGAAAAACAGTATTTAAAAAGTGGAAATTAGAACTGTAGTAAAGCAATTTCCTTTTGAAAACATGACAATTGCTCAAGGCATAGGAATAAAGTGGCAAATCCTATTCCCCAAAGTATTGGGATCACTAGCAAAACGAAAGTAATGTTGCATCTCTGCACCTATGAAACAGCTGCCTGGCAAGTAAAGAGAGCTCCTGTTCCATTAATACCAGCACTGTTCAAATGCTTGTCAGCCTCGCTTTCCTCTTCAGCAGCCTGAAACTGTAGAATGCAAACACCATTCCTACAATCCGCTGGTCTTTTGAATAAAAGGCACATTTCAGGTAATAACAAGGCCTCAGGTCCTGACATAAAATGGCTTTACACCTGGATTTCCAATCCCAAACCAACTCCAGAGGCCAAAGTCCTGACTCACAATGATAATTTGTTCTGCTACCAAGAGATTTTGGGTTTTTCTGCTCTTTCCACGCTCACACGTATACTCTTAGGCTGACTCATTTGAGACTGGTAACTAAGCACATATTTGGTCTCCGCGCTGTCCTCATACGTTTGAGTGACCACATATCTTTGTTCCATTTAATCTAATAAAAGAACAAATTCTCTAGATTTCCTTCAACGTCCTCTTCCTTAGAGGAGCACACCTCAGCAGCCAAGACACTAAAGCAAAGGTCTGTTTAGCCTCAGGAAAGTGCGTACAATACCTGCCTGCCTCCCAACTTGCTCAAGCTTGTGCTGTTTTCCTCTGTGGTCATGAAATAAAATTAAAGATCAATTTAACCGCCTGGAAGAAACAAACCTATAAATAAGTAGTCATAAAACCTAGAAGACAAGACAGGAAGAAACAAAATCTAACAAACAAGAAGAGAGGATGAAAATTTAATTCCAGAACTAAAGAAAAAGCAAACTTTCTGTTGAATAGTTCTGGGAAAGAAAGTCATTTACAATTTTCCCTGGAAGCACTTGCAGTCATACATATGCCTTGAAAAAGGCAGATTTGTGTGTCTGAGGCTATGGTGTGTTCACTTCTATGAAAACAAGGAGTCCCTGCCCTGAAGAGTTTACAGTCTAAGGGTGTGTTCACACTGCTGTTGTAGGTATGACGCTTTCTGGTATAGACTTCTAAACAAAAAAATATGTCATTAGTCAATGTCTACATAATTAACCATTCTCCAAATTCTCCTAAATGAGAATAACATGGCCCAATAAATTATAACACAAACTCCATGTTTGCAAAAACATGTGTGACTGCTGAAGAAGTTCTTATTCAACCTGCTCTAATTCAGATCGTAAAATCATCATAGAAAAGGTACAAAGGAACTGACTTGTACCTCAAACGTTTTTGGGGAAAAGTGCTGAATGGGGTTTACTTATATATTTCTTTCACTGTATATTATAAGAAAACATACATTGCCAAGCTAAAAGCATTGCTTCATTAAGTCAGTGACAAAGTTCCTATCAACTTCACTAGAAACAGGATTCATTTCCATGAAAGCAGCATAAGAATCTTGTCTGAAATCCAGGTTATTAATGAACACTGATGACTAATAAAGACAGAAAGGCAACTCATTGCTGCCAAAAAGAAAATATATAGTGGAACCCAAAGGCACCTACATGGATACCCCTCTTCAGGACAGCAATTACAATCTCACGATAGATTAAGCAATATGTTCAAAGGGTGAGGAAGAGGGGAATCATAATATTACTCAATTCTTTTGCAGAGCAATTTCTCTTCTCTAGTTCTCAATGTTTATTTTAAAGATTTAGTATCAGATATACCAAACTGCAGTTCTGATGCTTCTTGAGCTTCATGGTTAACTTATTAACCTGCTAAATAGAAAATTTTTTAACCTCAAATAAAAAACTGGATTGTCTGATTTCTTGATTGGCTGACTGCCTGTATTCCAAGTCAAGCTAAACTTGTAGGCATAGACCTTGAAGTGTCTACTCATTTTGGGTGGGGAATTCTCTCCAGAGTACATATCCCAAGGGGTAAACATTTGTTGCTGTTTTTACTGCTTGCTGAGTGAGTTTTCTTCATTGCTGATTTGCAACATGACAGAAAAACCAAAGATTAACTCAGCATAAGAAGCACCAAGACAGAAACAACTTCTGTCTCTTTCCTTAGGGTAATAAAGTGTCTTGATTGTTCACTAAACACTGAGGCTGGAGAGCATCAAGATTTTGTATTTTAGATGCTTTGCTGTTTCAAAAGAATCTTTTAATGTCACTTTCAAGTGACACTGAAAACTGTTCTGATACACCGAAGGGGTTTTTTTCCCGGCAAGAAAAAATTAAATCCTTACAAATAGATCAGAATTTTCTCCTATGTGTATTTGTTTGGTGGAGGGAAAGGTCAGGAAGTTTTCTTCATCTTAAAGAGAATCCATACCCCTAGGTAGGTGGCACAGTGTGGTGGCAATAAGAAGACACAGTCTACTAGGGTTCCTTCAGGACTGTTTCTTCAGGTGTTTCACCTGGTAAAAAAAGAACCACAAAAGACAGCCTTCTCCCTTGAAGTTTGTCAAATAATTTGGCGTTCTGTTGTAAGAGCCTAACATCTAAGGGAAAAAAGGAAATAGCCAAAAGATTTTAAGTGCAGGAAGAAATAACTGTTTTGATATGATTCTTGTCCCATTGCTTACTAAAGTTCTGCTACTGGTCACAAAAAAATAAAAAGGGAACATGAAGCACAACACCGTTTGACCTTCACAATCCTGATCCCAGAAGACTCCTTCCATGCCAGGCTCCTAAGCCAGCACAGATATAACTTAGCCCACAGTATTTGGCCATAAAAAGAGATAGAAAAGTCACAAGTGTATCACCAAACCCTACTTTGCTGCAGATGCGAGAAAGGTCCTCAGAATAAGGTAGCCTTGGTAAACAAAACTAGGGAAAAAAATATCTATGCATAACAGAAAGAAACCAAATCTGTGCATCTAATGCTCAAAACAGCAAAACCAGCTTTTTGATTATGGGATGAACTTTCACTTCTGGTTCTTGGCTCTGAACAACTTAGTCAACATTTGCAATTGTATAAATAAATAATTATCAAATCAAAGGATTCATCCATAGACAATGCCACTTTAAGGTAGCTCTCAAATCATCATGTCTACAGATTCCTGTATTTGAAGTACCAAGAGCCTGTTTTTATTCAGCCACCAAACAGCTTTATCATTGCATAGGTTTGGTTGGTTTTTTTTTTTGTTTTGGTGGTTGTTTTTTTTTTTTTTTTTTTTTAAATTTTCGCCCTTCATACTCCAACCCTCCACCAGCCCTGCTGTGTCCACCTGCTAACTCTCTGGAGGTGCACACAGCTGAGCCACAGGAGCCTGTAGCCTCTACAAGGCTACTGAAGAATAGGTGTCCCCCTGCCACTGGGCTCAGCAGTTCCTCAAATGTTGATTCTTCTACCTGTGCAAAACTGCAATTTAACAACGTCATCTTAAGATGGAACTTAAGTTACTTAAGACAGAAGAGTCTCAAGTAATGTACTTCTTTGTTGATCTATCTATCTATCTGAAAACAGAGGTGAGACTGAAGAGGGGCAGGGGAACTTCAAAGCTCCAAGCCACAGGTCTCTGAGATTTTTGCAAAAACCACCTCAGGAAATATGTCAAGTGGTGGGTGTTATGCAGTGATTTTTCATTAATTTTAATTACTGTCATTCTATAGGATAGTGAGCATCCTCAGTCCTTCGCCTCCAAATTGCACTGGGATTTCTGCCAAATTTCTTCTCCCTCATTGGTTCCCTCAAGCAGTATTTAATAATGGAAGCGCTTTAACATGTTTAAATAAGAAGTGTAAATGCCAAACACTTCTGAATGAGAAGGAACCTGTATCTTAAATGGTATATGAAGCCTTTATTCATAATTCTATAAACTAAAAACCTGGACTGTTTGGGATCAAATAAAAGGCTTGATCAGGCTTGAGAACAGAGTAGATGGAACATCCCCGTTTAAGGAAAAGAAAAACAAAACACAAAGCAACTCTAACTTTTCATAACCATTAACACTGCATACTGGGAGTGGAGGGGGAGGAAGAGGCAAAACCCCACAATCAATTCCCTTAACAGAAGTTTATTGTTTTATTTAAAAAAATAAAATATTGTCTGCACCAGATTTGCAATACAAGTGACCTAATAATAATAGTCTAGTCCTGGTTTCCTTGAGCCATGATGACTCCAGATCCCATTCTCCTCTCACACCCCCCAACAACCATACGAGAACTGCTGTTCAAACTCAGGCATCTTTGTAGCAGTGCTCATTTTCAGATAAATTAGACTGACAGGCAGAAGTCACGTGCCTGTGCAGAGTGCTGACAGTGACCTGTGTTTGGAGCTACCCAGACAGGAGCCATGGCCAACCCAGAAGTAGCACAGCCATGTTAGCATAGGTTTGAGCCCAGATTAGGCACCTACCTCCTCAGAAGCAAAGAAAAAAAAGTTAAAAAGAAATCAGCAAACAAGAAGTATCATCTTGGGAATGATCACTAATGGCTTCAGAACAAGATCTTACTGGTTTATGAAGTAAAGACTTCATTAAAGGATGAATGCTAACTGGAAAGCTTGGAGGCAGCAGCCCCAGCACTTCAAATTTCCTATTTCTCCACTTGGATGGCAGCTGATGGGGCAGAGATGGCAATTCCATGTTAATTATAAGTATCTCATTATACCTGTGGTGTATTTGCCAAAATGGAGACTTTGCTTTCCAAAAAGCAGTATTTGTGAAGATTGATTTGAATGAGACTTTGATGCAGATTTGTTGCATGAAGCACCACAAACAAAATTAATCCTCAACAAAAAGCAGAAGTCAGACTGTTTGCTTCCCTGTGACAGTCAGTTTACCTTCAGAGACACTCCCCACTTCTAAAGGAAAATAGAGGTCCAATGAACAATCATCCAGTAATCTTCCTTAGCTTTCCACAATTAACCAAAGAGCAACTCACCATTTGTTTTCTGGTTTATATTCTTCCACACCCACAAGTGGAGCTCACCCACAAGCTCGGTCATTTTTCACGTTAACAAATGTCACTAGAAAGGGAAATACCTGCTACCCTCCACAAAAAAAAAGTGCCAGCTTGAGATCATAAATACAGCTACCATTTATTTCCAAATGCACCTACATTATCTTCTCAAAGCTATTCCAGTCTAAAGAAGTCCTACATCTACACTTCTTAACTCCCTTGTCATGCTTGCCAGGTGCCAGGCTTGCTTTGCCTCACCTTCTCCAGCTCTCATATTCACTTTAGGTAAAAGCCAGTTGTGTGCCAGATCCTGCCTGGGCTTTCACAACACCTTTTGTCTCCTACAAAAAGCCTCCTGAAGAGCTCGCTCTCCATCTGAAGAGAAGGTTTGTTTCGGGGTCTCTGTGTCTGTGTCCTGTCCTCCCAACTGCAAGGTTCTCCCTGTATCAGCACCAGCACAAGGAAATCTGCCAATGTGCAGTTAGACAGTCTCTTTGTGGTACCATTTTCCTGCAACTACTCAAAATCTCAGGGCCTAGAAAGTGAAATTTGGGGAGAAAACGCATGCTGGAGACTATTTAGAGACCTAAATTTAACAGACATAGGTCCAAGCTGAGTTACAACCAAGTTATGAAAGTACCCTTCAATGTTCAGAATGAAGATATTAGAAGGGATTTCGTCATTCACTCTCCAACTTGTTTGTCACCTATCTAGTTGTCTTGAAACTAAATTCAGCTATTTTAAATTCAATTTAAACTCATTATCTAGCACTGTATACCAAAAGGAGTCAGTAAGTGCACAACACCAACGTCTTGAACACACTGTCCTTCCTTCTCATACTGCAATTACTACTGTAAGTCACCTCAGATGGATTTGGCCCAAAACCTCCTTCAATTTCTGCCTAAGAACAGTGACATCAAGCCAAACTCCACCACGTACCACATGGCACTCTCACAGCTTCCAGGCCACATGATACCTCGCAGCAAGGCTCTGGTTGTGCATCTTTGAAGATGGAAGATAACAAGTTGATCAAGGTAGTTTATGGACAGCACAGAAAGGGAAGGTCCACCTGCCACCTGCAATGAAACAGTGGTCTGGGAAAAGCAATGAATGCTTTCAGGCAGCAAAGAGCTGTCCCTTCAGATATTTAAAATGAAATCTGAATTGAATTTCTGTCTTTAAGTTGAAATCCCACCCAAAAACTTTTATTACTTGAAAAAAACCCACCACACCCCACCCTTCCAGATTTCAACAATAGCTTTATTTTTCATTTTTCTGGCCAAAAAATGGAGTGGAAAATGAGTTTAAATGAATTTGTTTGAGATAAAAGATCTATGTTTGGGGGGTTCAATTATTCCATTTAAAAAAAAAAAAAATCAGATAACTATGTTATTTCAGAACAGAAACTACAACAATTTAACTTGAAAGCTATGGAATTATTCTTTTTTGACCATTCTAAAGGTTTTACTGGTGTCGGCTCTTGGCTGAAATATTCACTTGAAGCTATTGAATCTAGCTGTGGTCTGTGTGTTGAAGGGTCCCTTAGGGATTTGTTTGATTCTAGTCACACCAGAATTTCAGCTTTGTTACTAGCTAGGTCTGATTATGGCCTTCAAGACTGGAGCATTTTCAGCACCAAAGAGAAGGAAGATAATAGTATAATCAGGAAGTGGAAATTCTTACAGACATAGCCACAGAGTACAAGAGATTCATAAGGATCTAGAGCTGCATGCGAAAGCAATGTGTCTGAGATGTTAGATATAAAACAATGAAGTCTGCATTACAAAGAAACAGATCAGGACTTTTTCAGGGGATACAAGAAGAAGAAAAGGTAGCCTCTGGGTTCTCTTTGGGTCACGTGTGATAACACAGAAATCATTTTTCTGTAGGGAGGGGATATTTCACTATGTATTTCATATGAGTACGTGGTGGTCAGTGTAATATTTTAATTGCACAAGCTGGACCTGAAATGGTTCTGCATTCTCTACCCATTAGAAAGGCAATGCAGAAGAAGCATAGAGAATATCATTACCTCCCCCCGTTCCCATGCTGTACTCTCTTTTGTAACAGTTTCCACACAGATCCACAGATAAAACATTAATGAGAATTCTTCATATTCACCTTAACAACAGCCTAAATCCTTGCACTAATAAGGAGCATGAAGCACTTTTTATACCAAGCCGTGGTGTTTGTTTACTTTGCATGACACATTAGAGCCCAACCTCCAAGAAACAGAACAGGGTCACTCCTTTACTGGTATTCTCTGTAGTTGTTTGGCACTGAGATTTGGACATGTGAAGAGACGGATCTTTCAGCATCAGCAGATTTAGAGAATACATGCTCTGCTTTGAAATACAGGAAAATTGATCCTGCAGGGCTGTTTACTTCATCGACACACCTTTAAGTGCTATCAGGGCACCTGCATGTTGCATAATTGCTATTTCTCTCTCAACCAAACATCAGCAAAATTTGTAGTAGGTAAGGCTATAATCATAGGGAGTGCTACAGCCAATTTTCACAGTTCATATTTTAAAAAAGAAAAACCTAATTTGCAAGATCTATTCTGGAGCCTACCTGCTTTTTTCCTTTATTACATGCCCTCTGAACTGGCACTAGCTTTGGAGCAGTAGCTTATTTGAGCATATGTGATAACCTGGTACAAACATATACTTTCCTTTGTGTTAAGCTTTCATACAAATACTCAGGTTAAGAGTTATTCAGAAATACTCAGTCTTCCCCAGTATTTTGTGGAAGCTAGATTTGCCTGCATGGTTTTGGTGCAACAGAACAAAGCAAAGCAGTCTAAGCAGGAGTATGTTGCCCTTCATAATTTTTTTACCCAGCTCTTTTCCTGGCTCAGGTGATGAAGCCTTAAAGTCTCACAGCTATCTGGGGGGGGGGGGGGGAAGCCCTCTTCTCCCACTCAAGGCAGCTTTGAGTTGAGCTTGTGACTATGCAGTTAAGCCAGTGACCAGGCAGTTAAGTCATGACCAGTCATCAGTGGCATCAAGCAAAGATTAAAACCCAGGTCAGCCCTCATTAGCCCAGTGTCAGAAGATTGCAGATTACCTGCACTGAGGTAAAGCAACATTAGGTCAACACACGACACCACCAGATAGAAAGCATTTCCAGAAACTTATATGTTTAATAAGGACTTAAGTTAAAAAAAAAGTAACAGTTTGGAGACTACTCTACATTCAAGGCCGCAGACTTTAAAAGAGGAATTAAGCATTATTATCCCCATTTATGGCTAAGCAAATCTATAAAGCACAGATTCGTGGAAAGATTTGTGTGTAGTCACCTTACTGACCAACAATAGGTTTTAAATAGCACCAGGTCTTCAGCCTCACAGTTTAACACACAAGGCCTGAGTGACACTATGTCACTTGATACAGCCTCAGGTGGTAAGTATTCAATAGACATTTATTCAGATTTATTTTCCTGAGCTTCCAAATTAGGTTGGTTTTTTGGGTTTTTTTACATTATTCGTTAACATGATTTAAATTCTATGTCCACACCTCCAAAGTCAGGCTGTCCTAACAATTATGTTCTACTTCCTTAACCTTAATGAAGATAATTCTCTACTCCTGGTGATCTACAAACAGATCCTTCCCATTGCCACAAGTCACAGCCTTCTTTTCTCCAAGCAGAAGTCAAAGCTAACACAGCAGCAGTCCCTCTCCTAGGAATGCCTCCTTTGCATGAAAGGCTGCATTTTCACAGCACGGTTCAGCTCCACAGGCAAGCTTTGAGCTTCTTTTGCTCTTTCAGCCTGCCTGTCACCTCACGCACTTCTTTGCAATTCCATGCTATATTTTGTACCATATTGATCTATACATCATGAAAACTAGTAGAGCTAATCTAACAAGATAAATGCAATGAGATTTCATCAAGAAGCTTTTTTTTCCCCCAATACATTCCCCAAAGAGCTATGCAAACCTTGAAATTCTTTGTTTAGAAGATGACTTCTCCTTCACATTTTGACTCACATTAATACAACAACTTCCCTGACCTAACCTTGTCCAACTGTTTTTTTCAAGACCCACTATGGTAGACTACAACATGCAGCAGTGTTGTCTCTCCAAAACAAAGGCCCTGATCCTCATCTGTGAACAAGCTTATGCTGCATTTGCTGTATCCATGAGACAAATGCTTTAGGAAAAAACATGTTAGAATATTACTTTGGACGAAGAATATAAGCATATTTTTGGAAAGGTCTTGTAAATCTTTCCTTTCAGCACTTCCTCCCTCCTATTCCTCATGAAATTATAAAAAAACCCAAAACACCAGCAAACCCCCAATTTTTGAAGAGATTAAGAACCAACACATCCTCCCATCGCCACACTCCAGGCTGAATGCTATGATCCAATTCATCAGTCTCAGAATTTGGGCTCAGTGTCTGGCTTCAGGTGCCTCTTCAACATCTTCAATTGCACACTGATAAGATGCTGCCTAACCACTAAAATAACAAGCCAGGGTTTAACTCTGTACATAATATAATGGCGGAAAGTATACAGCACTTGCCAGAATGAATGTATGGATGATTAAGGATGCTTAAGGGTATGCAACAGTAAATAGATATTTCTTATGTGACTGATCAGAGTGAAAACTATATTCCAGTTTATTACATAGCCTGCAGACATAGAATTGAATAGTAATTGTTTGAACTAGATTCAGCAATTCCTACCACAATCCACTAATGAATGAGACCTGTGTTGTCTTGCACTTTTGGATTAAGATTGTTGAATATATTGTATTTTTAGAACAGCAATAAGGAGCTTTCACATTGCTCATGAAACACAACACAAAAGTTTAACCAGGTAGAACAACTAGTCTGGCTAGTAGAGTACTCCAATATGAGAAAAGCTGGGGCTAATTTGACTTCTACATGACACATAAGAAGTCAGCAGTCTAATTCAAGGCTATTCCGAGTTAATAGAGGGCTTGCATTGGTTTCACTGGATTTTACTCCAGTCTACATTGAGGCCAATTAAGAAAGTTACCAAATTAGTGGAGCAGTTTTGTGGGGTTTGTGGGGGTTTTTTGTGTTTTTTTTTTTTTTTTTAAATCTGGTCCTGCTTTCCACTGAAAATCCCTTTAAAACAACAAATCTTTCATATGTGCATATAACATATACAAGACCCAGATTAAAAAAAAAAGTACAGATCTCCACCTCATAAAAAGCTTTGGGAATGACTATAGGAAATCCATATGACTTTAAACATCTAGCAAGAATGCATACAAGATTGATAAACTTCTTCAGGAGTAACTGATGCAGAACAACACCCAGTGAAGTCTCTGGCTTCACAATCTGCTATTAACACCAAAGCACAAGAACGTAAGCATGGGTGCCAACACACATCAGCTTTATGATTTAGAGAAAGCAGAACATACATTTATCATGGGCAGCACTGACACATCAAAGTGCTGATTATATGCCACTGTAGGGCTACCTAAACTTAATTGCTCCACGGTTGTTCAGCATCAATATTGCAAAAACATTGCAGACAGAACCCTGGTGATTCAATGGAAAGGACATAGCTTGTTACAGCAAAGATGAGTCTGCTGGACCGAAGAAAAGACAGCAAGCAAGTAGTACCAGGAAAACAGGCAAACCACCACCAAACAAGGAACCCCAGCAGTTTTAATTGCTTCTGTGCAGGCCTTGTTCTTATTAGCAAACAGCACCTTAAAGGAAGGCGGGAGCAAAGCGAAGGCACCAGGGGAGTACTGTGGACTACCTCTGGTTACATCCAAACCATGCAGAAGAAGAAAAAGCAGGAGCAGGATAAAAAGCACCAGAACAGGCTGCCAAGGGAAGTGGTTGAATCACCACCCCTGGAGGTATTTAAAAGATGCATAGATGTGGTGCTTAGGGACATGGTTTAGTGGTGGACATGGCAGCGCTAGGCTAATGGTTGGACTTGAGGATCTTAAAGGTCTTTTCCAACCTAAAGGACTCTATGAAAACAGCTGAGCTACCCTATCACACTGGGAGGTTGCTCAGTTTTCTTTTGACAGTTACCACTCAGATCACTCATGAAGAGTAATTACACTTCAGAGAAAAATAAGGAAATTAAGGAAAATCCCAAATAACACCTGTGACATACATAGATTTATCATATCTTAGCCACCAAAACCAGTATATATCCAGAGACGAGGAACCATTATCTAGGAAGACACCTCCAAAACCACAACAAAACAAAACTCAAAAAAGCAAAGCAGCGTGGAAAAATCAACTCTTTTATGGCTATAGCACTTCAGAAATTATGCTGGTCCCCATGATCATATAGCAGGTGAGCCAGGAACAGTAGTATGGTCTTCACATTATTTATTTCTTAAGCATTGTTATTTGACACAAGACCACAATCATCAGAAAAGGCTCAGTACCAAGACACCCCTCCCTTCTGACACACTATAACATACCGTAACACACTCCTGCTTAGAGTCTTAGCTGTGCTGGCTTTTCCTCTTGAAGAACAGGAATTGTATGTTGTGTAATTGGAGCTCTCAACGTAGTCAGAGCAGAAAGCCTTCCAGAACTACAGAGAGCTAACAAACAAAATAACACTGTAATACTGAATCACCCAATACCTCCACTTTATTTTCACTCTCAACAGACTCAGGTGTAATCATTCAGATTTAATCAACAGTTGGGTTTACCCACAGCCATGTGTAAATAAGGGTGGACTAGACCACAGTGAAAGGGAACAACCATTTCTAATCCAGAAGAATATCTGGCAGTCAAAGCTCTTTCTCTAAAAGGCACAACAGCAGCTCAAAAACAGAGAGAAACCAAGTGAAGGACATGTTTGCTCCACCACCACCATGACGACTGGACTACAGGAAGACATGTTGCATGTTGGGGTGAGCCTCCCTGAGGTGCCTACCCAGCCCTGGAAACCCCCATTTTGAACCACAGCTGAAGCAGGGAAGAACTACTTTCCATGTGCACCCAGCAGCACCTACACCAAGGGCCCATCGCAGCCCCAGGCCTCTCCAGGTGCTTTATTTACATCCTCTTGGCTTTCATTTAAGGAGGCCCACAGAAATGTTTTTCTCACAATAGCAAAAAGTAAGGGACCATAATAAAATGTGATGTGCAGAGGCATATTTTTTCCTCTTCCCTGTACCAATGCCAGTGGCTTCATTGCAGTCACTCCTCACTTAACATGAGAGCACTGGGGTTCTTGTTGAAAGTATTAAGAAATATTTTGTCTTAAACCCAAAACTTATACATAACTCAAGGCTGCTCACTATTTGTCTCAGAGCCCTCCAGGGTGGCTTGCAAACTATATATTTTTGTGATAAATGGAAAGAACATTAAAGTGACCATTTTAAAATTTTTCATTATTGTGCTTTTATAGTTCAGTCCAGATTCTGGACTGAACTCTAATTTAGATTCTGCTCAAATTCTGGCATCTGTAAATGTATCAGATCTGACATTTACAGGGAATGCCTAACATTTCAGTAAGCCAATTATTTTTGGAAGAAGCATTGCTAGGAATTAATATGCATGGATGTTTTCTAAAGGAAAAGATGTGTTCAGATCTATCAATTTTTTTTTTCTTATACATAGCTTGTAACAGGTCGTGAGCTGCAGAGTAAAATACAGTGAGAGGAGGAGAATAACAGTGATGTGATAACAACAGAATACGGACCGTAAACAATCCCCTTTCTTACACAACATTGCACCTGTGCAGTATTGTATTGTGTACTATTCTTACACAGTACAACATAGTACTGCACCTGAGACATAACACCATGCTCAGGGTTTAGCTCTTCTGCTATGGCTCCCGAAATGGAGCAGGAATTTACATTACTAGCTGTAGTATGTTTATTGTGGTTGCAAATGCCTAGTGAAATGCTTGAAGAAAATCTTATTACATTATGTGTGTAATCTATGTAAAATATATAAATTACATACTTCTATTTCCAAAAGTCAGTTCAATCATAAGATTAATTAGACAGGGATCAATTATCAAAAACTTTAGCATCCAATGCCATAAATGTTTTTACTGAAGTACAAGATTGACACCAATGAAGTCCTTGATAGGAGTAGCACAGAAGCAGTCATACAGTTTGGCTGTGAATGCTTTCATGTTCATGTCTAATAAAATGGGATTAGGATGACTGATAATGAATCATGGCATTTGAAATATATTGCTCCCTGTTGATTTCATGTTATTTAGTCTTCCAGTGTGTTTTTGGAGAAATCCATTATTATCCACATACTTTTGCTATGGTCAAGGAACATTTTACAAACTAGTTACCTTTCCAAATTTGTTTATAACACCTTGTAAGTGCCCCAGAACAATATTTTTCATTCTGTTGAAGAGCTGCCTTTCACTTGCTGTTGGCACATTTCCCAGGGATCTACTTCTTATTGGCAACCTCTGAACTGTCGTACAGCAGAACAACAGCAAAGGTGTTTTGCTACTGAGTCAAAGGTATGAATCTGAGCTTCGCAGTAAACTTGTCCTGAAAGTCATAACATGAGCACATGACTATTAGATCTGGGAGTTCAGGTTGCCAGATACACCCTTAGCTGCATTGGTTCCTTGCATTAAAGCAGCTAAAAAAACCTGGTGTCTCTTAATCGAGTTAACCTGGTGGACCACCTAGATGCTTGACCCTGATCAACAGCATTAGCTCTCCGAGTTTAACCATGCATGGTTAACTTTTCAGCTACTACAGTTCTGCTGTATTTTGCAGCACAAACAGAAGCTTTTGGTATTTTCAAAGTGAAAATGCTTCAGGTTTTGGGGTTTCTTTTTGTTGGAAACTTTTGCTTCATGGAGGAAAATAGGAACATAAAGCAATGGTATGATGCAAAGTGCATGGTCTGGGCAATTTCCTCACAAAAAGTATGTCAATCAGAATACATTCTTGGTAACATATCCCGGACAGATGGATATCTTATTAAGCTCAGGCCATGGACAGAGAGTCTCCAGCAAAGGACTTGTTAATTTGCATTAAGGACGATAAGTATTTCTGTGGCAGTATTCTCCCAGCTTTCTCCAAATTATTTAGAATTTAAAGAGATTGGGGAGTAGAGAACAAGAAAACCTCAGTGAGTAGAATTGTAGTAGCTTAAAACTGGCCTCGTCAACTTGTGTGCTCCAGCACTGTTGCCAGGAGCAGCAGGGCTTGTAGAGCACCAGGGAGAGCAGCTGAAGCCAGAATGTCACTACAATCCGGTGTACGACCCTTGCATGCATATTAGCTACAGAAACTGGTGTCTGAAGTCACCACATCTGTGATGTCAAACTCCTACAAGTATCCTAGATTTGACAGTGTTTACGTGAATGTCAAGAAGCAGGAAAGAACACTTGCATTTTCTATTTGCAGGAGCTGGATTTAGTGAGCTCTATTTAGATAAAAATTGATGGAAAACACTGTGAGTTGAAATGTCATTTCTGAACTGAATGCTCTCCTGTGAGACTCCTGTTCAGGGTAACTGTGCTTTAATTTTTTTTTTTCCCAATTTCATTAGCTATCTCTTAATTGCAAACACTGAGCCAAATCTATGAGGTTGAACAGAGCTGTGTTGTTCGCATCAGTGCTTGAGAGCAGTATCCACCTCAGACCTCACATAATAGTAATAACAGTTGCTAAGAGATCTCGAAGGGAAAACACCCTTTTGATTGCAGCGGGGGCTGTAGGGAAGCTGATGGGCTGATGAAGAAGGCTGAGAAGGAAACACATTGAGGATGATATGGCTCTGAAAAAGAGGTTCCCATTCCTTTAGCACATTCGGATTTGCAATCATATCTCACTCTGTTTGTAGGAAGCTAAAGAGCTACACACCCTGTTATAAATATGGACATGAAACTCCCAGTGACATTCCATCAGAAGACATTTGTCAATAGAAATGGGAGCCTTTCCTAAGGACAAGGGAAGCTGGAGTCCAGTACAAAAGAACAGCTGCAGACTGGAAAGAGAGCGCTAGAGCATGGGAGAGGTGGGCTATCATGCCACTACATTAAATGCTGTCATTAAACATAATTCCTAGCATTCTGATTCCCCCCCTGTGTTAAACCAGTTCTGTTATCAAGGAAGAAAAATATATACCAACTTCTTTTCTCTTTTGTTTGTTCTGGCTCTTGCACTTCAATGCCAGTGCCTGTCTCCTGCGTTAAACATGCTGCTCCTCCCTGCCCAGCAATGCTCTTTGTCGCCACCTCTTCATTTGCTGCTGGCCCTTGTGCCCATAATACTTGCACTAATGTAATCACACTCCAGACAAAGCAAGGACAATCCTCTGACACCCCTACCTAGTTTTAAAACAGACAAACTCCCACCAGGTGTGGGAACATGCAGATTGCCAGCAGCATCGTGCCAATGGCAGCAGGAGGGAAACTCCCTTGATTTGCCCTGGTAGCCCGGGGAAGGAGGAGCAAAGCCAATACCAGCAGTGTCCCACCGGAGAAAGGTGTGGGGAGCCACGGGGCCCTGTTGGGCTTACACATGAAACTGCCTCCTGCAGTCCAGGTGAGGACATTTGCTGTTGTGAAGTAGGAAGTGGGTAAATAGAACAAAACAAGGGGTGGGATCCAGCTGGCTTGTGTTCACCCGCAGCTCTGTGACTGATTTTGCACATGGCTTAGAGAAAAGTTTGCTGCCCTTCAGCTTCGCCGTCTGCAAGCTGGGTGTAGTGATACTTACCTCTGTTTGTAGCAGAGTTGAGGGGTGTAGTTTCATAATCTGCACTGGAATTTTCACAAAAGGGCTATGAGTACGTCAGCTACTATATTCCATTTATGTCTGGTTGTGAAAGGAGATGGGAAAAAAATAAAAAAAGTGTTAATCAAGTGTTAATCTTGCTGCTAATTATTTTAACTGCTTACATTTGGGATTTCTGTATGTTTCTTTTACTTTCCTTCTCTAAATGGGAGTAAAATGTACAAAAGGGCAGGTATTTCCTCCTTTCTGGTCCTACTCCACCTATTTATTGGGCCATACTACATGCCTGGGAGTTTCATAATGGGAATTGGAAATGGAATTAAAGAAAAGGAAATTGCTACAAATGAAGCAATTTCCTGGGTGTAAACAGCGTTTGTAATTTTGAAGAACAGATATAACATGAAAACATATTTTGTTCTGTCAAATAAGTGTGATGATTTGTTATTAGATATTATTTTGCTGAGAACACTAACAAATAACCTCATTATAATTGCTGATGACATTAAAGACCAAGGGCTGAACACTGAAGTCCTAATTTGGGCGAAACTCCAGAACTTCAGTGATACTTTTGTCTAAGCAATCACATTAGGACCTGGTCTTGGCAGGTTCCAACCCTAATGGATAACAATACACCCTGGACTAAGTTTTCAAAAATTTGGTAACTTGCTTTAAAAAAATAAATTGAGACTGGAGGAGCTAAATCCCATTGAATTCCACCAAAAGTAAAACTTAGTGCGTTGTTTTATGACACCATTTGGATACCTAAGTGTCTACATTAAGTATTTCCTAGGATCTCAGATGCATGACTCCAATAGGCACTGGACATCCACCTCATCCAGCTTCTGTGAAAATCCCACTCTGGCTGCATCACCTTTTAAGACAGACTGATTGTGGTCTTCAGGCCACAGGCACCGCCTTGCTGCAGCAATGCCCTCCAAGGGCTCCCATGGGAGCTTCAGAAAGCATTGAACAATGGTGCCTCCTGGTGAGGGGCAGGCCACACGTGCCATTCATTGTGCCTCTAGTTACCCAAATCCCTTTGAAAGTCCATCCCCCAATTCTGTTGGGAACAGCAATTTAAGCTTCTACACATTTAAAACCTCTTTAATAATTTCCCTCTTGGTTTTTTCAGCATTGAGGGTTGGACAATGAGAATTGGTCTTCATATCTATGAGTGGCTTTGAACACAAAGGATTCGGTTAATTTGTCAAAACTGAAAGAGACTGCTTGAAGTTGCTGGATGAACTAATACTTTCTGAGCATCTTAGTAGATAACCCTATTGACCAGCCTACGAAGAGATGTGTTGATAATCGCATTTGAACAGTTAGGGCTAATTTCAGTTGTCTGAGAAGTCCACTGAAGTTACCTGGGTGCCATGAAGAATGAATTTGGTGTTGTTTACTTTTTGCATATTCTACAACTGAAAAGAGTAGGAGCGTTACATCTGCTAACGCGGTCTCCTGCCAGTATGCATAACCCTTTGAAGACTTTGGATCAAATGTAAAGGTATTAAATTCCATTTTAGCCTTTGCTCTTCCAAATTGTGTGGCCTAGTGAATATGTCCACCATACAGGCATAAAACATCAATGTCAAAAACATCAGAGAACATATCTGCTGCAATGTGTGAAATGAATTTCACCACCACAGACTGATGTATCACTGAGGCAGAACATTTGGTTAGTTGTCTATCATAGCAGTATAAGTAAATTATACTTCAGCAATCCGGGATGTACTAGAGGTAAGAAAATCATTCATCCAAGAATAATCAACTTCTGGAAATCATTCACAGCTGCTATAACTGAGCACAATGCACCAGCAATTAGTTGTGCATCATTGCTTTCAAATTGCACAAAGCTGACTGCAGCGGGGGTGGTGAACATTTGTTAAACTAGGTTTTATATGAAATAAGAGATCACCTGGAGGAGGACTATTACTGGAATTTACGTTTCAGGTCATATCTGGGAATTTACATTTCAGTTGTAGAATGTCTCCACTTGGCTTTCACAACCAATGATGTCATAGATCAAAGATACTGGGTATCTTAGAAAGCCCTGCTGGAGAGATACGATGAATAATTCAACATTTGCAGACCAGCTCCTACTCTCATTTGTACAGGGATTAATAAGAAGCAATTCCACTGAAACCAAAAGACAATTTTACTCCGGTGTGAGGGATATCAAAATGCGAGAAACAGGCTGCACCCACGGTTTTACAGCCTTCACAGTGGGTGCCAGGCCCAGGTCTGGTCCACCCGGGTTAAATGAAATACCTAAGCTTTAAAGCTATCTTCTACAGTCCATGAAGAGAGAGACACTTGGAGAGGGAAGAGGACTGCAAACTACGCAGAAGATTAAGGCAGCTAAACTCCTAGCTCAAGAACCTCACTGAAACATCTGATGATAGACCAGATGAATTCATTGCATACACAGTAAAGACAATGAAAACATAGATCTGAACAGTAATGAAGTGTCTGCATTTGGATGAAGTACAAATGACAGCACTATGCTTTTTTATGAACATTTTGCAATAGCAAGAGGGAACAAGCCTGGTAGTATTTTGTAATAGGCTTCTACGTACTCCTAGCAGAAAAAACAAAGAAACAAACAAACAAATCCATGAAGAAGTAGATATTAAAGGCCCAATTACAGTCTCACAAAATCTATAGTTGGACTGTACCAAGCATCGCCATTTGGCACCATCCAAAGAATGTACACAAACTCCATGCTCGAATGCACATGTCAGTCTTTACTGCCAAACCCATGAACCACTGTGTTCTCCTATGATATTTGGCTTCAGTCCCATAGCAAAGTTTCCAGTTGATGCCCTTTCCGTGCTTTCCCAGTCAGATTTGTCTCATGAGTTTACTGAAGGGACAAAAGAGGCAGCAGGACCTAAAGAACCACAGGATGAAAACCCTGTCTAGCAAGGTGTCTTGTTAGGTATGGAAGGCTGTATCTTCTGCTATCAGAAGTCATTACTCATTTCGTACAAACCTCAACCAATTTTTTATGTTTTTTTTAAGGAGGGACTCATACATGACTCCTCACGTTTGTATGGACATAATCATGTGCAAACACTAAATATTTTCATCAGTCCAGGCAGGGTATGTCTACATTTTAGATTGAGAAGCTTGCATTACTAAAGGAAGTATACACAAAGGTCAATGCTACCATCTTGGACAACAGAAGAAATCATACTGGGGCATGATAGGCCAACATACCTCAATTATTTGTTTTCTGTTGTAAAATTGGAAATATGTATACACAAGTTACATAAAGACAGATATTACAGGTTTTTAACACAACTCAAATGCAAAGTAATCATAATCATTGCCTTTTTTAAAAAACTAAGTCAAAACGTGGTCAAAATTATTAGAAATGTCAAATGGTAATATTTGCTGCTCACACCTTCAAATCTTCAACTTTTGGGCTTCTGACTCAAGTGAAATCAATAGGAGCACCAATTACAGCAGACAATAATCTGGGGGAATATACAATGGCCAAAATTAACTCTAGGAAATGATTATAGGAGGATGATCCTTAAACATAGCAAAATAAGGAAGCCTGAGGAAGAATAGCTCTTTCCATGTGACCAGTAAAGAATAAAAAAAATAGCATTTTTTTGCTATTTTGAATTTGAAAGATAGTAGGAAGGTTTCTTTTCTGGAGACTCTTTTCTCTGGCATTTCTTTTTTTCCGATAAACAGAGACAGCTGTTCACAAGAAAATTGAAAATTTAAATGAAGTATATCCAAAGCCTCAGCTATAACACGTCACTGTGGGCAGTATTATTGGTAGCTCCTGGGTGCACACAGGCTCAAAAGGAAGTTGCAATGTGCTTTACATTGTATTTCCTGCTCTCGTTCTGTGCCCTGATTTGGGAAGACTTGTGTGACAATAAATGTCTGATGGAACTTAAACAAGAAGTAATTGATCTCTTTTTAAAAATACAAAGCTTGATACACAACCAGCTTCTACGCAACAGCTGAGAAAGAAAAAAATAAAGTACATGGTTACTCTCCCAGCCTCAAAGGATTTGTGGCTCAAGGCTGACTTCCTCTACACTGATCTTCTCTCTAACTTTCCTTTTACAGTCTCCTATTCCTGTCTTCACTACTTCTATCCTATCCTAGAGACTACCTCCCCAGTCTTGAAGCCTCAGATGGTTTCTGACTCTTCTTTTAAATCCTTCCTTCAAACACCTTTCTTCCCTGAAGTTACCTAAGAATGCTTTACTTTAACTCCTGCAACCACACTGAAATGATCCTCATTCTCGGTCTGCTGATTTGTGTATTGCTTGTACGAATGGCCTGTTCGTTTTTCACAGGAAATTCTTCAGCAGTCTCTATATCCCTTTATGCTGCTGTGCAGCAGCCATTTCACTGACACTGCACAAGTGAGTAATGCATCTGGGTAAGTTAATAGAAAAGCCCCAAATTACAGCAGACCATTCAGTAAAGGCAATAATAAGGAGCAATAAATACCATTATCATTTACAATTAGTACATATACACTATCCACCAGTCTGGCAGTTCAAAAGCAAACTTAAGAACTACATCAGTAGGCTGTTTTGTTTTGAATAATTAGTTTTATAAGAGAACATTGATCAAAGGCATTGGTAGCGAGTTTAGTGAGGTGTTCATCATGTACAAAGTCCCTGGAAAATTGCTCAGACCTGAACTCAGCTCAGCCAAAATCAGGTAAACCATAAATAATCAGGGTTAAAGATGAACTGTCAGATCTGAACAAAGACATTCCACAGACAGGAAAGCATGGCTACAGTCTCAGCAGCAACAAAGGGTTTTTAACGAGGACCCTTGCAGGACTTCAGAACTTCACTATCAAAATAGTGGCACAGCTGTAGCATATGTGCTCTGATCAGCTGCTTACCTCTTGGCTGCAGTGACTAGTAGACATGCTGTAGCAAACAAAGTCAATTGTGCTACTTCTTTATACAGCAAAATAATTTTCAAGGCAGGGAGAGCAGGTCACCTGTGTGAAAGATGTCCAGTGCCACAAGAAACCAGCAATGACAGAAATGCAAAGTTTCTTGAGGCCATCTAGTTTAATGAAAAGATAGTGAAATACTGGAGATGTGGGGAAAAGTTCATAATATTTTGTTGTGATCACAGGAAAAAAAAAAATCAGGCTTTCTGGAAGAAGTTCTTTTCTGCTCATCCTGCTGAAACACAGTGCAAAGTCTCATCTCAGGGCTGCCCAAACAGCTTACTGCAGAAACTAAAGTTTTGTAAACAGCTGCCTTCTATATTTTCTGCATGTTTACAGCTAGCTAATGAAAGATTCCCCTGAAGTGAATGAAAACATTAATATTTCTCCTATGATTTCTCCTAGTTCTGTGAAAAGCCTGTCACAATAAGCCTTTTGTCCTCCAGAATTGGTGATAGAAGATCCACCGAGGACAGTTTGCGATTCTGGTTCATGGTATGCAGACACGTTTGATGAGGAAGTAGACTGGAAGCACTAACTCACTGAAGTGAGCCCCTGTCAGAGGTCAGTGGCTTTTGACCCTCACCCCTTGTATCCCCCTGCCAAACCTTAAACTCACTCTGATTTGTATCCAGTACTGGATAGTTTTAACCCCATAGAACAGTTTACTTAATTACATATAATAGTTTATAGTCAGTATTTCTTGTACTCCTAAGTAGAGATAACTAGTTTTCCAAGTACATAGGACACATTTTTTCCAATATAGAAATCAACTCAGATTTTGAGTAATTCAACAAGCACGTGCTGAACTCACAGTAAGTGTATTAATTCCTTATTCCTTTTTCTGGGGATCAGGAAGGGAACCACATGTGATAACATTAAAAATGTTCTCTACCAAATGGTTATTCTAGTGATATAATCAATAAAACTGAATTAAAGGAGGACAAACTAGATGCTGCTTGAATTAGTTTCTAGTCCCCAGGAACATTTAAATAACTGCTATCATCTTCCTCCTTCCAGCAATGGAGCAAATCCAGCTTGAGTCCTCTTGCTCTTTTAATGCCACCATCAACCTATTGGCTAGTATTTGTCACTAGGAAGAAGTTACACTTTCTCATTCCTTGCTGAAGTTCACATTCAAGACAAAACTCCAAGGAACTGAATTTGACCTTGAACCAATTCCAAAAATTTGGCTTGTGCACTCCCAGTTGAAAGAAAAATCAGGGATCCTGGCTCAAGGGTGAAATGGAAGCCTTGTTTGAACTATAAAATTAGTGCAGTTTGAGAAAAATGGCTGTATAGTACGGGAACATAAATTAAAGGTAAATCATGAAAACAATGAAGTTTTTTTTTTAAATAAAATCACTTTCCGTTAAAAGTCAATTATTTTGCTAGAAGGTCAAATATATTTTCAGTAATAACACTGTTCACTAGTAGACCATGAAGACCTGTACACGTCTGAAATATGTAGATCTTTTAATATGCCCAACAGAAACTGAATGTTGGAACAGTGTCAAACAGTCTCTGCAAAATTACAATGCAAGTCGGACCACATGAAGTAATCAAAGTCTCAGTTTATTAAAATGTGTTATTTATGACTTACAGAAAATATTTCTTGTCTGTGAAAGAGAAATGAGTTAAGAATTAACCCTTTTAATATTAAAAAGGTTTCTCTTTTTCATTAAACTTACAAATACTGAATTTTATTCATGAAGCAGGCAAAACAGAGATGCCAAGTCTCCCACATTATCATCTACTGGATTGATTCTCTAGCTAATAAATCTTCTGATTCACATATTCTTTGTACAGAATCATAATGTCTTACCCTGCTGGCTAGAGTTGCTGACATCTTCTACATAAAGATTGCCTTGGCTGCTGGCACTGTGTGGCACTGTACCATAACTACAACTAAGCAAACAGTGATTTGAAGGGTTGCTTTAAAATGATTAATGGTTGTCTTAGACCAATGGTTGTCATGATCTGTTGTCAAAAGCAAGATAAAATAGGTTGGGTCTGCCTGGATCAATACAGTCAGCATGAACACTTGCTTTTCTTGTTTAAAAAAAAAAAAGGCAAAAAAAAAAAAAAAAGAAGCTTTGACAGTCTTATTTTTATTTTAGGGTCTAGTCTTTCTGTTCACAATTATATCCTAGCCAAAAAATTTAAGGACCAATCTAACAGTCCCTGCTCCTGGTGCCCACTATATTTGGTGAGATGGAAAGCCAGCAATAATCCATTTGAAAAGCTTGAATTTATCTCACCTCACTTAAGAAATTTGTGGCCAAACTCCATCCCCACAAACACGTGCAGCCTGCACCAGCTGCTACGGCAGCTTACTCTTCCCAGCCTGAAGGCAGAATTGGGCTTTCCAGATATACCCCTTAGGCTTCCACGGCTGCTTGGTTAACAGAGCCAGGAGAAATTGAGCAAAAAGTCAGTCATTGCTCGATATGGCTCTGCTGTCATGGACTCTAATCCCAGAGGGAGCCTCAGGATATCATTACCGCGTGGCAACGATGCCTGATTCAGGGAAGACATTTTTCACCTCTCATACATGGATACACTCTCACCTCCTTTATTTCAGTTTTGATGCGTAATAGTTTTTAAGATGACTTAGATTTTGAAGTGAACTGTTAATATTTGGTTGGAATCTTTGCCCTTTTCAGGCAATTTTATGCTTTGTCTCTTATTCCAACTTCAGCTTTTCAGCAAAAGTTGAAAAAATACATTTTTACATAAAAAGAAATGTAGAAAAAAATCATATTTTGACTTAAGTGTAATTCACAGTGCAAATCATTACAGTTAATGATTTCCCAGGGTTTCCTAGTTAGGACTGCTTGGTTCAGTATCTCCTGACTAGCTCAGATGACAACCAGGTGACAATTACATTAATATGATCAGCAAATCCCAAGTTCATCCAGAACAAATGTGGAAGATGCAAGAGATATCCACTGCATCTGTGTACTAAATATCCTGCTGTCAAAGGAATAATCCTGAATATCTAATGAGTCTTGAAGTAAGTATTAACTTGTTATGTTCCAATAAGGTGGCAATTTTAAACATTTTTTCTGTTCTTGCCCATGTTAACTAAATATGCATTTGAAAAGGGAAAGGCTGGCTTCTGTAAGGGGAATAAAGACACATCAAGAGGCTTTACTCGTCTTAGCACAGCGAGGTCAATCTGGCAAAGCCAATGGTATGGGCAAACAAGACTCTTAGCACCTGGCCACAGTTGTACGTAATTTTAAGAAGTGTCTTAATTCAGACTTCTTACTCAGCTAGTGTGGATATACTAAAGGATTACATAGAATCTACAATTAGTCAAAGAAATAGCCTTGGTCTAGTGGGGTTTTTTGTTAGAATACAGGAAAATGCTCTTAACAAATAACAGTTTCTTGCACTGTAACTGTTCAGTGAGGGTTTGTTGTTTTTCTTAAAGTCACAATACTGAAATGACAGTGGGTTTAACACTTTCCCAAATGCTTTTAAGTCTGAATATTTCAGACCTGAAGTAAGTCTTCCCTTAGGGATTTAATGTATTTAATTATCTCTGAAGTTTTATCCATCATAATAGCTAAGTGAAATCATTGCTCTTCTATAGAACAAAGGGAAGCCAAACATATAAATCAATATTTGATTTTTTTTAAAGTTATTTACTGGAGTAATGCATGACAGACACTGAAACAGTAAAAGAATTCCCAATAATTATCTTTTTACAAAAAATTAACAAAAGGGTATTTTAAAACAACAAAATTCAAGGCTAATCACTCCAGAGAGATTACTGGTACTGCTGTACTCAGCAGCATGGTGGGAGAGACAAAAAGATGAACCATGGAGACCTTTAATTACTTTTGCATTAATTCAGGTAGGATTTGACCGGTCACTGCTTATATAAAAGTGATCTTGAAGTTGCCTCAAGTCACAAAAAGCCCAGGGCAGCTGAACCATTTTGGCGTATTGCTCTACTAGGAACTTCATACTTCCTGTTTTCTTTGTGGTCACATACTAATGCAATCTCTGGAGTTTGGAAGAGGCACAAGGAGATCAATTGTTTTCCAGTTCTACTCCTTCAACCAGTCATAGCCTTCCATCACCAAGACGCACAAAACTATAGAGCCCAATGCAATCAGAGTCTGGAACTACATTTATAATTGCTTCCTGCCTTTTAGCAAAGGTGGGATTTTTCTTATTATTTTCCGCTGTCTGCATAGGTGAAAGGCTGGAGGAAAAGGTCAAATTTCCAGTCCTTTTCCAGAATTTTAATGTGGTCGGGAGCCACCCTTGTGTGGTCTGGTCCTGTGCTCTTTACCTCCTGCTCTCTTATCCAAAACTCTCATCTCTCTCCAAACCAAGATCCCAGCCCAGGTTTCTGTATCTTCTGCTTCTCCAGTTGGACATCCTGCATGGCATACCTACACCCAGGGTCTCATCCTCCATGGCCTCTATGGTCTGAACATCACAAAACTTGCAGCCTTTACCTGTGATCAGTGTGTATGCTCTCTCCTGCTTCAAAAGGCAAACACCCCAGCTGCAGCTTGCTTCCCCTCTCCCCCCATAAACAACTTGTGTATCCCCATCCTTCTCTCCACCTTATGAGACTTCTTTTGACCCCCTCACCTCTGAATGGCCTGACGTAGCCTGTCACCTCCTGACACATCAGATAAGATCTAATGAGAGAGGGCCGGGCCCTGCTGAGCTGCAGCTTGCTGTCTGTAATTTGGCCACCTCTGCCTGACATACATAAAAGGTGCGAGGATACGTTAATTCAGCCAGTGGGTACTTTACGTTCCAATTTAGCGCACAAACACTCTATCACACCTTGTTAAACTGTACACTTGTACATCCACACTTCTGTAACATTTGAATGTAAATTGGGAGCTGTAAATCTGTATGGTATTTAGGAGATTACATAAAGGTTGCAGAACATGTCGATTTACTTACTAATATTCCTAAACTTTGTTTTACATTACATATATTTCCTATCCTATTACTAAATACACAATCTACAAGGGGTATAATTTGAATCATTTCCCAACCAGGCATTAAAAAACGGATTAATTCTCAAGTACATTAATCAATGCTTTGCCTCTTGGCATTAATTCCTCATTCCCCCCGCTGAGCAGTGGTGCTTGGAGCAAGCTGCCGCTGGCTGCCAGCTCTTCTGCCACTGAAGCTGAGAGCTGGAGCAGCAGTCAGAAAGGAAACTATTTTATCAGCATTACCGTGCTGACACGCCATGATTGGAGTCAATACTGGCATAAAAGTGGAGCAACACAGTGGAGAATGAGGACCTGAATTCTGCCTAAATCTCGCATCCCTCCTGCAATACCTGCAATTCATGTATTTTCCCTCCAGGATTTGAGACACACGGAGATTAGCAGGGCCACACCCTGTTCAGAGAGACAAAGGCAATGCCACTCCTCTGATAAGGAAATTCAAAGCATTTCCTTGGATTTTTCAACTCCCAAAGTTTCCTGGCCCATGCAATTTTTGCCTGTGTAGGATATGATCTGGCTCTCATCTCCTGTGCTACTGCAAAAAGATACAAAGGCAAATGTATTACCCTCAAATACAATATGGGGAGATTTGATAGAAATTAGCAATCAACATTTTTTTTCTGCTGGATATTACTATTTCTGCTGACAATAGTGGAATAACAGCTTTATAAGAGAGGATCCATATGGAATCGAATCCCAATTTACAAACAAGCAAATTGAGGCATATGGAGGAAAAAAACTTGCACATGTTCACAAAGGGAACCAGGACTCCTCGGGGAATAGAACCCAAGAGTCCATGTCACAAAATCACTGTTAGATGTCATGCATTTGGTAAACATCATGGTCGATAACAAATGGTAAACATTTCAGGTATGCATTGGGAAACATCCTGATCAGCATTCTTGTTATTTACTGGGAAGAAGACACAGTGAAGGACCGTAAAACTGTGCCACATACTGCAGGATTAGTTCCAGATGAAAGCTGGAAGAAGTAAAACATAAGCCCAAACTGACCAAGAAACAGGATGTTCTGTACATTTACCACCAACACCTGGAGAGACATTCAATTGAAGTAAAATAAATTATCCCAATCAGATTGTTAGAAAGTGAGTTACTGGGCTGTTTTGGTTTTTTGTTTCAAGATAACCCCGCAGCAATTAGATACCAATCACATCATCACCACCACAAAGTTACAAACAGGAAAGGAGCTACAGTCCAACATATGCACCCAGGTTTCTTTAATCCTTTTTCCTTTCAGGCAAATTCCAGACTATTCCCACCTGCCTGCTGTACCCTTGCTGATCAATTATCCTGTTGAACTGAAAGTGAACCTGCTGCAAAGGGTTAAGGGGGCTGCACTGTCTCAGAGTCAATTGCATGGAAAAGGAGATGTATAAAACTCTCCCAAGAAGAAAGAAGAGCTATAATAATACTAATGTCCAGCTTAGCAGGTGTCTAACATGGACTATTTATTTTGTTTCATGAAATAAAAGGATCATAATGTAATGAAGTGTAAAACCTATCATAGTTTTAAAAAGGATTGAGATGTTACTTTTGAGAGACTACTTACTTCTCTAACAAGCCCTAAAAATATCAAAAAGCATGCCATGGGCACAATTCCTTCCTGAAGCATCAGCTTTACAGATTTACAGCATTTAGGGGAAAACAACGGCTACCTTGCAAAAAATATGCCCATTCTCTGAAAGGTGTAATAAGAGCCTTGAAATGTGCATCTCTCTTGGCTTTTACTCTCGGAGGGGACATCGAGGACACCAGGAGAGGTAAAGTTTACCAAGCTGAGTTTTGACTGTCCCAACACCGAACTGCAAGTGCCACACTGCACAGGCCACCAGCACTGCTTGGAAATCTTTCTCTACTTGGCTGTTTCGTTAACAGTGTTGGTAAAAGGGCCATTTAGTAATAATAGTAATGGCTATATTAGGACATCTGTGCTCTGCAAACAGCATCCAGAATGACCTGCCTTACAGAGCTTGCTAAACTTCCTTTGAAACATAAAATTTTTCTGTCATTACCAACCTGGACTCATTTGGAATTGGCTGTCTGCTTTTATATATGACCTATTCTTGTATAAAAATCTGGAAAACACAGGTTAGGACACTGCATAATTGATATTGTTCAAAATTTTGCATGTTGTACTTTGTATTCAGATTCTGTCCTCTGATTTAAATTTTACAGTCTGTTCTCTCTCTCCCCCCCCCCCTTTCTTTTTTAAATAAAAAGGTTTTCCAGAAAAAGATTAGGTTGTATTTTTGCCACAGCACTTGGTTTTCAAGAATTCTGTCACTGGAATTTGTGAGGATTATCTTGATCTGGAAAAGATTCCCCCTTCCTTCATTCATACCTTGGGCACGTACTAACAAGTCAAGGTATTTAATGAATGTCAGAGAACAAATCTCAGCAGCATGCTGATAGAGTACTGACATACAGTGGTGACATGTGTTATCTTCTGGGCCAAACTGATGTGCCATATGATTATGCATGCCATCCTATACCAACTCAACTTAAACTGAAGACAATGGCAACAGAAAATTTTAACACTCATGATGTCATGAGAAAATGAACCTGCCATTTCACAACAAAGTAAAGCACCAACAAGTATTTGCAGTGTCCTAGCTATAAACCTACAAATTCTTTTCAACAGATATGATTAATATGCTGCTTTTGCGGTATTGCCAACCCCTCACACTTTCAAAAGTCATGAGTCAATCCCCAAAAGCTCATCAGACAGGCTTAAAAGGGATCTCTCTCTCTCTCTTTATATATAAATATATGTATATATATAAATACACATATAGGTTACTATTTGCCTGTGGGATATCGGATCTTGAGGACTGAGGATTTGTTTTCAAATTTTCCAACTTTTTGCTGTGACTAAAGGAACTTAAGTAGCTGTTTTTAATAAGCAGAGGAAATTATAACATGAAAGATTACATTGGGGAACTAATTGATCTGTTAAATAGAAAACAGTATGTTCTGCAGTACAATATGATTTGGCAAAACCATTAAAGACACTATACAATTCAAATTATTGAACTCTGAGACAACATTTCTGATGGCAGTTTTTAAGGGGCAGCTTCAGAAGTTCTGGCGTTCAGCGACAAGATCACAGCTGAGATCAGGCTCCTTCAGACAGGATATGAAACTGCCCAGTCAGTCAGGAATTACACTTTCAAAAACCTAGTGGATTATAATTATAGTCCACCTGTTTCCCATTTAAAAGATAGCAGTTCTTAGACAATAAGAATTAAATATAAATAACTGACAAACTCACATAATGGACCAGTAGGGCTCACTGTGAATTAAATAAAACATGTACATTTCTTTCATTCTCTTTACAAAGGCTAGGATGACCAATTTGCTTAGTCTAAACAAAGAGCGTTCTAATGAAAGGCCATTGATCATCTTTATTATTAAATTATTAAGTTAAAAGCCTCCAGAAGCCTCAGAGAATGAGTTTGGATTAATTGTCATAACTTGTTCAAGAAGATCCTACCCTCAACAAAGCAGTAAGCAGACTGGAAACTTCCTAAAGTCCAACCTTCTGGAAATATGGAATGCTTCCTCATTTTGGCTATGACAAAATATAGTACTGGAATCATATTCTAAAGAAAGTGTCTTATAATTTTAAAATTTTCCAGTAAACCAACGTATCAATAACCAAAAGAGTTAACGTAATCCTAAAGCCTAATCCACGTACCCCTGAAATCAAGGGAAGTCTTTACTGATTTCAATCACATCCCAAGTGATGTTGGACAGGCAGCACTCAGGATGGCCACGCACCAGTTTCTGAAGCGTTTGTACAGATAGACCTCTCACAGTGCGCGTTTGCTTTGAATTGGTGGGTTTTTTCCAAGACAGGACATTACAATGTTTCACTGGGTTATCGCATCATCAACAAGAGATGCTTAAAATATTTGCAGGTATCAGTAGCTACAATCACTAAGCTGTGTGACGTGGCCAAAATTACTGTTCTATCTATGCTGAAAGTGAGACACAGAGGTCAAGTGATTGTCGAGGAGACTTGAGTCATGCTCTGAGCTCTGCACAAAGCAAAGGCAGAACTAGAAGCTGGCACCTCTGTTTCACAAAACTTTAGCGCTCTTCCCAGTGAAACTGAGCTCCTAGAGGACACACAGGGAAGTAAATTGCATTAAATTGAATTAGTGGGTTTGAAAATACTTTTCAAACTTGGTAAAGTGCAATAAATGCCCTGTTGATTCTATGTTTGAATAGTAAAATGGTGTTAAGTCTGTACGGGTGCCAATTCTGCTCATGGAATTTACACTTTGAATGGCTTAACTTTGAGTTTCCCAGTTTGAACAAGCCATCAGATAACTTTGGATTTTTCAGGTATGGAGTGCTCTTATTCCCCCCTAACTTGATATAGTCTCCCTTTTCAACAGGCACTGAGGGTATTCAGCATCCTTTCCAGATTCATTTGGCATCTCACAAAATCAAGAAGATATCGTTCACATTCATGTAGTTCAGCATAGCAGCAAACAGCCATTACTGTCCCTGTCCCTGTCTGCAGCAATATATTGATGCTGACACTCTGGAAAGTAATTTAGGCACTGCTTTTGCTTCTTTTTTTTTCTTTCCTTCCATGTAAGTCTTTAATGTGTTTCATTTTTCTTAGGGCCAAAGAGCTTTCATTTACAGTGCCACATTTGCACACAGAGATACAGGGATTTCCTACACCCATTGTGCTTAATAGAAATTCTGGCACTAGAGCATGCAACTCCCACACTACTACTATATTTGTCTAAAACAAGCACAGGCAGATCATAGAGACAACAAATTGTGATAATAGAACATTATGAATGTGCAATACAGCTTCCAAGTATTTGGAAATGCTCTCCGACAGCATCTCAGCAACTGTGCCAGAAATGTTGCTTTTTGGACTCACGGGCTCGATCCTCCATGTCAAATTCTGCAGTGTCATATACATGTGAATAAAGGGGAACAAAGAAATTTAAACAACTGACCCAGTTAGAAAAATCACTGTTATTAACAGGGAACAGCACTGTGAGCCTCAAAGAGGAACACCATGGGTCCCTCTGCAGCACAGACACATCAGAGAAAGAACTTTCCATAAAGAGACAAGAAGTAGGGGAAACAAATGCACACAGATTTACTAGATAGTAAATGGGCATAAGAAGTACACCCCTAGAACATTAATTCCATATGTATGCTTCCCTTTTTTATTTAAAAGTAAAAAAAAATTTTAAAAAAATCACAAAACTGCCATCAATCTGCAATAACTTTTGTTCACTACTATATGGGACTAGATGCAGGAACTAGCCTAGAAATAACAGACTCTGTGACTGTAAAGAGTTGATTAATCTCTTAATTTTTCCTTGATCAGAATAGAATGATGAATTTGCTGCTGCATTTTTGTGTTTGCTAGTGAAATCACTGGATTTATGCATTAAGATGACACACAAGAGTTAATATTTTGAATTTTGACTTCTCAGAATGGATGAAGCAAATAACCAGCTCCAGCAGCAGCAGACCAAATACAGGTTGACCGGCCCCAGTTTCTGGTTCACGGTTGGACTCTATGATCTCAAAATACAAAACTGTTTTCCTGCAGCTGGGGCATGCAGAACATTTTTCACTTGTCTCTCTAATACGAGTTCACCCTCTGCTACTGCCTTTTCCAATACTAGTAAAGTCTCTTACATTTGACCAGATATTTTTGTGAAACCTGAAGGAACTTTGAAAGTAATGCCCCTTGACCAAATCTAGCTGGAAATAAGGTCAGTATCAGAGACTGGTGGGAGAATCCCACTAGTTCATTAGAAAATGAGCTACAAAGATAAAGGTTGAAGAAATGAGGAAAATGACAATGAAAAGTCTTTTTCAGCTATTAAACCTAACAGTCTATATACAGTTTAATTGCTTACTCTGTTTTCGGTTTTAAGCATATGCTGTTGTAATCATCAAGTAAAAACAGGGTTTAGGTATGCAAGATAAGTTTGTGGATAATGTGAAAGAAAAAATGTTGAGGCATACTATACCTAGAGTATTTACATTCCTGTTTTTATAATTATCTTAATTAAAGAGTAATTATTTCTCTTACAGATAGGCTTATCTCTAACATGAAACTACCTGTCTACCATAAAAAAATTTGAAAAACATCAAAATTGCATTTTTTACTGTCTTTAATAGCTGTTCTGTACTTTAAATGCTGTCTTCAGCACAAGGAAAATATATTGTTATACTCACTTGGTATTCACAGTTTGTAAAAGCAGTCAGGTTGCTAATAATGGCAGCAGGATTTCCAGAAGCACAGAATGAATTGGCTAACAAAAATATGCTTTCACCTTATGTGAAGTAAAAGACAAAACTAGAAACTGCTAACACAGGGTTAGTCATGAAAATTTAAGACTAGCCAACAGTAAAATGAGGACTCGCAGTCAAAACCATGTGAGCTTCCTTCTGGTGACTGTCTTTGCTGCTGCTGCTTGTGCGTGGGGAGCACCCAGATAGAGCAGGCCTCAGGCCTTCACCTGGGCGATCCTGGAACGAGGAGATGGGTGTTTCTGCAGCTGATTTGAGCTATCAAGCAAGTATATCATCAAGTTATCTTTTTGGCTGGCATCTGTGCTCTAGATTCCCTTTACAAGACAGAACCAGATCTCCTAAGACTCCTTCTAAGAGCTGTCCTGTGACATAAAGGAGTCCTTCTATTTGTAGATAATCAAAACCAGGCAAGTAAGACATAGGAAACATATAGGATATGTATTTTCACTAGGAATCACCTGTCTTCCCGCCACTTGACACCTCACCTACATTAAAACGTAAGATCAAAGTGGGACAAAATAGTGGAACAATCTCATGGAAGTTGCTGGTTACTATTTTGCAAGGAGAGTAGGTGGGCCCTTAAAATAGGTCAGTTTGCAAAACTTAACTCATATTTTAAATACTGCCTAGAACATAAATTAGGCAAGGTCTTAAAAAGCTGCCAGAAGTCACAGTCAGCCTTACTTACTACTTATGAGGACTGAGGGGAGTACTCACCAATAGGACCATCTTTGTCTGTAGTGCACGTGCTGTTTAAATAGATGTTATTTAACTCATCAGCTGAAGCACCTTCTAACCCCACTTATTTTCCCAGGGGGTTTTTTCCCTCCTCTTTTTTTTTTTTTTTTTAAATTTAATATAGGTAAATGATGCACTCATTGTTACCCAGATGCTTTACTGCTTAGCTGAGCCTAAGCTTGTTTCAGACAAAATAACATGGGAGCAAGTACAGAAGCTGGACTTTTAACAGAGCTGTGCTTGCTGGTACCAGCTGTTTTATAGCTTGCTGAGAAGATGGTGAGGTGCTACATAATAATATCAACAACTTTTCTACTCACTGTTGTACATCGTAGGCACATTGGCATCTACTGTTTTATATGTCATGATGGAAGGCACTGCATTTGTGGCATTAAAACAAAACAAAAATGAGAAGCTATAATGCATCACAAGAAACAGGGAAGTCCCTGTGATGGATGCTAAGCAAGATGCAGGGGACTAGCCTTTCCTTCCTGAGGAGGGACAAGCACAACACTGAATTAGCGGCACTTCACTAGACTAAAAGATGCTCTCTGAATGCTAACGCACGCCACTACTGCAAGGACTTTTTTTAGTACATACCCTTCAAAGGGTATTCTTTCTATGAGTCATTTTTGGGGTGGAGATCAATAACGTAGGTTAGGGATATTCATTTATACTAGCAACCAGCTCATTGCAGTGATATGAACATTCACTAATTTGTGTCATTTTATGTTGCCAGACTTGAGAGTGCTAGCAAGGTTTTGCCGAATGCTGTTAATCATGTCACTGCTACAGAGCAAAATATGTTTCCTTTATAAAAAAACCAAAACCAACAACAAAACCCACCAAAAAGCACCCCCCAACAACCCACAAAGATCACTTCAATATAGCACCTAAATCTTTTTACTTTTAAATAACTGGAACAAGGATACAGAAAACCTACCAAATACATTGAGACAATAGAGTTCCTACAGCTGTAGTGGAATAATCGCGTCAAAGATATGAAAAGGTCAAAAAAAAAAGCAAGATCTACAATAGTGTTTCAATTATTCAAATAGAAAATTAATGAATTTGTCCAACTTATGTGTTTGCCCAAAATAAAGCGAATTTCAAAACCAGACACCTATTTTTGACCACCAAAATTTGTCAGTGACACCACCATTCAGCTGAAGCCTGTGCATATAATGTTGTCAAATAGATACTTCTTCTCTTTAATTTTGGAGTTGTTTCTTCCGCAGCATGTTTTGCAATATAACCTGAGTGCTCAAGGAGGCTATTTCCATCAGACTTACTGAAAGAATTTGCTAAATATTGGCAAAACCTTTTGACTCTTATTCAAAATAACTGTAGTTTTCCTCTAATTATTTGTGCCAACATTTCACTGTATACGGACTTAATCACAATGACCAGAAATGGAGCTGCAGAATATTGAAAATAAACGTCCTGCACGCACAAATCCCTGCAACGCAAGTCCCGTTTTGAACACAGGTTTCGTCTCCATTCTGCCCTCCAGTGGTTTCACAACGGTCAAGACAGATGAAAAAACATACTCGCTTATTCCTCCACCTGGCTAACGTACTGATGGGCATGAGAAAGAGGAGTGGTCAAATGCTGAAATGATCATATTTTTTAAAAAGAGAAGAAAATGAGGTAATTTTGCGTCTGATAAAGTAATAAGTTGCTAATAAGAGAGAGTTCCTGAGATAAATGCTTCTCAACCCTGATTAAACTCATTAAGACGTGAAATCACTTTGCAAGTATAATTTTCAAAGCCTCATGCAGAAGAGAGATGTTATTTGAATCTTTCTGAATGATATCAGAGATGTAGATGCCTAGCAATACAGTAAAATAACTGTTGATGCCAAAGGAACCACAGCCTTTGGTCATGGTTTATTCTTATGAAACAGAACCTCTTCTTATTGAAAGAATTTTTTTTTTCTTACCTAAACCCTTTCAAAGTGATTTTAAAAGTGCATTTTCCTAAAGTGGCTTTGTCTTGTACTCTATATTTGGAAACATGGTTGGTGCTATTTGCTATGGCATCGCAATCCACAGAACACAGATGTGAGGGTGGCAGTGGACTCTCTGTATGCGTGATGTATACCCTGTAAATATACTTCAAAAGCATTACTGGCACATTTTTACTTAGAATAAAAAAAAAAAGAATAAATCAACTTTTGTCCTCTTCTGAAATTCTTCTTTTCCCCTGCCAGAAGTATGGCTTGGAGAAAAGGAAGAGAGCTCAGATTTTAACCAGGTGCAGATTTTTTGTGGCCAGTGTGAAGGCCTGTGCATGCCATTATCACTGCATGGCGTGGTGCCTACCTGGTGGATTTTATGCTGCACATGGATGGTAAATACTATCATTAGCAGCAGAGACCAGCAGGACAAGTGAAGGAAGCCCTCCCAGCTCTTACCACCTAGGCTTTATCTGCAGAGCCGTCCTCAGAGACAAGCATCTCACACTCCCGCGCTCTGCGTAGGCATTGGCTTTCCCTCCAGTTTACCCTTACTCTGCTCTCTGTTGCCGATGTAAGACTGTACAGAGCCAAGACTTGCTTGTTTTCTTCTCTCTGAGGCTACTCTACCTGATATAGGTGGGGTTTGTTCAGGATTTCTTCGTCACTCCCAGATGCTGTTTTTCAACCTGTGGTTTGACCTTCTGATGTATTTTTCCGCCTGCGGCAATGTTCTTTTCTAATTCCACCTCGTTACAACTTTCCCTGTTTTCTGTCTCTCTCTGTCACACACACCACACCCACCTCCGTTTCTATATCCTAGCTGTGTGGAAGGATAGGTCCCATTCTGCACATCTTCCCTTACCGTTGGTTACAGGCTGAACAAATATTTCTATGTGAAAGAGTTGGGAACACGGCACTATGTAGGACCAGTCACGGAGTGGTGCACAGAACCGTATTTGCAGTCACAGCTAAAATGCAAGGAAACTACTCAACACCGTAGCAGCTTTTGCAGCATTATAATACCACAATTCAGCAGCAAATCACAGAGTGGCAGAAGACCATTTTCACAAACCCAGGGCCGAGGAACAGCCCTGCAGTCTCCTCCTTCCCCAATTCAAGCAATAGGTTACGATCAGTGAGATTTTAAAATAATACCTCTTCGACTCTTTTTACAATACTCCTGGTTTTGAGCCTTTAAACTTTTCTTGAAAACCAGGAAACCCACTGCCTCCTAAGTGTAAACTGAGATCCTCTCTTATTAGCGGGAATCTGTTTGTTATGATCCTCAGAAAACAAAGTATCTAGAGAGTTTCAGTCAGACCTGTGATTTTTCTTACTAAGCCATAGAAAGTTTGCATTTAAACAGCTACCATACTGCTTTGCCATATAGCTCTGCTACGCAAATTTATTACGAGCCTTAATCGGTCAGTGTGCCAGGTCCCCCTGAGACCAGAAACCTATCAGGATATGGAGACAGTGCTCCTGCTCATAGCACCAGCTTAAGAATTAACAAGTCAAGCCTTCTTCCCCATCCCGAGTATTAAACTGTGTCATAAATCCATAAGTTGGTTGTGACTTAAAATATTCTGTCATTTTTTAAACCTCTAAATCACATTTTCAAGTCTTTATAACACTATGAAATCTCCAATTCTCAAAATACCCAATTACTTATGATTAAAAAGAATGCATACGCAAAGAGAACACTCCATGTTAGTTTGTTCCTTGCCATTATAGATACTTTACCTGCTGAGAAGGAGTTTAAAAAAGAAAACCCACATCATTCCCTGAGCCACAGCGAGTAGATGAATGACAATTATATCTACATCAGTAGTATGGGACCTTTGTTCCACTTCGATGAAGCCTAAGAGAGAACTAATTTTGTTCTGCAGAATAATGTGGATGGAAGAGTCTCTTTCATTGGCAGGTTATGAGCTTATTGCTCACACTACCCAGCACTGTGAACGATAAAACACCACAGTAGCATTCAGCCCACATCAATACTTAAGTAGGATGTGGATACAAACTGTTACTCTGCTGACCAGGTGTCATTAAACACCCTCCACATCCATATGTTCTTACAAACAAACCAATTTAGTGCAGAGAGGTTTTCCTTCCAGCTCCTGCCACTCACTTTCCATTCAAAGCTTAAGCAAATATCTTAGCAGAGCTTTAGTGTCTAAGGCTAAAATTATGAACCATTCATTTCCCCTGCATATCAGCTGCCTCAATTCCACAGCTACTGCATTTTTTTTTCACGTTAAAGCTCCCTGGAGGTTCATACCTCTGCACACACCCAGAATCAATCCTGAATTGAGACCTGTACCTAGTCAAGATCTGAAACTCAGCTGTTCTCTGCCTGTCTCCTGCAAGAGACTTGTGATAGTAGGTATTATTAAGGAATGCATAACACACAGAGACAGAACTGTGTTCCTTATAAAATAAATACCAATTTCTGTAAAGTTCTGATAATCGGTAATGGTTATTATTTTTACAGTAGCCTGGTTTTGAGAAGTGGGAGTTATAAACCCTTCAAAAGGGAATGACCAAGCCTTAGCCACCCCTGCCTGTCTGCCCAAGAAGTCACAACTCCATGAAACACGTTCACAGTTGCACAGGCAAAAGCAGAATTTTTGCACAGACAACAGATACCTGGGGCATGATTTCACAATTATAATTCTAATTGATCTAATACAGACAAGGAAGCACAAAGCAGACATGAAACATGACAGAGGCATGGCAACATATATCCAAAAAGCAGTCAGACTCCTATATACCTTTACAGTCCGGAGCGTAACTGTTGATGCGTGGAGGGCACTCCAACACCACAGTGATGGACAGTACTAAAATAAATAAATAAATAAATAAATCTTAAAAGAGGTCAAAATCTGTTCTTGTTTCACCTCCTGTTTCTGAATATTTCACTTTCAGTCAACTGAGATACATTATTCAAGATTTCCTCCATGAGAGCATGCTGAGCTGGTCCAGTTGAAGTCTTGGTTAGGCCCACTTCACAAAGACTTGAAATCCATGAGCTAAGTTTTCCTCTCAATGTCACCAGAGTAACTGAAATAGTAAAGGGAGTTTCTCTGATCTCACATATCTAACTATAAAGGGAGGGTAGCATTTGGCTCTCGCTAAGAATATTAAAACACTTTGATTGATCCTTGTGAGCCATTAGGAAATGCCATCAGTACCTGTGAACCGACACAATTGTTGTTTTGGGTAAACTTCTGTTGTGCCCGGAACCACGATTATACAATATACAATAAGAAACGGAGAACAGGGCATCAGCTTCCCATTCCTGTCCCACCACATGACACACTTTTTTCCAAAGGGAATGTTTAAACATTCTTTATTTAATGTTTAATCACAGATGTGCAGAAAAGGGGAAGGAAAAAAGCGAATTAATGATTATATTACTAAAATTAGTTATAACCACCTGCAAAATTATTCCCTTCATTTACCATAATAAGCAGGCATGGAGAGGTAGATCAGAGCCATTGTTAATAAGTCTTAATAATTGTTAATAATCTTCATTATTATTACTACAAACTTCCAAAAAGCTGTGCTGATCTTTAATATTTGTTCCTCCAGACAATCGGAACACTGATTTTTTAATATAATGGTAAAAAACTATAATCTGTGCAGTTTTCCCAAACCATAAGTATTCTGCAAGTGCCAGCTACTGTACTGATTATTCTCTTCTAGTTCATTAGTGAATCTTCTCACCCATTCGATCAGAACGTCTCTGGTTCATTTCCCATCACTTGGTATTACGAAAAACAGCCTGGCATTTAGTCAAACAAGGACAGCTTTACTGATAAAGCCAGTGGGGGAAGCAAATAATTTGTCAAATCTCGCTACTCCTAAACATAAAGAGCACTGCAAATCAATACACGGAAGTGTTCTCAGTTTGATTCTGACTGCAGAGAGGAAAGGGCAGCACCGTGCTCACTGTCTCCTCGCTAATTGAGTGAGAGTGCATTCTCCATCATATCTACTTCTTACCAGAAAGGAAATATGCAAGATACTGTGTAAAACTCAAGGAGGGAAAAAAGGAAAATTAAGAAAAGACTTCTTGAATTGCACCTTCTTTAGGTGAACACCCCCCACAGCCCTTCTTTATGCCCAACACAGCTGACTGAATGTCATCTGATGGATGAAGTAGAATTCAACAGTTTCTCATCAATGAATCTTGGTGAACTTAAATTTCATATCGAAGTATCTATAAATAGGCTAGGAAAATACAAATCCACAGTGATACCCTTAGCCGCATTTATCTGTTTTCCATGTTATCATTTGACATGGCTATTATTTTGTGACATCTGTATTTTTGGAAACAAAAACTCAAACCATGCATGCAATCCATTTGCCAAATTAATGGTCAAGTGTCCAAATTTTTCCTAGTGTCATTCATCAAAAAGTTTATTTTATTTTTGTGAAAAGATATTTGTATCTGTTACTATAATGTTTAGCTTATTTGAACTTTAGCCAATCTATGTGCTAACACTACAACCTGGAATGTTTACCCACCTTCCCAAATTGAAGTGGGCTATTAAAATATGCCCAAAGACTGTGCTGAGAGCCCTCATCTTTCTGAAAGGACAGTGAAGGAGGTAAGCTGTTTGCACCTCAGTCACTAGTGATTGTCACAAGTTGTTTAGGTTTGTTGGCAAGTCACTGGTTATCCCAAAGAGTTAAATTTTACATTTCCCAGGAATACTAACACTGAGAAGACTATTGCAATGTTATGACAGTTTTATCTACATTTCTTTTAATCTAAAACTATGCAGTGAAGAAATCTGATTTTCACGCACTTTCGCTTCCCCCCAACATCTCAGGGCTGATACTTTTTATCAAAAAGGAACACAAGTACGTTCTTTCCTGTGATGATGGCCTACAGAGAAAAACAGCATCTATTTCGCTCAACCACCTTGTATATGTCACGTGGGTTTCATGCTTTCCAGGCATGTACAAATCCTACGCACAGGGCCTCTGTCTGGCTCAAGCACGCTGCATTCCCAGGACTCCATTCCCAGCAGAGCACGGGGGCTTATATCACCAGCTATGTTTTGAAAGATAGAAGCAGGATTAGGCGGGTTCGTATTCCTTCTGCATTAGTTCAGCCAGCCTACAGCCGGTTCTGCGGACATCGTTATGTAACTGGAAATGGGCAGCCTGCCTGAACAAGACAGCGCTTATCCAGAAGATGCAGGATCTACGCAATCTTTCCGCATTGAGAATAAGCCAAATTAACATAAGCCCTTTGACTTTCATGTTTGTGGACTCTTCTGTTACCCTAAAGCTTTAGCAATAACAGTGTTATGTTGGTATTCTTTAGTACATGTTGAAAACTTTTACACAAGCCAAGGAAGCAGCGTGCATGTATAAAAAACATTTCACTGGTTCAAATGTTAAAACTCCTGTACAAACCACCATTTCTTTGCCCCAAATCCTTTGTTGTAGCAGTGTGCAATATTTCAGAGCTTATCACCTTTGACATGACAAAGAATCTCCTACTGCCAGCATTCTCAGCTCACAACCAGCCAATTAATTCTCATTTCTCCATCAAGACAAGCACTCCAGAGTTAATAGCACACTAAGGAACACCTTCTTAAGGAAATTCACCCTTTCTGGGATGTTTACACTTGTATTCTGAGAGGAGAAAAAACCCTGAATACCTTTATCTCTAAAGAAAGCACATGAAACAAAACAGAGACATACGGTTTTCTTCTTTTTAAAGTGAACATTAGGAATGTGAATTACAGCAATTCTTTAAGGACCTTGACACTCTGGAGCTGACTGAACACGAGCTGCTGTCTAGTTGTGTAAGTGTATTAGTGTGGCATGATGACTGAGCTAGTAAGTCCCATATCTACACAGCTCTACACCCAAGATGGCTGATCTTTGGTCTGAAGAGCAGAAAAACAGCTGTCTGCAGGTTCCTAGACATACCATGAAAATTAAATGCCTTTTCAGCTGTGTTTTACTAGGCACTATGAGAGCAGGAGACTGCAGATTAGTCTCTGAGGCTAGGAATAACGACTGGGTGTAGGACAGTATCTATGCTTTATTTCAGAGTAGACACACAGCCCAACAGCAGCACTAGGTTCAACTAGATCCAGAAAGGATACAGCAGTGCAGAAAGTTAGATCCCCCAAGTGAAAACTAAAACCCTAAGCTGAGTTCATAGATTCTGTATGTGGTACAGGAGCTTAAAAATTCACTGTCCAAACTCAGCCAGCAATTGAGCAGGAAGCAGCCTAAAGTCATGCTTGGTTTATAGTTACTGATAACAGTGCAATAAAAACTCATCTCAGCATGTCTTAAATCAAGCTCCCCACAACACGTAAGTAAGATTTGCATTGGAGTGAGGGCATCCACTTAGAAACACAGACCAGAACTTTGTACGAATAAAACCCTCTAGCCCTTTATTCTCAAATACTCAAATGTGACACTTTGTTGAAAGTGAATGTGGAAATGCAAGTGATCAGATCAGTCATGCTAGCAACAATTCTGCTCCATCTCCAGTTCTCACTCCCAGCATCATGCCCTAACCACCACCTGGCAGCTTATTCCGAGTGGTCACACTCACCTCCCTTCTGCTGGAGCCAGAGCATTACTCAACAACGACTTCACTGAGACTGCAAGAGACTATGAGTGCATAGTGCAGGGATTAGAGCAGTTACCTGCGAGGGAAGAGTCCTGTGATCTGAACTCTGTTTCCAGGGCTCCTGCTATATTTGATACACAATTTAGCACTGTAAAAGGACAGAACTAGTCCTAGGAGCAGGGAACTGAAATCTCTGCTCCTGAATGTCTTCCCCAAGAGTCATGCTCACTCCTTCTCCTCTATCTGGCCTAATGAAAATTATTTACTGCAGAGTTCAGCAAGATTGGTGAAGATTGTCCATGCCCAGACTAGTCTGGCAGTTTGAGCATTCTCCTTTGAGGTGGGAGTTGAGGATGTTAATGCAACCAGACAGAGGAGGGAATTCTGTATCTCTCACATCCTGACAAATCCCTTAGGACATTGAATAGCAGGTTGCAGAGCAACAAACTTTAACAAAAAAAATTACCCATCGCTCCTGTGTTTCTGCAGGAAGCCTGATCCTGTCTGTGCCACAGAACACATAAATTGTCTGGGTCATGTTTCCTATTTAAGATGATATTTTCTTGAACATGATTATCAGATTAGTAGTAGCACTTAGTATAAATGCTGTTTTCTAGGACAGAAATGGATTGCAAAATCATTTAAATTATAGCTGAAAATTATTTTTTGGAACACAAAATCACTCCGTTTCAGCTACACAAGACTAACCTCTAAGACTGAATGTTATTTGCATCAGTCTTGAGCCAAAGGCACTTTTTGTTGCAGCATTGCACATTGGTGGAAATGTCTGGTAGGTGCAACCGAGACATCTAATGGCTGTTTGGAGCTGCATAAAGACACTGAACATTGAAACTTATAAGGTAAGAGAAAGAGAAGTGTTTAGTGGGCACGGTGTAAATGAAGCTGCCAAAGAGCCATATTTAAGAGCACTTCATTAAATGTTTTTTTAGCATCATCTGTTCTATATTAATTGTATGCAAACGTTCTGTATTCCAGATCGGTAATTATTTCCCCTGAGTTCAAGTCCTCCCAAGAAGTGAGAATGGTAAGGTTTACACTGAAGTAGGAATGAGTGCTATGGATCTAGACAGCACCAGATTTAAGTACCTGGAAATACTTTTTTTTAAACAAAATAGATCAATTGATATGAAAGTATTTACTGCATCACTGTATTGATTTAACCAATGTGTAACAACATAGTGCAATATGGCATCAAGACACATACCTTACAAAAATGTCGCCTTTCTGAAGCCATGTATAATACAGCATCTCAAGCAGAGACTCTGTAAAGAAAAATGATGCCCGTTTACCTTGTGTCAGTAAAATTATTCCCCATGTTATATTTAGCTAACAGACAAAAAAGTTATAGGGCGTGAGCAGACTTTTGCAGGAACATCCTTGGCAGCTGACTCACTGAGAGACATTGACCGTGGCCTTGGGAGGAGAAGGCTGCGAGATTAGCTTTTTCCTTCTGGTGGGAGGAAGACCTATTGCCTTGCTGATTGCAACAGAGGCAGAAAAAATGACGTCGGAAGAGGTCGGGGGGGGGGCATTAATATTTGCCAGGAGGTATCAGAGCCACATACACCAGGACAAGGATTGAATGAGAGTCATGGATGGCTCATCACATCTCTTCAGAGCTATAAATCACCTCTTTCCTGCCTGTTCAATCTCTTCTCTCCTACTTTGCATTCAGGAAGTACTAACGCACTTTGTGCACCCATGCCCAGTGTGTGAAGGGTGTGCAGAAAAGAGCTCCTACAACCTCACTCTGGCAGTGCAAGCTAAGACATAGTCCTCAGTGCGATTGTCAACATTATCTGCACTACACAGGTACATCTGGGTTGAAATATACTGAGCAGAGGAAGGGAGCAGAGGAGAGATGAGAGGCAAGATGTAAACAAATGTCAATGGATTCAGCAGTCCTAATTACCTAACTGAAAGATACAATATTTTCCTATTCAGTTACAATCAAAGAGAAACTAGGTCTGGGCTTCTCTCTCTCTCTCTCTCTCTTTTTTTTTTTTAATGGAGAATTTAAAGGTGTCTCTCATGCTTTCAGATATTAGATTATTTCTGGCTGAGCATAATCACATCCAACTGCATTCCTATCTGATAAAGTGAGATAATGTATCTGCATCTCTAGTCAATGTTTCTTTTCCCGGAGCACTGTAATGCAGCCCTTTGTCTTAATCAATAGATCACAAAGACACATCACAGTTCCAGAGTTACTGAGGAATAACAGGTGACGTTTTTCATCTCCAGTTTATGTATTCAAGAGAGGACTAAATGACGCACACAACAGGCCAGACCAACTAGCTGCTGTTGCACAGCCCGTGCACAGCCTGATTATAAAACTCTGACTCATGAGCCTCTGCAGCACAGCCTTACAGAATACCTGCCAAAGCAGCACAGGCAGACAACAAAAAGCAATAATTTAAATGAAAAGTAATCACTCCTTTGAACAGTATTTCACACAAGTACGTGTGTGTGACTAGAGTAATATATATACACTCACAGGGAGACTGAATTAGGGAAATATTGCTAAAATAAAGAAAATTAGCCTTGTTTCTGCAAAGCTATGTTAAAGACCCACATCTGCAAGAAAACTCCCTTCCTGTCCTTTTGCAATCAGCTGACAGACTTGCTTGCTGCTGTTTCAGCTAGTGAGAGCCATTCACAAGAGCACACAGCAGTCTTGGTCCTGTTCAAAAGGAATGTTTCCTTAATAACAAAAATGAATGCATACCTTAGTCTTTAGCAAAAAAGGAGAAAAAAGTGCTCTCACCTGAGATCTGGACCTTACAACACAACTATCCTTGCTGTCAGATTTAATGCTATAATGCAGAGCTCTGTTAGGGAACCAGTTATTCATGCCCCCAGGCAGGTCTCTGGAGGGCTGAAAATGGCTCAGGGTTAAGTAAAAGGATTGGGCAACATCCCAGTAACAATATAGCCAGCTTCCCCAGGAGCATTTGGCTCCCGTTGTTTCCTAGTGGTATTTTCCATTTGCCTGCTGAGTATTTACATCTCTTGTACCCAGTAGGCTCTTCAGGATACCCAAGTAATAGAGAACGCTCATCAGGAAGTCTCAGAGCATGGAGGGTGAAAGACTACAATGGCCTTGAGAGACAAACTGGGCCAAGATACGCAGTGCCCAAAGCTCATAATCTGCCTGCAATTAAGATACTACCTAAGCAAATAAGCATGTCCAGTCTGGAGAACTTGAGCTGTAACTGCCTGAGAGGAGTCACAAAGACAGGGAACCTTAAAGATTCTGGATGCAACTGTTGGAGGTGAACCTGGCTCCTTTGGCTCACATTAAGCTATCCTGCATTAACATAGAGCCAGATGCTTTCTTTGCTGGTGGAGATTTACATCCCATGATGGAGCTGAACCCAGTGGTTTAATGTTTTTCCCTCCTTTCAGTGCAACTGAGGAATTTGTCAGAACAGTAACTTTCCTCAGAAAAGTCTGTAGCTTTAATAGGTAAATAATTTATAGCATTTGTCTCATAAATACACATGGAATATGCCTTCCTGAACACACTTATGTCCAGCGGTAACATTTGGGGAACTCCTTGGGGTCTGACTCTGTGGTCAAGAAAGGGAAGGATGAAGACTACTCTTACAGTAACTTTAAAAGAGATTCTGAAAAGCATAAATGGAGCCGCTTGGCCCAGCTCTCTAACTGCCGTTTGCCCTTCTGCAAACTTTCCCCAGTGAAGATCAGGCTGCCCCTGAAAAAACAATGAGGAGAATTCACAGCAGGACAGCTTGACAGCAGCTTCCACCGTCAAGTGAATGTGCTTCCAGGGGTGATGGCCAGGACCTGGGCAAAGGAAGGAAGCCCTCACAACACAGCAGGTCTCCAAGAGTCCAGCAGATCAGGTTCCACACGGCAGGTAGTCAGGGAAATCAAATATGCTGTGCCTTCTGCTGGCACTCGTGTCCCTCCCAGTGTCCCAAATTTGGAACACGCTTCAGCAAGGGGATAAACGCTTGCTGATCTGATGATACCATCTACCAGCACCTTATGTGCCGAATGAGCTGTAGAACCAAAAACCTTCAAGAGAGAGTAGATCAATCAAAATTAAAACTAGCACAGACTAGAGCGAATGAAATAGTATTTTTACCTGGGGACAACGTGACAACGGGCAAGCCCCGTCTGTAAAGCAGGCTTTGGCAATAAACAGATACCAGCGCTACTGTTTATGAGGGGGTGGTCTGCAGTGTGTTATTTCCACTGAGAGAAAACAGAAGGGGCTCTTGGGGGAGGAGGTAAACCGATGTATTATAAAGAGAGAGTAAAACAATAATATTATGGAAATGCATGGCAAAGAGAAATTAAATTATACTGTAATAAAGGAAATTGAATTAATTGTTTACAACTAGTTATGATTTATTTTTAATGATAGAGAAGACAATGATCTTAATGGAACATACAATCCTACATATATATCAATGTCCAAGTCCTTTTCACACCCTTTCCTATATTTATAATTAAGAAGGAAGTCTTCTGATGACGTGCCTCAGGAAGAATGAGAAATTACTTTGGTAAGTTAAATAGCAGTTTCAAGTCCTCCTGGAAAACGAATTATGATCAGAGGTCATATTCATCAGTAGGTCTGAGCAGAATAAGAGAAATTCTTTGGACATATTATCCACGTGTAAATTAGCCATGTTTATGTTTGCCCAGTATACCAAACATATGGCATATAAATAGTAGGTTACTCAAGATAGTGGGTTTCCTATGGACTGTTTTTACAAAGGTACTGAGAATTTGCTTTTAAAGATAATCTCAGAGTGTTATTTTGGTTCCTTGATGAGCAGAGATCCTAAAATAAGAGGATGGCCACACAGAATGGTGGCTTTGAGTATGTTAATGAAATTAGAGAGAGTCTTTAGGCATTGAATCGCATCTTCAAATATAAATAAAAATCTAAAGCATAATGCTGCTATAGTGGCACCCAAACGTCACTGTCACTACTGCTGTGGTCAACTATAAGTCATTATAAGTAACTATATGATTAACTACTCCATTTCCATCTCTTAACCTCGTACAAAGGTATTGCTATCCAAACTCTTACAATCTGTTTTCATTGTACTTCTTGGATACTGGTTCTTTTACCCATATGAAGAATTTTCTTTGCTGCTCTTAATGCATGCTGAGTTCTGTAAACTACTTAAAGTCTTTTTGAAGACTGCACTTTTCTGGATGAAAATACGGCTACTGTGGGATGGTTGCTTCACCCCCATAAGAGTTGGGATTGTTCAGCCTGGAGAAGAGAAGGCTCCAGGAAGACCTTAGAGCACCTTCCAGTCCCTGAAGGGGCTCCAGGAAAGCTGGAGAGGGACTGGTGACAAAGGCAGGGAGTGACAGGACAAGGGGGAATGGCCTGAAGCTGAAGGAGGGGAGATGGAGATGAGATCTGAGGCAGAAATTCTTCCCTGTGAGGGTGCTGAGGCCCTGGCACAGGTTGCCCAGAGAAGCTGTGGCTGCCCCTGGCTCCCTGGCAGTGTTCAAGGTCAGGTTGGACAGGGCTTTGGGCAACCTGGGCTGGTGGAGGGTGTCCCTGCCCATGGCAGGGGGTTGGACTAGATGGGCTTTAAGGTCCCTTCCAACCCAAACTGTTCTATGATTCTATAATGAGTAGCTTTAATTCTCTAAATGAGCATCATTTTGGAAAACACGACAAAACCAGATTGACCTTGACAGTCCACATTCCTCACCTTCCCTTTTTTATACACAACTTTAAAGATCCATTCACTTTGTTTTCTAGCCTCGGAGATCTGCCTTTCTCCCACAGCCACAAACTAAGTTATGGTACTATATTCCATAGGATATGGTATCTAAATGATATGGTATCTATGGTTTCTACATATCATATAAATATTTGGTTCCATATTTGTCTAGAGTTTTGTTCCTTGTGTACTCAGCTTGCATCTATCCATAAAGTAGATAGGTCCTGCAACTATTACTCTGGTAAAAGGCAACAAGACAATAGTACTTTTGACAAACAAAAGAAAATGCAACCGAAAGAGCAAACTGCTGGGAACAGAACTTCCCTCTGTTTTTTCCACCCACACTTTAGGTGCTGCTTTTGACTAGTCCAACCTGAAGCAGCCTGGGACTGACCCACCTGAGTTACTGCTTTTCTCTTCATGGCTTCTCACCAGAGTTGCTGAACCCTCTGATTATAAAAAAGCAAGGAATGGGTGTTCTTTGGGTGGACTCCAGGATGCTGGAAGTAGTTCTTTATCTTGGCCCACACAACTGAATTTGTTGCCTTGTTAGGCATACTGGGAATAAAAAGGCTTGAAGCGGGTCCAGTTCTGCTTCCCCCAAAGATCCAGAGAAAAAAGGCCTGAAGAGCCTTTGAGCTGTCATCGTTCACCCACTCCAACCCAGGCTTAACAATACCATTTTGTAAGATAAGCGCTGAGAGGGAAGGGCAGGCACTGACAGGGTGGGTTCATGCAGCAGGGCACTGGCAGCTGGGAACAGAGCCCGGCACCTCTCCCAGGTCAATATGCTACTCGTAAGACCAAGATAGCGGGCATTAACGAACCAAACAGTACCAACAAGTTTCTATTTGTGTTCTTATTGCTGAAATTAACACTCTGCATTTGAAACCTGGAATAGTTTTGAACTTGTATCATTTTGAACAGATAGATTTTTACTTGGTATGAATCTGAGTGAGTAAAGATTGCATAAAAGCTGAAGGAATGGGGTACACGCAACTGGCTGGGTGTCACGGAGACTGCACAGCGTGTCTGGGTTTGCCTGTCTTGCAGTGACTTCTGAAACCTCTGACGTGAATAGATGTAATCTAGCTTGTTCTGGTGATGTGTGCTCACAGGTCACATCTTGTGTGAAACACAAGGTGACAGTCTTAAGGAAGCAGGACATACCAGTTATCCCAAATCAGTGGATTTCATTTTTAAAGTTTATAGTGAAAGTTTCCTTTAGAAATACCTCCTTTTCCCCCATTTTCATTTTTAGTAAAAAAAAAAATATGTGCTAGGGTCAGCAGTGTACTTGGCACATGCCTGTCCCAAGGAAAAGGATGAAGCAATTACACATGCAGCCTTGCAGCACGGAAAGTACCAGATTATAGCCCAATTCTGACATGACCTGTGTGGCCATATTCCTCTGAGCCAAGCATCTCCATGACCAGACCATGGTCTCCATGACCAGTGTAAATTTCTGCTAAATTTATACTACCTGTAGTCAGCACTATAGCATTAAAAGCATGGCTAAGGTTGAAAAGCACTCCAGAAATACCAAATGCCTCAGTCCAAGTCAGTGTGTCGTGGCAGCTGTGGCAGAAGCCAGGGGGAAGAGATCCCACTGGTTTTGGTGGGGTTTTGAGGTGCTTGGGGTCCGACAGCATACAACTCCCACTGGCTTTGCCCACTCCTGTCAGGGCAGGATGCTGCACACCAGTTTACCTTCCCCCAAATCTGTTAGCCTAGGATCTCTTTCAACCATTCAGAAGATAAATATATAGCACCTTATCTCTAAGCCCTCGGCTGCCCATGGCCCTCCCTCTCCCGCTCCCCAGCCCAGCACTCTCCTCACACAGCCCTGGCGCCATTTCCTTCCCTCAACCCATCAACCTTTGGTCATTACCTCACGTGCTCCCAGACAAGGCCTCTCGTGTCGTGTCCCAGCTTCCCTCTGCCGCTCTCGCAGCTCCATGCTGACCCCTGCCACTTCTCGTACTCCCCACCCCAGCCCTGTGCCAGGCAGGAGTCTCTGGGGAGCAGCCCAGAGGAGGCTTGTCCTGCACTGAGGGGGATGAACCCCGCTGAGGAGACAGCTACTGCCCCCCCCCCCCCCCCCCCCGAGGGGGAGCAGGACACCCTGCACTGAGGGAGGGACCCACCACACCACACTGAGGGCCCGGGCCTTGCCTGCTCCACACCAGCTGCCCCTTTCCACAGGGCCGCCAGCCTTTCGGGAAGGATTCGGAGGACGTTGCCAAATATCCCAACCCGCCCGGCACATCGCCCCCACTGGATCTGCCTCACCCCTTCCTCAGCCCTCCTCCTGCCCCTGTGCGGGGCTGCAGACCGAGCCCGAGCCTGGCCGCAGCTCCTTTTGCTCTCCCCTCAGCTGCTCTGCCATTTCTCACTGCTAGTTCTTCAGCCCCTCAGCTCCAGCCCCATCCTGGGGGCTATTTTGCTTCACCTTCCTCACAAAAGAGGCTAAAAATCCCAGAGAGTGTCCAGGAAAAACAACAAAAAACCCAACCTCAAACAAAAAAAAATCAATAAGAAAGAGCCAAAACCTCCAAAAAACCCTATTACAGAAACACGACGGTTTAAAATCACAGATTTAGGATAAATATGATATTGTCTGCTCCTTCCTCTTAAAAATCTGCAAAAGATGGCTGTGTGAATGGCAGGCAGATTACCCATCCTCATCCCTGGTAGGGAATTACAGAGAAAACCCTGTGAGGACTTAACGACTTTTGCAGAGGATACAGTGTGCCAGACATCTGCAATAACACTAGGAACCACTAGATGTCATTGTTGATGCATAAAAGCAAAAAATGGCCAGTTACTATTTTAGCTGAAAACTCCTTACTGTCTTAAGAAAGTTATCCCTCCGACTTTAGGTGGAGTTGGCTGTGAGGTAAAAAAACTCGTATTTTCAGGCTTTGAAATCCCAAGTCTCAAGTACTCGAGAGCAGGTTGCCTCTCCTTCCCTGGCCGGGGCCCTGTGTCACCTAAACCCCTCCTGTCATCTCAGGTTTTTTTTTTTCATTTGTTTAAATGGGGGCAAGCATATTTTCCCCCAGGGATGCGCACTACATCAGGGATGCTGAGGAAATTCTTTTTGTTTTCTTCTTTTCTAGAGTACAGCTGAGGAAGAGGACACTTGCAGAAACAAGTTTTGAAAGAGAGTCCAGAATTAAATGGCACATCTATGCCCCAAGAAGCAGAGAAGAAAAGAAGAAGAAAAAAACAGACTTTCAGGGATAAAATGAGGGATGGATACTGCTGAGCAGAGAGGCAGGTGAAGGAGTGAAAGCAGACAAATGCTGGCAACTCCTGTGATGTTTTGACATTGGAAGCAAGGACAAGGTGGCACTTGATGTACCTCATGACAGGGAAATGACCCAGGTAGTAAAGGCTAAGATTGGCATCTCAGTGAGATAAGGATCTACCACCTGGGAGAGAGACCTGCATCTGGAGGCTAGATGTGCTTGGAAAGAGGGAGAGGGACAGGATGATTCCTCTATCTTCCTGATAAAGAAAGTGAGGAAATGGCAGCAGCGGCAGTGAAGGGTGGCAGCAGCAGAGCTTGTGGGGACGGACGGCCCATGGGGGAACAAAGCACAGACCACAGGTCCAAAATAGAGACTGGAGGAAGCAGGGGTCACCTCAGGACAGTCTACAGAGAGAAAAAGGGTGAGTCAAAATCTGATGATGAATAAAGCAGGCGGGTGCTTTCCTTCACATACTGTCCCCCAAGGAGTAGGAAACAGGAGGTTTGCCTGCAAAAGGGGCTTTTTCCTGCACAACTGAAGTGTTCGCAGTTACAAGTGTCCCAAGCCCCAAAAGCTAAACTGGGGCCGACTGCGAATATCTCCTAACAAAAGGCACAGGACCATTTGAGTAACAGGTCTGCTGTTTCTGCATAAGGCGATCCCAAATTGGTTTAATTCTCAAGCATGGGGGCTTCAATAAAAGTCCACGGACATCATCTGGAAGAGATTCTGTGAGTGGTTAAAGCAATGCGCATCTAATAAAAACTTAAAGCAAAATATTCCTATTAATTGGAGAAAATATTTTAAAATTCATGCTGCAGAAAGGGAGCAAAGACCTTTTCTATATTCATTTACACCAATAATTCACATTAGTGGAACTACACTGACATAAACATTTTAAAGAGAGAACTGTCCTTGTATTTTGGCAGCTTTTTTTTTTAAGTTAGATTTTTATGGCTTGGCTAATTGTTCCACTTCCTATTCTCCCCTGCAGAATCCCAATTGGCTTCACGTTAATTTGCTGAAAGCCAGAAATCTAGTAAAAATGTAATTTTACCCTTGCTAACAGCTGGAGAACCAAAATCAATTTCAGCAGCTTGCTGAGTAATGAAATTAGAGGACTCACGACTGACAGAACCCTGACATGACAGAGCTGAAGGGCAGCACCATCGCTTTTATTTCACCCCCGGACGCAGACACCCTTCAGATGCAGCTCAGAAGGCAGCACATCTTCTTAATCTTAAAGGATGTTTCTATTAAAAGAAGATGTGATGGTAGATCACAAAGCCTGGTTTGAACTGAATTATGAGCTAACACACAAAGACAGTGGATAAAGCTCTAATACCTGTGTATGTACATCAGCCATCTGTGCAGCTCACAGCTACTCTAGGAGTAGGAAAGATTCACTGGGAGAGTTAGTGGTACTCACCAGTGTCAAGCATTAAACTGGGAAGCTGCCAGAGCCAAGTTAGCCATTTTTAAAGTTAGTATCTGCATTTCATTTTCCCCTGAATTATTTTAGAAGAAATTGGACAGCCTGCACCATCATTAGGCAGAGTTCAGCTCTGTTGTACATCTTCCTGGAGGAAGCTACGAAGGGATGCTCCTCTGCATCACAACTGACTTGAGTGAAACAACTCTCCTCATCACCTTCCAGCTGTCACTGGACTTCCCATAGCTGCTGACCTACCACCCTCCATAAAGCTTATGAGGAAAATTGCTGAATTTGCTATTCAGCCATCATCACACAGCCTGAAGTTAAGGATTTGCCCACAGTCACCCAGGGCTATAAACAGACAGAGGGTGAAAATATCCCACTGAGCAAAGACAAAGCTGTCTCCATCACCGATTAAAGAGCCAGTTTTTAAAATCAGACCCATGCTTTGTAAGTATTAGATTACTGATGTTGTTGCTACCAGGTATATGTAATTACTCTAGGAACAGGGAAGGATGGCATTCAAACCTGTAATCTCCATTTTGCAAAGTTGTAAATGAAGCTGAGGGCTACTCTGGGCTCTCTCTCTACCTTCCTGGGTAGAGGGACTTGACATTTTTCAGAGAGTGTAGGAAGGTTTGTGTTTTTGAGACACTGTAGGCACTGGGTGGTGCAGGCTTGGGTGCCTGAGGCATCCCAGCTAGGCCTTGCTAACCAGGGGGCTGTACTCACCTGGAAGGAATGAGCCACTGCCTTTAAAAGCACCTCAAGTACAATTCACTGAAAAGAGGATGCTGAAAATAATTAGCAACTTGAACTTTTATGCCTTGGAAATTAATCGAGCTTAAAAAAAAACCCCAAAGACTGGCATATTTAACATCTTAAAGAGAGACTACACAAAATGGCTGCTGTAAGGTTTATGTTACAAGCATTTGCCCTTTGCCTTCATGATATCCTTCCACATAATAAAGAATAAAGGGACATCTAAAGATCACTTTTTCTTCAGCAAAGAAACCCTTAGAGGCAACCAGTAGCACAATGGTGTCCCCTTCTTGCTTCCCCTCCAAACACGACAGCCAGCACCACAGCAGCTCAGCTCTCAGGGATGACAAAACATGGTCTCTGCCCTTGTAACCGCAGGATTACCAGTGTAGGGGTTGGGTTTATTTACCCCCACACAGAACATGATGTGTCACATACTTGCTAATACTATTTTTACAGATGCTTTATTCCGTACTTTTTAAAACTGACCACAATAAAATGTGATATTCTAGTTGGCGGCCTCTTAGGAAATAAGGCAGAAGGAACTGATGTTTTGTAAAAGAATGAAGTGATTGAAATGCAGAAAGGAACACTGAAATATGATGGCTTTAATTACATTTATTACTCTCCTGGTTGCATAGAGAGAAAGGTTCAAGGACTAACTTAGAGATTAGAAAACCTGGTATTGGAAAGTGGCTGATGAGTTGTGGTTTTTTTTTAAAAAGCAGCTTTTGAGTTTGAACTAGACTGCTTTACATGGCAGATTACTTATTTACCAGCAACATACAAGAACCTCATTTTACATCACCAATTAGTGATGCTGGCAAAGTGTTGACAAAGGATAAGTATGTTTACGAATTGGAAGAAACCCACCTCTTTGTCAATGACTATCTTCTGAATGGATGGGCAGCAGCAATGTTACTTCCAGAGATCTGATTTCTGTGGGCACGGAACTGCTCATTAAAATCCATAATGTTTATTTGCAATATGCAGCTGGCAGGGATTCCCCGAGACTCAGTTCCGCCAGCAGGTACAGTTTTCTGCTGGGTGAGAACTGCCTGGCATCAGCAGACAAGACTAACCCAGCCATTTTTCCATGCAAATGAAAGGCAGGTGAGCAGTGTCTTTATAGGGAGAAAAAAATACTAAAAATCAATCTATGCAGCTATAAAGGCCTCACCACCTTTCCCTCACCTCTTTGCTCTATTGAGCCAAGTAAAGAGCTTGGTTAGAAACAAACTTCTGACTTAGCGTGCAGATTTCAGTATCATGTGAACTGGGAAGTCTCGAGAACGTGGCATCTGGAGTGCAAGTACTCAAAAAGGTATTTCTAGCAGAAACCCTATTCCTTGTTACATGCTGGCCACACTAGTTCTCTTCTGCTTTTACTCCTCATACAGATGTGTGAAATAAAGGCAAGGGCAACACCCAGAGAGATAGAAATTGCCTTAATGACATACCTGTGTTTGAATTTCATTCAGGTCCTAACTTAACTGTATGTTACCTTGCTCCCTGTCCACAATTCCTCCCTAAATGATGTATTTTCCTCTTCTGCAGAACAGATGGATTCCCAAACCTTCTGAGCTCATCTCTCGGTGCTAGTGCACACACAGTGCACAGAACTACAGGGGCCTTATGCTGCTCAGAGTACCGTGCTCCCTCAGGGGTTCATTTTCCCCACGCAGAATAACGTCAGACACAACATACCCGAGTTATACAGTCAAACAAACCCTGAGAGACACAGAATATGAGATTCAAATACCAACTTTTTATTGCAGTGCAGAATCTGATCAAGAGGAAAAGCCCATGAGGTAGCACAACCCCTTTATCCCTAACAAAGGCATTAGAGGCATCAGGATATGACTTATCTGCAAGAGACCGGACTGCCAGGGGTACTAGCCATCTCCACGGTGAACACTACTACACGGTGACAAGCAGAACACAAACAAACTGATTTCTCTTTATGAAACAGCATGACAGCTCTGTCCTTCCAGGACTTTGTGAATACAGACACGTGTGGTTGGAGCTCCACGCTGCTCTGGCTGCTCAAGCTGCTCAAGCTGCCCAATTTGAAGCTGGCACCAATTTGAAGGTGCATACGTGGCGGTCACACTTTTGATTGCAATTTAAACTTAACTGCTGTCCACGCAGTGTTTAACATAAGAGGCCCAGTGCTTGAATTCTTGAAATAAAATATTGCCAGCAAGAACCTGTTTTCATATAAAAGAAAGAGGATGAGCAGTTGTAAAGAAAAAGAACATTGTTCTTAAAACTACTCGCTGTCTCAGGCTCAGTGCTTTTCTCCAGCCTAGTTCCTGCCTGTCTCCATACTCCAACACTTTCACTCCTGCCCTTTGCTTGCCCGTGTTTCTGGAAGGAGGACACTGCTCTCAGTTTATGCCACTACCAACACCAGTCTCTTGGAGAAAGGCCTCCTCCTCTTCCTGGAGTTTGTCCTACTGTGGAAGGAGATTCAAAACTAATCAAACAATTAAAAAAATCCACCTAGTCTGATCTTACGCCCTGCCTCTATAGGGAGAAAAAAGGGGCTCTAAATAGAAAAATCAGGTTTTAACCTAAGCTAGAAAAGCACAGAAAAGCACTTTCACCCTCCAGAACCTGTTACAAAGCAAAAATCCTACTGGGAAAACTCTGGCTTCAAAGAAAACACGGTCATGCTACTTTTAGTCCTTGGTTTAAAACTATTACCAGGTGGTAGTTTACACTTGCATTACCTTCTTATATCTGGAAGAGGAAAAATAAAGATACTAAAAAGCACTCTGAGGAGTAACACAGCAACCTTGCCATGACAACAACAGTGATACTGTGTCGATATCACCAATAGCAATCCTTGCCTTAAGTAAGGAACTCAGTCTCTGGTGCATTTCAAACACAGGTGCGCACACACACAAAAAATAAACTCACCACCACCACAACTATAACAAACCCAAACAAATCCACCCACAAAAATCCCCCCCCCCCCGAAACCAAAACAAAAAACCCCTCAAATCCAAACACATCATGCAAACCCACCCACCCCTCAAAAAAAATTCCCAAATGAAATACCCCCACCCCAAACCACCCCCCATCTATGAGAGCAGGCAGTAGGATTAATTGCAGAGGCGAGCCACTTAAAGCTAAGGGGAAAAACCAAGTAAACTAGAGCAGAAGTGAGACATGAACTCACAAGAAGCATGCAAGTGTACAATGCACTCAGATATTTCCTTCAGACATACCACCATGCCCTTTATTTATTTTTATGAAATTTTCATGCTTTCTAGGCAAGAACACTCTACAAAATTTGGGACATTTTCCCAGTCTAATCCAAACCACCTCAGCATTTATATTCTAAACATTCTTTTCAGGATTGATGCAGCTGTATTTATTTTTTAACATTAAAAAAATAATAATCATGTAGGTAGAAGCTTAACATTCTGGCTCTCAGCCCAGGAGCTCTTAAAAAAATGTTTTAAAACAAGAATCCCTGGACTCTGTAGGTTAGAAGAATGTACAAATACAGAAGTTTACAAATGAAGCACCTCTAAAGCTGTCCCTCCTTAAGGACTGAACCCGTCTCTATCCTGCCCAACAGCGCAGATTCGCTTGGAGGATTTCTTTTACCGAAATGGACTGTGGAGTAGCTTCTGGCATACAGCAAATTCTCTTAGTTTTGAATTACTGTGGAGGTGGGCCTGCATAAAATTTACGTACCTTGTAAACTACGGATTTATGGGGAACATAGGTTGTAAATGGGCATTGTGTTTTCATGAACATGAACTTTATATTCATTGTGATTTAAGCATGTTTAATATGCATGTTTGAAAAGTTTCCAAGAGGAAGTTGGATTAATTTTGCACCATTTATGATCCTCTGTGCATCACTCTAGCAGCCAATGTTTGCCAAATTTTAATCTGCCTGGGATTTTAAAAAAATCAGTATTGAATAAATAAGTAACTCAATAATCAGATTGGTTGGCTAGCGTCCCGAGGCATAATTAACCTGCCTAAACCATGAAGCAGAGCTGGAAGTGCTGAGCTGCGTTCTTCATGGGTCCGATCTCCTCCCAGGCCTAAGGAATCCAAACCCCCCTCAGTAAAATCTTTCAGCAGTAAGATTATTTAGATGGCTCTTCTTTAATGAGTTAATACAAATTCATTGTCATCTAAGCATGAAAACGAGTGCGCCTTGTGCCTCAGAGGAGCACGTATCTCAGCCCATCCTCACTCTGCAAAATATACTTTCAGTATAACTTTCCATTGGGAATAAATGCCCAGGAATGCAGGTCTGCAGTTAAACCACACCCAATTCATACATCCGTTAGGTAACTTACCTTGAACCATAGTTAGACTGATAAAGATTTCCTATTCACAAACCAGGCTTTCAGATCTTGCTTTGCTACCGATTCACTACGGCCCTCTGCAAATCACTTCATCTCTGTGGCAGTTTCCCATCGGACTCATCTAAATAAATCTGCATGTCTTTAGGACCAGGACAGTCTGTAACCATCTTTTAGAGATGGTCAATAACCTTGCCTAGTTATTAACAAATTTTAGTTGTAGTCCTAATAAAAAGAAATGTAATAGTGCAAAACAACTTTCCACTTGTTTCTAAGGAGAAAAACAAAAGCCCTTCCAAATTGTTCTAAAGTACCTTAATAAAATATTTTCACTGAAGTCTGATTTCAGACGCCTTTCATATTGATTTGTCAGCTTTGCAGCAGCTGAAGTCAATTCTGTTTTAGCAGCGTGCTACAGTAAATCATAGCTTTCCTCTCTTCCCCTTCTCATTTTTCAGCACTACCAATACCTGCAGGACTGCTAGACAGATAGTCCTTGCTAACCTGCTTCTGCTGTTAACACGCCACTTGAAGTCAGAACCCATCCTCTGTTCCAGTTCTGCTGGGAGCTCTGGAAATGACTACAAACATGTAAGCAGGAGATAGGACCGTATGTTTAGTGCTAAATGCATCCAGTCTGGAAGTGCCCCTAGTCCCTAAACAAAATGATCAGAGCATCAGCACCGGCCCAACTTTAGGCCAGGTCTTTGTCCAAGTCTTGTCTGGGCTTCCCAAGATGACCATGTGGCCACAGGACATTGCTATAATGTGTTTCTGGTTTTGGTTTCTGTTGTGCAGATTTTTTTTCCAAAGCATTTGAAACAATATGATGCCTTTCTTGCAGGCCACGAGGGTGATAGTTTTCTGGCATGAATTCAAATGTACGTACTGCATGCCTTGCATTCGAAGGTGCAGGTCTTTCTGAGAGACCCAGGACTGTACAGGACAGAGAAGGCTAGAGCTGGCCTGGTCACTGCACACTGGGTGGGTTCCTGCAGTGAGGTACCCCCAGCCCCACACAGAGTCCATCTCAAAAAGAGCTAAATGGTTCACAACAGCAGCAGCACCCGAGAGTAAATACATGCACGAGGGAATAAGGACCTCAAAACAAGCAAGAGGATTAAGATATTACCTGTACAGACATTCCCCGAGGATTTTGTGTTGATAGTCACAGAAGTACCGCACAAACATGCAAGAAGGTACAGAATTCATTCACTCTTGGTATTTATAATCTCTGTTGTAGTGACACTCGCAGGTTTTGCACCATTTGTATTTGAAGAGGTAAAGGACTGATAAACACAAAGAAATAATACTTTGCGAACAAAAAAATAGTTGCGATGGAAGTGTTATTTAGAGCACATTTCTACAGACATAAATACAGCCCTACTCATGAAAACCCCCAACACACACATGCCCGTGCAGTTCTTAGGTCTCCTAAAATGCTGCTGCATATAGAACTACTACTGCACGGAGGGCAAACATTTTTTTTTCTTTACAATTCAGCATGATCATACACAGCAAAACAAAGCAATTCTGTTCTGAGGACTGGGAATTTTGAAAAGCCCCATAGCAAAGGGAGACCATCTGAACCGCCCCGTGCAAATACTGCAGCAGCAAAACAAAACTGCTCACTAGGTGGTGGTCGTGAACCACCGCAGAACAGCGCAGCTATGCGCTTGGTAAATGATTAGCTCCAAAGCACAGTGGAGAGAGAAAAAAACCCCAACAAACCTAAGTATTTAAAGTAATAACATGGAGCTGGTACGTGTAGAGCTTTATTTTGGAATTCATTGTACGTACTGGTGAGTTTGTCCTCCCCAGGCACCTGCCCCGGTACCACGTTCACTAACGCCCACTTGTCTTCCACGCAGGAGGGAGAGCTCAGCCAGGAGTCCTTGGGGTGCTCAGCTGAGGAGGGTCTCCAGGAGGGACCCCAGGCACAGCCTGCAGGCGCTGTCTAAAGAAGGGGAGGCATATGCTCTCTGCACCGTCTTTAAGTAGCAGCTTGAAGTTCCTCTCTGAGCACCACAGCAGCGCTGATAGCTGGGGCGAGGGGAAGGAGGCAGGGCCATCTCATCGTTCATGGCTGTACGTCTGCTGGGCATGGTGATGAAAGAAATGCTGGCATGGTGTCTGCATCTGAAGAGGGTTACACAGGGTGAAACCCCTCCATCTCCCACAATAGCTGTAGATAAGCTCTGTGTTGATGTTTTCCTAGAGGCCCTGGTTTAGGAGGGAAAAGACTCAGATTTTCACTGGATCACCCAGCCTTTCAGAGTAGCGAACTCTGCTTCTTTGTCAGGTAGAAAATTATTTTTCCACCATTAGCTTTTTACACCAGAACTATGTTTTTTTAAGACTACCATATAAACCTTACGTTCTTCAAAGAAAAGAATTCCTAGACCATACTTGACAGAAATGCTTTAAAATAAAACCTTCTATTGTTTTCCTATTTCTGGAAGCGATGTGCTTTTTAAAAAGAATACTTCTCCCTGACTCCTTTGGACAATCAGTCCAAGATGAAAAAAATGAAGATATGGGTGGGAGCAATGCAGTGAGACTGCAGCATGAAGTTAAATGACAAAAGCAATCTGTTTGGCTTCATTTGAATTTCAGTCCTCACATTAGAGACAAGAGTAAAGCTGCAGGTCAAGAGCTGATAGGCACCGTTGAAGGGCAGCCGTACCCCGTCCGTGGCACACTGGGGGGCTAGAACAGCAGAGCGGCGCAGCAGCAGCTCCATCCGTCCCTATGCCAGCCGGCCTGCTTTCGTCATTCCAGTAATAGAGAGGGAAACTACACCAGAATGGCGATTCAGGTACTGTCTGAGTCACCCACAATGGTGTATTTCAGCCTACTTTTTTTCTTCTTTTCTTTCTTTCACATAGATGATGTATTGTCTTTCAACCTTATTGACTGTGCCCCCTCTGCAGAAGCTTTCGCTTCCTAGCCATCTGCCCACTGAAGCCAGCCAAGACAGCAGACATCTGCATGTCTCAAAGCCCAGCGAGTATTTTCAGCAAAACAGTTTTTCCACACACTCCTAGCCTGTCTTCTGATGAAAGAAATTCTGAAGCAGAGCCTGTTTAACAGCAGGAGTAGTAATGGGAGTAATAGGGTAGTGCAGTGCTAACTGTGGCGCTTAGTGACTGTGACACTGCCTGACATTGATTGATTAAGAGGCTGAACCTCTGACTGTGGCACTGGGCTGTTAAGAATAAAACGAACTTTCACTTCTCATTCGTACACATCCATCACCAGCAGACAAATGCTAGCTTTTGTAGTAGACTGTGGTTTCTTTTGTGAGGGAGAGATACGAGTAAGAGATGTAAATGCAGTTTCTTCTGTGCTTTCAAAAGCATTTTAATTCATCAGCATTTTTTGAAAGGCTCTTTAAAGAAGAAATAAAACTCTTTGGTAACACAGCTGGGTTTCAGCATGTTCAGCATCTCAGCTATCACAGACTCTTCCTCATTTGGCTGAGAACCTGGCTAGAGGTTTTGAAGCGAATGGCTATCTGCTGTTGTTCCCTTGAGGCTGCAGAATCAGTCCCCGGTGCAGGACAGCTGCCAGCACCAACCGAAACACCAGGGTCTTGTCTGTGTCTTCAAAGTTAAGAATACTCTGATGCCCTGCCTTGAACACAGGACATATATGGATGCTATAAGGGGCATCTCTATGGGATCAGCTGGTGTGTTGCAGGGTGCTCTCATGTTTCTGTACTGCTCTATACGTATATCTGCAACTGTTTTGGCTTCAGGCTTGAGCGTGATGGTAGCTGGGTGATTCAGGGCCTTTTCAGTTTAAAAAAAGACATAAGGTGGCTCCCCCTTCCTTTGGCTTCAGCCTTAGGGGACCCTCATGCTAGCAATTCTTCCAGTGGCGCTGCTGTGGTCATGGGCTGCTGTGGGAAGATGCCTGAAAACTTCTTCAAGATAGCAAGTCACAATAGTGAATCAATAGGAACAAGCCAAACCAAGTCTCTAGAACCTAAGGATTCTCTTTAGGAATAATGACAATACTGTGCATTTCTGAAGAGGCAATTGTCCTCAGCAGATGCTCAAGGAGACAAGATTACAAAGTCATTTAATACTGCGATTTGAAAGTGTCGCTAAATAGAGACAGTGAGTATGAAAGCACAAAGATCAACTCAGCTAAATGTTTAAACAAGCAAATAGTCATCAGTTGAACCATATACTGCCAGACTGGCTCATATGTAAGTGATTTGCTGAACCAAATCTCTCAGGACTGTTGGCATTGCCATGGAGGAATCATATTACGGTTTCCAGCACTGATCTCTCTTGTTCAGATCATAAAATGACTTGGGTTCTTGCAAATTAGTTTCACATTTCCCTCAGCTGCATTTGGCTCCAGTCTACTTTGATCTCTTTCTCCCTCTATCCCAACTCTGGCCTATCTTCAAAAAAATAAGAATTTACATTATGGTCAAATTAAGGCACATTCAGACATTTGCCATTTTGAGATATGGCTTATTTGCCTTTCCAAAAACAGCAAAAAAAGGTCAACCAAAATGTCAGGAGAATTTCATCCACCCATCCAGGACATTTCAATTGTTTGAAACATGACACGCTTCCAAACTCTGTCACCCTCCTCGCAGCGCTACCGCAGCATCTGTGCGAGACGATGGCTACTGAAACAAGCTATTTGAGACTAGGAACAACTGCGGCATCACTTGCTTCGTTCCTCACTTCATCCTCCTCAGTTCCTCCTTCAGTCTGTCTCATCCACTTACTGTATCTTGTCATAACCTATACTCCAGCTGCTCCACAAATGGACAGCCTGTGACATAATTGAACGTCATCTGATATTATGTTGCTCTAAAACGCTGTGGCTGTACCAAAGAGCACAAAATGGAAGCTCCCGATGTCTGAATGTTGTTTCATTCAGACCTTTATTAGCCTCAAATCAAATATTATACAACTGTAGACATCAACTAACAGCATTTGGACAATTAATTTATTTGTCAAGTTTCACTGTTGTACTAATGAGCTACCCAAATAGGTAACAGCAGCTTTGATTATTCCCAAAACACACACGTTGCTCTAGTTCCCTGACAAGATGAGCATAACTTTTTATATTCTTGATCAAAACAGACCTCAAAAGCTAAATTAAAAGTCACCATTTTCTGGCGTCCATGCTTCCAAGTTAAATTTAGCTTGCAGCGAGCATACCCATGGCAAAAATACCCTGATGCCTGTATGTTCTTACAAGAGGAAAATACAAAGAGGGCGCGAGTGCAGCCAAAACTAATCCATTCGAAAAGTTTAACAGCTATCTGCAGAATGCTTTTTTGGAGTAGTCAATCAGCGCAGACAGCTACGATGCTCTCCTCTTCAAAGAACGCAGGCCTTTCATGTAGGCGGGCTTTGTGCATAAGGAAAGTATTTTTAGCTGTGCATTGAATGATTTGACATTGAGAGAACTGAGGGACATTGTCAAACTGGGGAAACTTGGATCGTTAGTACGTGTTTTGTACTGAAGACTTTCTGGGCCTAGAGAACAGCTTTGTCCTCTGGTACCAGTCTGGAAGCATTCATAGACACTAACTATTTACATTTCTACATCATGCATTTAAAAAACAAACAAACAAATCACATACTCTCATAACATCACCCAATCTTCCCAGCAATCGTTAAAATATTCCTTTGCAAACATAACTCGTCCTATTTCAAATTCAGGATTTAGGTAGACACAAGGTCAAAGATGTTGGAACAGGAAACTGTCCTGGTGCTTTAGCGGGTATAAAAGACAAAACAGGACCAAATTTATCTGCAAGTTTAATCCAGTTCCCCAGGGAATACAGAGCCAGCAGAGCACAACCTCCCTGTACCAGAGACACCGACCCAGCGCCCTGAACCGAGCAGATACCGCAAGGACAGCTCTGCATCCTGGTATTATTACAGTCTTCAGAGGAGACACCAGGTAAAAGTAGACAACATCTACAGTTATAAAATGATATTTTCACCTTCCCTACTAAAGTTTTTAGCTGTTACATTAATATTCTGCCACTGCAAACTCTGCATCCTGTACTTAGCTAATTAGGAGCCAAGTGTTATCTATACCAGAAAAACCAGATCTGTGCCATTGCTTGCACGTGATGAAAACCTACAGTCCTTAAAAAACTATTGAAAGCACAACATTCTCAATGTCTGACTGAAAAATAATCAATATGCACAGCCTTTCGTGAACCAGAAGTCTTAAATTATGACTGGTATTAATTGTATATAATTGAAATTATAAACTCCCCAAGATAAATCATATCTCACTTGTAAATCAAATATTTTTTCCTAACATTTATAAATAAGTTCTCATTCATAAGCGTTTACAGATTAATGCAGAGCTATGGATGTAATTTCTTTGCAAATGAAGCTGTGTCAATGTCACTGTTATTTATAAATCTCTAGACTCCATTTTTTTTAATCAAGTGTAACAGGCTATGAATCAATGCATTTTTTATTGTTTGGTGTATAGGCCTTAAGAATCAGAAACAGGCTCTATAATCTAATTTCCCCTGAGATTATGTAACAAAAGTGATAAACTTATAGTTAGTACAGCAATGTTTTTGACAGCTATAATTTTTTCCCCCAGAAGAAAGTAATTTGAATTTAGATTAAGACATATCACCATAGCCTTCCTTATAAACTGTTGGATTAAGTTTCTTGATTGCTCTGTACGCACATTTGCCTGAGTGAACCAAAACGTGGAAATTAAAAATGTAGGAAGAGAGGAGCTTCTGCATTCCATTGACCTTTATATTAGTTAAGCATTTGAATTTTAATATATGTATGATACATACTTTAATTAAAGTGTAAATCAGTACTCTGAGTTTCTCAGATTTATGAGCCATGTATCACTGAAGCTTCATTCTAAAACCTTTCAGCCAGCAGGCTCCTCCATGGTAGAAGCACCGTTGCCGAATGACACGCTGCTAGATGCCAACAGTAAAAGACAGCATGTAAGTTAAAGGTGAGAAATCCTGGCCAGTTCTCTTTTTTTTTTTTTTTTTTTTAAATTTACATTTGAATATGAAAGCAATCAGAAGAAAAGATTAGAGAGAGAAAAAATTCCAGCTGGCTGTGTAAATTGATAGCCACAGAGGAAGAACAGTCTTCTCTTTCTGCCTGTAGATAATAATTTTATAGTACAGTCTCTCTCCTTTTTCCCCTAACCATAGGGTAATACATACATAGATGTAGAGAGTTTACTCAGTTCTTAGTGCTACGCTTAAGTGTACTGAGGTAACAGGCGGTCTACTGGCTTCCTTGATGCCATGGAAGGCAAAGGCTATATTCCTCCTGCTTTCAACACCATTTCACCAGAAGATATTCAGAAAAAACCCCAAACAAATAAACAAATAACAACCCCAGAGTCCCTCCAAGCACCCCACCCCAAATCATAAAACAAGCCCTCAGACCAAACTCCCATGGGGTGCGTGAGGCTCAGAAACCCGCCTAAGTACAGCTTTTATAAAAGTGGAAAACAGCGAGCACATCTTTCACAAATAACCACTCTGGAGGATGTTAAAAAAATAATAATTCCTCAGATCGGCTGTTTATTACCTTCCCTCGCAGATCTTTTAAAGCAAACTGTACATTTATAACAGCTGAAATGCATTCATCACAATTACCATTACTCACTACAGCATTTCCAGCATGTTCCTTTTCTCTCCCACCTTTTCTCTCCCTTTGTTGTACTGCAAAGCTGCACAATTCTAAAAGATGCTAAAAATTAACTCTGTGTGAGGAGCTCTCGTTCTGCACTTCCACTGACTTTAATTAGATTACTTACATGAAGAAATGAGTTCTAGAACACTAGTTTGGATGGAAGAATTCCAACAAATTGGTTTCTTGTTTGGATCGCACCTCGAGAGAGAGCATCCAGGCTTATGCAAAATAGAGGTCCCTCCTGAAGAAAGGGTTGCAAGGCTTACGTAGCCCCTGGGATCTGAAGTACCCCATTTGAAAGCCCTGCGAGTAACTGTATTGTGTCAGGAAAGCAGGATCACAGCAGAAACGAACCTCTGGTTGGAAAACTTCTGGGAGCTTGCTCAGTTCTGAAAGAAACCCGTGAGGTGTGGGATTTGATATTGCTTGTACTTCTCTTCCTGGGGGCGATGGTGGTACCTGTCTTCTTTCTGGCTATTTCTGCTGACGAATGTAATATAGCGCTGTGAATTTTATCTAGTTTTAGATCAGCTGGTGCTCCTCTTTAAAAAGAGGCCTTTATCCTCTGAAGCTGAGAAACAGTTCTTGTAACAATTTATCACAAATGACAAAATCTTTAACAATACCATTCTCATTCTGGCCTATCTATAATACTCAGATGTTGTTTCCGCTCTGAACAATGTTATCTGAGATACGCAGAAGCGTTTGGTTGCAGCACTGTGAACGCAAACGTAGGAGCTGAGCCTCACGGCCTGCCTGCTACCCGCAGACAGCCTGATCCTGCCTCCGAGGCTGCGAGATCTGCACGGGGAAGGGACAACGGTCCAGACAGCAGAGCTTCAGGAATGAAAGAAACATACGGAAACGAGAGGCTGACGGTAACTCTAGAGTTAAATGAGAACTAGCAGTTTGCACTGCCTATTCATTGTGTTTGAAAGGTATTTGTTGCCTCTTGTGCATCCTGTGACTTTTGCCTACTCGGTTCACAAAATAACATCAGCTCAGCACGTAACCTAACTTGCACGTTGCTCCACCTCAGCAGTTTCACACCTTCTTCTGCAGCCGGGCTACACTGGTTACATAAATTTATACCATAATTGAAGGCAGTGGCCATTAGCCATGCTCTTATTTGGCTTGTAAAATCAAAATCATTTGCACAGTCAGAGGGAATGAATGATGAAACCAAAAGGGGAATGACCGCTGTCATGTTGCCGTCTCATATTATTGTGCAGCACACGAGCATGCTGTGAGAACGTCACTAACTGCCGACCAAAAACAAAGTCTACCTTGGAAGTTAGCTCAGCATCAGTCAGTTTGCAGAGTCTGATTTAGTACAAATTTATGCAACGCAGTGAGATAATTAAACAAGGTCATTATGGGTATAACTCTGTAAAGACGGTGGATTCCCTCAGGAAGGACTTGTGCCCAGTGTAAGTGGTACTGGCACACTCCAAGCCACGCTGGCTCACTGGCTGGGGCTGCAGCCAAAAAAAGGTGAAGAGGTGCAGGCGTGGGACGCAGTTCCTGTGAAAGTCCTGCGGTAGGAGAACTGCTAATTAATTCAATACCAAAATACTTGCTTAGGTAGAAGGCCGCTTCTGTAATCCATGCAGATTGAAACAGCCAAATTGCAGCTTCGACACTGCTCCAAGGTTTGCAGTACTTTGCTGAAAGACTCCAAGATTTTAATCTTAGCAAAGCAGTGAGGTAACTGCAAATCAGCTCTCCGCTCAGCCATATGTGGTGGTACCCCCATTCGGCCCACGCAGCAGAGTTCCCACTCCTGTCCTCACAGCTAGCTTATCTTTAGAAACTGTCCTGCTACCCATCTCCCCCCCTCCATCTCATTCATGAGAACCCCTCTGGCTTCCTACTCTGAAGGGACCAGAAAACATCCGTTTCCCTTCATGTTCCTGTAGGGTAAAGAGCGTATCATTGACATCAGGTGATGGGAAGCCCCTAGGGAGGTAGAATAATTTGAGGAGCACTGGGATGCTCAAAGCCTTGGAGAAATTGCACTTACTTTATAAAACAGGTCTTAGTTGTCGCTGACATCTCAAGGGCAGAGCCCTCTTGTTTCCTTGGGCAGGTCAGTCCTCTCCCCTGCTACTCGGATCCATCTTTCCTTCCCACCCTGTCTCCCTCGCAGCTACGGCTGCCATTTCGTTCTTTCCAGTTACCATAACCCAGTTTTGTCCTGGAAAACAGTGGGTAGACATAGCTGCACCCATCACCTCTTCAAGAGCTTAAACAAACCCAAATAAAATAGGGATTTCTTCCCAAGTCAACTCCTCTTTCCCCACACTACTGCAAAAGCACAGGCAATGTCCCTAAGGCTGTGGCTTCAATCAATTAGTTTGGGTATGCACTTTTATTCCTTATTACTATTAATTCCACTTGTGGTCTCTAGAAGATGGATAACATAAGATTGAGCTCTATCATGATTATGTAATTCTCTAGCTTACCATGCAGCCTGAATGTATTTTCACAGCACTTGTACAAGACAGAAGCACATTATTATATTTCACTGTATGTCTGAAATAGCGAGGCTGATGGACCTGACAGGCAATGAACACTTTTCAGTCTGAATGGTTTAGGGGAGGGGGAGGGAAGCAAGAAAGAATCTATCCTGAAAATATTCTACAACCATAAGCTCACTCCCTAAGGTTACACAGGATGTCTTCTGCAAGAAGGAATTAAACCCAAGTCTCCCAAACCTTGTGAGCATCTTGTAACCTATCCAGCCTGTCAATCCTCTACATAAAGAGCAAATAACACACTTACTGCCTTAACAGCAACTGGACTAAGGGACAACAGTTAAATGAGAAAAAGGAGGAAAAAAGAGAGGCGATTCTGTTCTTTCCGTACTTATTCCTTGAAAGAAAAAAAGTGACATCTCTTTCACTGTCTTTTTGCCCATCTGTTTTGAAATCCCCCATGAAAGCTGCTAATTGTTCTTGATAGCATATGCATTTATTTTTGATTTCAGCTTGCACTAGTCCACAGCTTACACAGTGAGAGCAGTGACTGCTCTAGCTTTGTTAGTCTGGATGTTGCACCTAACCGGGAACAGCAAACCTCACAGCAATGGCGTATTACTGTTTGTATTTACATTTTTACTTTTTAACGAATTCTTTCTAAAGATTCTGTATGTTTGTCACAGGAAAGAAAAGTTATGCCAAAACTGGAGATGGTCAACGTTGTCTCTGAGAAAATATGTACACTTTCTGCATTCCCCAGTGCTGGTGCCTGGGGAGGCCGTTAGGATAAAGCCCAGGATTCAGGAAATTGGAGGGAGGTGAGGGACAACGATCCCAGAGTAGCAGAGAAGGTTAGCCTGACCCGTTCCTCTTCTAACAAGAGTCATGTCTTCCATCAGGAAACCGATGGAGGAAAAAAATAAGCGTTCTTGTTCTTCAAATACATTACGTTACACAGCATGATGATAAAGACGTGATAATAATGCCAGTTTGTCCACTTGCAACTTGACATTACCCAGCGCAGCCCTAACCCTGTTCTACTGGCAACTTCAGTAGGATTTAAAGATGAAAATGAAGTGGTGGGAGGAAGGTTGAACGGAGAGCTACTGCGAGGGTCCCAGTTGCTTCAGCAAGCCTAACTGTACTCTTCAGACTCCATTTTTGCACATTTAGCAACATCCCAACATACAGCTTACATTAAATGCATCTATTTAAGCTCAAGTTTGAATATTTTTCAATTCTTCTGCAAATAAATCATTAGATTGGTATCCATCATTTACCACCCTATCTCTGCCTGTCCTAATAAGCAACACACAGCATTTATCACCACCTTCTGCCATCGTTTGTCATGGCGTAGCCCGTTATCATCCTTGGACAAACCTCTCCTCGGCACTGAGGAGCTGCAGGATCTATCCCACTTAAATTTAGTAATAGAGACAAATTCTTTCTAAAGTCTTTCTGATGTTAGTAACTCCAATGGTTTTCTTTTTTTAGATTTGGTTTTATTGCCTCGTATTTAAGGCTCAGATAATTAAGTAGATTTATATTTATATTGTCTTACTTATTTAGTCATGCCTGTTACTTAAAACCTAATAACAAACAATGACATTATTACTCAAGTACTTAGGATATCCATAATCTAAATTAAGATCCAGTACAAATGACTGCTTATTCTGACTTGATGGATAAATAAACATTCAGCAGTAAAAACAACGGGGACAGCAAAATAAACCCTTATTCTCCCATCCTCTGCCGAGTGTCAGGACATAACAGCATGCCTTAGAGGCGGGTAAATGCAGACATTGATATCAGGAATGGAAAAGCGAGTTAGAAAGTCAAATCCTACTAGTGTAATTTTGGACATGAAGGTCTTGGGATACAAGCAAGACAAGATCTGAGGGAAGAGATAACATCTTTATTGCACGTAAAGATAAAACTGGTAAAAAGCAATAAGCATTCAGACTCGAAATGGTTTTTCAGCTTGCTTGCTCTAAATCTTGTCTGTTTTTTCCAAGTATATAATGATATCTCAGAAATGATATTATGTCTCCTTGCAGACTTTATAGTGCTTAAAATGTCAACTCTTCTTGAAGACGTCTGCTTTGCACCTTCCATCTGTTCCCAGAGATGAAGCTGCTGCCCATCACTGCTTCTCACCCCTCCCACAGCAACGTGGGAAAGGTACACTTCTGTAGATAAGAGTTTCCAAATAAATCATGGCTTTTAGTTGAACGTTAACCTCATTTCCATACCTACAACTAGTGGCAGAGACCACAAAGCACGGGTATTTTATGCTTGCCATGTGAAATTCTATTTATAGGACCCAGATCTCAGAGCAGGCACAAGAAAAAGTTACCAGTTGTTTCAGTGCAATATGTGTACAGTACAATCAGTCTAAAATCCTTAAGAAAAACTCTTTTTTTTTTTCCTAGTAATAGATAAGAGGTAAGAGTTGGTGAGTGTAGCAAAATTAGTTTCAGTTCTTCCCAAAAGAAATAAGAAAAACTAAAGCAAATAGGGAATACCCTAAACTCATATTTATTTGTTTTGGAACTAAAAAATAAAAAAGTTCAGCCTTTTGCGTTCGTGCATCATGGGTTAAGGGACAGTATATTTCCCATTCTAGAGAGGAAAGCAAGGTAGAGGCAGTTGAGCTGATTTGCCCAGTCACATCAAGTCTGTGGCAGCACAGGGAATTACACCTTGGTCCCTTCCCAAGGAGGTGCCCATACCACAGCTGGGCCTTTGGACAGAGCCTCCCCATGAAGGGCCAAAGCCAAACCAACGCCCTTGGCTAACGTCCCACCCAGTTTTTACAGAGGGCAGAAGGGAGGAGAGGCCTTTCGGACAACGAGGCATCTTTTACACTCAAACCATTTTGCACCTTTTCGCCAGGGCAAGGTGGCCTTACAGTGACCGCAGGCACAATTGCTATCCCCAAAATACATTTATACGCTGCTAAGGTGATGCATGGCGGCCTCAGCATCAATGAAAATGAGACCCAAGAACTCGATTGCCGTGTTCTGGGATGGCCTCCACCTCAGCAGCACACGGGCAGTGCCACCATCTAAACAGAAGGGGACGAGGTCACAGACAAACGCAGTGATGCCTGCGTTCCCATGGAAGATGACAATCTTTCTGCCAGGCGCAGATGGAAAAGACGCAGTCTCTGTCTCTTGGCCACAGCTGCTACCTGGGGCAGCCCAGTCTTTAGCAGCCCACTCTCACCGAGCACTCATATTACAAATGCCAGCCACGCTCACGTACTCAGGAACGCCAGCAAGAAATCCACCCACTCTTCTGGCTCCTTTCTTCAACATTATGTCAGTCTGTTATAAACCAGTGAAGCCAGCAAGCTTCCCCGTCAAAGCCCTGCACTCATATAGTCAAAAATATTCCTCCCGTCTGTTCCTGCCAGCTTTCAGCAAGGGGGAGTTTTGCTTTGCTCCATTTTTTAAGCCAGCCACATGCCATACTGTGATGACTTCATGCAAGTCTATAGACTCATCTTGCCAAGAACCCAGAACTAAACTGCATCCACTGAACCATGGTAAACCTCAGCACTTATGGTTTGATGGATGTAATTCCTGGCAGTGATGTCCTAAAATGGTGCTTTCCAACTCCTCACGGTGGAAAGCCTCCAGAAACATGTCTGTCCCAATGTTCAGTCTCCAATGCGTACACCACCGTGCAAGGAGCTGGTGCTCACTGCGTGGCGAGCAGCTCGTCCCTTCTGCCCATGGCTTTACTGGTGTGCATTTCTCCTCTCTGTCTCTGGGAAAACGTGGGCACTGCAGAATGAGTGGAAATGCCTGGAGGTGTGCTACTTCCCCAACTGGTACTAATTAAAAGTAGGTTATGAACCATCCAGTTTATTGTTTTAGGGTCCTAAAAATTTTACGCTGTTAAGGTTAGTTTTAAACATTTATTATGCCTGCTAGCTGATCATTTGCTGACAGCATGGCTGGCATAACTGCAACTGGTTCAGTCACTGCTTTTACCAATTGCACTTAAAACAGAGTCTTAATTTTGTGGAACTGGCAGTTTTCCCATGGGTGACACCCCCTATTTGTTTTCCTTTCTATGCGGTTCTTCCATTTGACCCTTTATGATGGTCCTCTCTGGCAAACTGATAATGTTCAGATCAGCCATCCCAGAAAGCAACATTTCTTCCTCTGCCATTCTTCCACGCACCAAGGAAAGCCAGGATCAAGACTGCTCAGAGATTTGACCTATTCCCAGGTGTTCCTGCTTTTCCCCTTTTTAAAGATGATCTTTAAGGTCCCTTCCAACCCAAACCATTCTATGATTCTATGAAAGTAAAACCACTGCATTGGTTTCATCCCTGTCACGAGTTTGTGGGCTTCAGCAGTGTTGAATCAGACGTGAGTTTGGCCTTGTGCTTTCCCAGGGTACCCACAGAGGAATATTGTTGCTCATACAGGCAAATGCAGAACACAGACATGTACGTGGGGATGACTGTCAGCCTCTGAACCCCTGCTGCCACTTGCAGGGGAAGGTATAACTGCTGCTCAGGCACAGAAAAGCTGTACCGCAACACCCCAAAGAACGCGGGAGCCAACCATAAGCATGGGATGGGACAGGCATAGGGAGTTATAATAATCCCAACTGAAATTGAGTCAGGTCATCACAACTAACTTCCTCCATACTCAAATAAATATATTGTGCCATCTCAAATCATTAAGACTATTCTATTATCATAGAATGGTTTGGGTTGGAAGGGACCTCAAAGATCATCTAGTTCCAACCCCCCTGCTGCAGACAGGGACACCCTCCACTAGACCGCGTTGCCCAAAGCCTCATCCAACCTGGTCTTAAACACTTCCAGGGATGGGGCCTCCACAGCCTCTCTGGGCAACCTGTGCCAGTGCCTCACCACTCTCACAGTAAAGAATTTCTTTCTAACATCTAATCTAAATCGACCCTCCTTCAGCTGAAACCCATTCCCCCTTGTCCTGTCACTACACTCCCTGATAAACAGTCCCTCCCCATCTTTCCTGTAGGCCCCTTCAGGTACTGGAAGGCTGCAATTGGATCTCCCCAGAGCCACCTTTTCTCCAGGCTGAACAATCCCAACTCTCTCAGCCTGTCCTCATAGGAGAGGTGCTCCAGCCCTCTGATCAGCTTCTTCCTGCCTTTTCCTCTTCCAATAAGTATATACAAATACTTTCAGACACTTTCCCTCTTTCGTTCTGAGTCAAGAAGTTGTTCGCTGTTTCTAAGATGGCCCTTCAGTACATGAATGAAGGACAGCAGTAATTTTGCCAGGAAGCTCATAAAAGTTCACTTCATCTATTCCAAGAAATACAGAGCAAATCAGAGCATCTCCCACATTTCTGGGAGTCTTTAAATGTATTATGGATCTCGAGATGATTAACTGCCACTGAAGTAAACACGGAGGTTTCTACTGTCGTGGCTCAGCCCCAGCCAGCAGCTGAGCACCACGCAGCCGCTTGCTCACCCTTTTCCTCACCTAGGCAGCGATCCCGCCTCCCGGCTGGCTTCCCCAATTATATAGGATCATGACGCTGTATGGTAGGGAATGTCCCTCTGGCCAGTCTGGGTCAGCTGTCCTGGCTCTGCTCTCCCAGCTTCTTGCGCCCCTGGCAGGGCCTGAGAAGCTGAAAAGTCCTTGGCTTAGTGTAGACGCTAAAACTACCCAGCAACAACTAAACCATCAGTGTGTTACCAACATTATTCTCATGCTAAATCCAAAGCACAGCACTACACCAGCTACTAGGAAGAAAATCAACTTTATCCCAGCCAAAACCAGGACACTACCAAAAAACCCAAGCGTCGTTTGAGATAAAAAGTTATCTTTCATCTCAGCATCGAATTAAATGTGAGGATTATCAACGATGACAGCATTTCTGTGAAAATGGTGCTTATGAAATGACGAGGAAGAAGCCTGCACTGCACACAGGCTACCCAACACCTCAGCCAGAGGCTGTACTGATCATCCCAGCCCAAACTTTTTCTGGGAACCTCAGCCCTCCAAGCGATTGCGGCGAGCTCCTGGACCTTTGCCACTCAGCGCAGATATTCTTGGCAATGGTGATAAGGGCACTTGTTCCAAATAAGGAAAAATCTAGAAACTGGTTTGTCTCGGCACTCTTGGAGCCAAGCAAATCTGCCAAAACTCATGGAGCCGGACACAGGAGGGGGGGAAAAAAACCCCACAAGAACCCAGATGAAGAAACAGAGTGAACTTATGACTGTCTGCCTAGCCAGTACCAGCAAAATCTCATTATAGAGCAACGATGATGAAATACAGTGACAGTAAGCATAACAGATCTGATGAAAGACCGTGAAATGTTTATGCTAATACAAAGTTTCAGTTTCACATTCCATACGAGCTTTTCAAACAAGAACAGTGCCAGAAAACATGGAAGAATGATCTGAAGTTTTACCTTTTTTAAAAAAAAAACCAAACCAAACACGAAACACCAAACCCCTGCTCCCCAGTTTCTCATTATAGCCTGTGTAGTTTGCAGGACAGGTTAAAAAAGGCTTTCATAATTGGAAAAAAAATTCTTCAGCTTGCTTGTGAAACAAACCTGTGTCAGAACTACACGCTCCTTCTGATCACAGCGTGGCCAAAACCTGGATTTAGAGTTTGGAGACACAGTGTGGTGCCAGTGGAGCTGCTGGTAGACAGCAGCACAGGCTGCTATTTACACCACGGAGGAACTACCCTACTACCTTCCCAGTCACTACGCACGTATTCACCAGCAAGACGCTCGTACACAGAGAAAGAATAATTTAGCACTTTGAAAACAAAACAAAACCCCGAAGAAAGCTCTAGTCCTGGTTCTACTCCAAACATCTATTATTTGGTCTGACTGCCCCCATTCTATTTCCTCCACTTTGATCAACTAATGGCCAAGAAAAGCGATTACTAGCACAAGAAAAATATATTCCTGCTATCTTTGAACTGCTGTGGCAAGTGCAAATGCATTACTTTCTATGAGAATAGAGGAAATATTTCTTCAGTGGCTAAGATGAGAAATGAGGGGGGAACAGGTAGGAGGAGGTAGGGGAGAAACTATTATTCTATTAACTAATTAGAGCAGTGTTAAAAGAAAAGGAGCCTGCCTGCACATCTCTACGTTATTGCTTCTGAGGGGGAAGCTGTAGTCTACAATGGAGATAATGAAACACCTTGATTTGCATTTGAAAAAGGCTAGCCCTGCCTGGACAGGGGAATATAGCGATCTACTAAATAGTCTGGTTATTGTAAGAAGCAGGGAGAGGGGGGATGATAAAACCAAAATAAATCACTGCCAGCACGTGAAAGAAGAGAAGAAATCTCCCTGCCACTCCTTTAGTTTTTGTGACCAGCTTATGAACCAACTGTCACCGTACCGTTGATTTCCATGAACGCCCTGGTGCCGCAGGCAGCAGCAACACCAGCACTGCGCAGCCCAGAACAAACCCAAGCGGCTCTGCAGTCACAACAGGGACAAAACCCGCTCGGCCACCACATCACCAACTGCGCGCCGGGACGGGCCCTGCCTGGCAATGCCACCGCTCCGCCCCAAGCTGGTTCTTGTGTCCACCTGTAGTGAAGATGATGCTTAAGGACATAAATTGAAAAAATCCAATACCCTCTCCAAAAAATTTACATGAAGAACATGCGGGAACAAATATTTAACATTAAACTCTACATTTGATTTCTTCTACAAAAGCACTCCAAGAAAGAAGGAAACATAATGCCTTCATAAAAAAAGAAACAAAAACCAACAAAACACCTCAGCGGAATTTGGGAAAATATAAATCATCTTTTATTAGTGATTTCCCAGGGCGCTCATTCAACACCACACTCTGCAAAGTCCCAGAAGTGCACAGACCAGCTGCCTTCCAAACCTGCAACACTGTGCAGTTTAAAGCCGTAGCGTAATTTAGAATAATATTATTCTTCAGATTCTGGAGTGGCAGCTCAGTTGTAGTGCCAGCGGATTAGTGAGCTGCTGACCCTGGTGCAGTCTCTCAGGCATCTATGAAAAAGGGTTGATGGATTTTTGGATGTTTCTCTTGTTGACCTGTGCCCTTTTAAAAGGGAGAGAAGTGATGAAACAAAAATGTCCTGGCAACGGGGTAAAAGCAAGACAACCTACAGGAGGCAGCTACAGGAGAGGAGAGGCTACAAGAGGAATTTGTAAAGGGAAGAGATGAAGATTGTTGCTGGGTTAGAGGTACCAGAGTTACCAGATATACTGTGAAGTCTGGAGATTTCTAAGGATGGGAAAGCCGTGCAGGGGCTGACAGGGGCTTTCGCAGTCCCAAGCAGGTAAATACAACATGTAAAAGCAACTCTGCACCCCATGCCAAAGGACCTGGCCTCTACCCAAGCGACGCGCAGGATACCCACACAACGTACCATGGCAGAGACGTGAACACCCGCTACCTCTTTCTCCGGATGTTCACCAATCCAAATCGCTAAACACACTGACCAGCCTCCAAAGCCCAGTCGCTGCCAGCCAGACTCCCCACACGCCGTCTTCACACAGGGCAAAAGACTGGTGGAAGGACGGGGGGAGCCTGGCAGCGCGCAGTCGGGCAGCTCTAATACCGACCCTTAGCTTCTGAGTGTCCTTCCGGACTGAGGCCTGGCCTTCAACCAGGTCACTTAATTTACACGCTGAAAGGTACATTTTTGAACAACAGTATAGATACCTATATGGAGTAATCATATTCTTAAATGGCCTTCATCATGATATATGTCAGAGTCTTCCGGATGTGATTCAGACAACATTACAAGCATCTGTCACATGTGTCTTTGTTTCCCTCCCCAGAGGAACATGAAATTATAATTAAAGCTGTGTCTTCACCTCATTCACTTCAATGGAGCTCTGCGTCAACAACTGTTGGGGAAACTGTAGAAAACTTTTTCTTAAGAAAATGAAGTATTTTTCTTTGGAAATCCTTATTGCCGAGGTTACAGAGGTTGGGGTTTTTGTTGGTTGGTTGTTTTGGGGGATTTTTGGTGTTTCTAGTGCTACCTGAGTTAGCAGAAGATGCGCAGTGGTGCCTGGTGCAGCCCACAGCAGCTGTGACACCCCAGAACAGACTCAGCGCCAGTGCCTCCAGCCACGGTCCCACCTCTGGTGTCTGGTGTGGGAGATCCCCGGGTGACAGAGAACAAACAGGCAGGAGGATTTATTCCAGCCTCAAACGTGGTAACAAAACATACGTGACCACAAATACTCTTAGAGGGTGAAGTACGGAGTTTATCTTATAACTTATACTGGATGCAAGGACACGTAGAAGTTGCAGCCACACGCATCACAATTGCTTTGCGCCCAGTTATTCGTTTGGACAGAGCCTGGAACAGACTCCAGCTCTTCCAAATCCCAGTGGAGCACTCAAGCCTTCCCAGTTAATGGGATCACTTGCATCAATAACTGCTACCTCTTTATAAATGGAGAGCGCAGGCTCTACATGAATCATAGTTTGAAGCAGCGTTGCCCGATATATGGGAAAATACAGGAGAATGTCTGCTCTGGAAATCTTTATGAATATCTGTGTCTCCTGTCGCAGACTCTGCAAATGTAGTAAGTGTTATGCTGACTTTAGGAATCCCTAAACTTCGTGACTAAACTCCATGCTTCTGCCCTCCCAACTCCAGCGATAATCAAGCACGAGTCATTACAGGACTATCTTTTGCTGTCCTCAATACCACAGCACCTTCATGTCTGTTTTCATTGGGTTAAGCAGTACAACACATGGGTATAATACTGCATACTTGCCCTAAATCTAAGAGAAATACCTACGATGCAGAGTTCAGTTATTATGACATGCAGCTGGTGGTTACACTAACAGCTAGTCACAGTCCTTCCCCTACTCATAGTAGAAATTCTGCTCTACATTGTAGCAGTACTCCAAAATTACACTTTTACAAACCTCTGTCAGAAATATCCCTGGTCAATGTGAAAGCCATTTCTCCAAGGTGCAATGAAAGCTAACAGGACCAACTGTAACAGACCTCTGCAACAGCGAAGATTGACTGGGATTACTCTTATAAAACTACTGTGAAGAACATCCGTAAGAGAAGAAAGTGGTAATTTTACATTTCAATGGCTGCAGCACTGGCATGGTACAAGCTGCTCCCTCTTTACTACAGTTTGCTAGTTTACATAGTTTATTCCCGCTCCAAAACTGGCAATGCTCCACTTCAAATGAACCTCATGGAACATCATTAGTCTTTTTCCCCATTGAAAGTATTCCATGTACATTTTTCTCTCCTGGCCATCAATGCTGGGAGGATCTATCCTGTGCTATGGTGCATCTGGCTGCAACCAGTAATTCTGTAATCACAGCAAGTCAGAAACCCTCTCTGGAGCGTAGCGCGGTGGAGTCTTGTGTCGTGGTAAGGCACCCTCATCGACACAGGCATCTCCACCCTCTCAAGACATTTACATCTCCATTTTGGATGTTTATTCCTTAAAGTGGATCAGATATTGTCACTAACATGATTTGCAATTACTTTCTAGAAATGATGGCACAGAGGAGAGTTTAGCACTCTGCGCGTTCTGCTATTATTCCAAAATAAAATTACATTTTAGATCGTCCTCCCCAGGGTAGCATTCACCCCTTGTTCTGTTGGGAACAATTTGTTAAACTCTGACTCCTTCAGATGGCCCTTTCCATTATCAGTGTTTCTCTTCAGAAACTTGGTATTTCTCGATGAGATTCGATTTAATGCTTTAGTTCTAGATTATTACCAATGAAGCACATCTCCAGGAACCCGGGACAGAACTACTTCCCATCTGCCTTCTCATATGTTAATGGTTGACTAATCTAGCCCTGGATCACCCAGACCAATTCTTTACCTGGAGCGAACCCGGGGCTACTTTCCCATTGGGCTGGTCTCGGGCTGTTAGATCAGACATCCCTTTTTGTGGCAGCAGCTCCCCCAAGCCCTGCATCACCAGTTCTGATCTTCCAGCCCATTACCATTGCACCATCCCAAGCTCCAAGCAACTGAAAAATCCCACTATGAATTTTTGCAGTTAGCACAATTCTTGGCCACTACACAGAAGACTCACTAACGTACAAAGGATCTCCTCCTATCCCTCTCTTCATAGGATGTAGGGCACCACAATGGCATCCTCTTCCTCCCCAATCCCAGCTAAAAAAAAGGAAAATCCACAGCAGATGCCGTAATTTTTGACCCCACTGCAACACGACCCTTGGCTCACAGGAAGTCAATGTCACCTCCTTCCCTGAAGGCTCCAAAGCTCTGGAACAGTCCTACACATGGACTGCTATCGACAGAGAACATGCAACATAAAGAATTGTGGTTTAGAAGACAAAAGGCTGAAGTTTCTGACTTCAGTGTCACATCACTGAAACTGGGTATAATTAAATCCTGGTTTTCAATTGCCACTTCAAAATGAATGTCTCTGTGATGCAGAGAAGACAAAAGTGGGAAGATACTTTTTATTTAACCTCAAAATCTATTTTTACTCCAGAATCCTCATTCTCCCTGGCTGGAACTTTCTCTTCTTCCTGGCACCAGTGGGAGCAATGGAAAGATGAATACAAAAAAAAGAAAAAAAGAAAAAAAGAAAAATGAATGAGGAAAAACAGCCAGGGCCTCTCACACAAGCTAGAGGGAATAAGGATGGAGACAAAGAATGTGCAACAGACGATCTGCATCCTGCAAACCAGATGAAGGCAACTCCTCACCCTGCAAAGCTGTGAGGGGAAGTACAACTCCTACCCACCCACAAAGGACACCTATTTCAATCACATACTCAAGACTTTACACCAGACCACACAAAACCTCCAATTCAGCACCATAGCCACCTATCACAGTACCAGAGAACTGTAAAATCTTACTTCATTTTTGTGGTTTATTGCTTTTCTCCTTTGCTTTCCACCTCGTACACGCAGTTTTCAGCATTCTTGCTTCTGGTGGGACCATGAAGAGTAGGGTTTCTCAGAGCAGTGCAGCCCCCAAGGCTGGCTGAGCAAGCACAAGCAGCGAGCCAGTGGGTGCAGAGGAGCAATGGCCCCTCCACCCACCCAAAAGCTGAACGCTGCCAGGTGCTGAGGATCTGCAAAGCCCCACCAGCTGGCAGAGAGGGAGGCAGCCCCTTAGCTTCACCCTGTGCAGGTGCACTTCGGAATGGCTTTCCCCAGTGAAGCGTGTCTGCAAGGGAGCAGGCTCCTGGAGCAAACCTCCCAGGTGAGGAGGGGGCTCAGCTTTCTCCCCTCTCTCTGAAATACCAAGACTTGTGCCGACAGAGGTGTTTGGAATGGGACCTTTGCAGAGGAGGCTCTCTCATGCTCCGATGTTAAAGCCATTATTGTAGTATGTCCCTTATTACAGCTTTAACCTCAAAGGGTGATCCAAACCATAAAATCCCTAAGTTTGAAATCTGCTTCTGTCCTAAATCACTAAAGAATAACTGATATAAAGGAGAAGAAAAAGAAAAAAGAATGAAGTTCGGGGGGGGGGGTTGGATCTCAGAGCTAATACAAGAATTCTGGCCCATTACAGTTAACAGCTGACTCTTATATGATGGGTGAGCCGTGCTCTGGTCCTCCAGCGTGAGGAGGAGGTCCAAGCTCAGCACTCTGATGCCTTTTCTCTACATCAGGCTCCAGAGGAATGCTCGCACAGACTAGTCAGCACCTGCAGTAATCCACATATATGTATTTTTTATATACAAAGAGATTGGAAAATACTTCCTCCCTGGTGCAGAAAGGAAACAATTCATAATATTAGGTAAAAACATCTTTCTCACCCATCTACTGCTATTTCAACTATATGTTATGTAAATTCCAGCCAAAAGAAAACCTGATGTTTCATTCTGTAATAGACCCATTTAAATTTCCAGCAAACACACAGATTTTCATTTCTTCTTCCTTCCAGTGCTACATTTGATCTTCCTCAGTCTCTAGGATCACTGGATCTCCCAAGGGATACAACGACCAAGTACAGAGAGGTCAAGTTTCATAGAGGCAGGAGTAAGGAACCTGCAAAGCCAAGCAGAACATGCGTTGTTCAGACAGGTCATATAAAGGCTATTTCCAATTTTGGGAATATACTAATAATCTGAGTTTTTACATATATATAACCATATGCCTCAAGTCTGCTATAATTCTTTATTATGTTTGCAGCTGTTGTTTTCCTCATGAATTTATGAGCTTGTATAGTTCTGGGTAGCTGTTCTTAATTCACTGGGCCTTCTAGGAGCTAGACCAGGAGGAGACTACAATTCCAGCCCAAAGCCTTTGCGGCCCAGTGAAAGCCCGTCCTCGCTGGTCAGTGGGTCTTTGGTGGACCTGTCTGCTGAAGTTCAATCATGAGCTCTGTCCTAAGGAAGAGCAAAGGATGCAGTGCTGGCTGTCCCTGCACTGCAGCTCCTACTAAAACTGACAGGGCATACGCTTTGCGTTGGTACAAGATTCCTCTGGTTCTTCTGGGAATGGAGGAACATGAAATTATCTACCATAAACCTTTCCTTCGGCCAGTTGCACTGAGCAGCTATTCTAACCCTTTTCAGTGCCTACAGGACACAGTGCTGATGAAGACATGGGGGGTTTTTTATAACATAGCACTTTTCTTATCATAGTATGCAAAGCCTTTCCTAAAACTTTCTTCATCAATTACCTGTCTAGAAAATGAAAAGTCGGTGTTACAAACTGCCAGATCCTTAATATGATTGACTACAGCCGGTTTTAGTCAGCAAAAGGTCTCCAAGTAACAAATGGCTTGTCCATTTGTTCTCTGACAAGAAAGACTGTCGAGGCTTGAATGTCATTTATGCTCAATCAAATACTAATGCTGTTGGAAAACTCTGGGTGTTGGTGGCTCTTGATGTGCCCCGCTGGGGCATGGAGAAATGTATCGCTGCTTAACATGTATACTGCATAACGGATCTGAAAGGCTCTCCTGCTCATTGCTGCGGCTGCCTCTTCGTCTTGCCAGGCCTGTAGCAGTAAGATACGCATTAACTGAAACGACAAATTGCATAAACATGTGTTTCTTGGTTGGCACTTCCCTGCTAAATGCTTGTGAAACTGTTGACTATGGAAAACAAAAGATGGATGGAAGAGGATCACTTTTACAAAATGATTTTTATAGAAAAAACAAAGAAAAGCTTGATGTATGCAAACTCACAGATATCCCATATTTTACAGCTGGGGAATAGCAATAATTTTTCCCTGGTAATGGGTCTTTATGATATCAGATACAGAAAGATTTGCACTTTATTATTGATAAGAGAGTCCAAATTAAAGAAATGACTTGAAGTGGAAGAAACTGGCCGTGGGATATCGTGAATACAGTACATCTCCCTTCTCACCGTACAGGTGGTGTTCACAAGATTTTAAATGCAGTTCAAACAAATATTTTACAATATAATAAAATCGTTGATTATGGCATAAAAAGCCATAAATTTGATTTCTCAATTTTTTTGTGTGTGTACATACTAGGCAAAATAAGATCACTGTAGAAAAGAACAGATTCTTAAACTGCAGTGTAGTAAACATCAATATATTGTAGCTATGTTTTTCCTTTAAAACATTTTGCAGAATAATTATAGCTGGAACAAAGGAAGCTCAGAAAATTTCAACACTGGAGCTTTTTTGCTTTTTTGGGCAGGAAAAAAAAAGAAAGAAAATAGCCATAAGGAAGTTCTGATACTCATTTCTAAATTCTAACAAATACTTCGATTATACTATGCTTTGCCACATCTGGCCTTCAGCTTTGGACCTCATCCAGTTTCCTGTAGAACTAGAGGAAATCCAGCTCAAAACTTAGGTTGTGTTATTTTCTAAATGGCATAACACAACCCGCCAATTTAACTAGTGCTTTCCTCTGCATCATTTATTAACACAACTGAAGTAACTATCTTGAAGAAGAGAAACAACTCCTCTTTTTGTTTATTTAAAATTGCAAGTGATTCTTCAGTGGCACACCCAAGCTTTAAAATAAGGAGCAGTAATTGATTATTTCATTATTTCCATGCTTCCTCTTTGACATTCCTCTAAGAATTATAATGCACCTAATCTGCACTTACAGTTACCTAAACAGAATGAGTTTGAATAGAGAGGAATCCCAGACAACTACTAAAAATGGCAAGGTGAGCTTTTACCCTGAAGCATGACATGCTCGTAAGGCCTTGGTCTTGCAAATATTTAGCATATAAGTAGTCCTACTAAAGCAAGACTCAATCATAGGCTTTTTCACTGGTGGAGTTTTCTTTTATTTATATATATTTTTAGGCAACATATTATGAAAGTTGGAAGGAGGAAAATAAACCGGTAATATGAGGTGAGCTAACCGTCAGTGTACACGTACGGCCTTCGACACAGCATCTCAACACAGAGAAACCTTGGTGAAGTCAGTGGCTAAGCCAAACCATAAGTTTGCATAATAAAGAGAAATTGCTCAAGGTTCTTTCCCTTAGTGGCAAAAACCAATACTCCCAATTGAACGTTTTTCCTCTCTAGTGCAACACCCTGCAGATGTGACTAAACCTAAAAATAATTTCTAAGAAAAGGTTCCAGCATTTAACACGATGTATGTACTGCCTTTCTAACCCTTCCTTCGCTCATTGTCCAATGATGATGTAAAGAATTACATGAGAAAACAAAACCAAAGATAAAAATTAACTTAATTTACACAACCAATAAAAAAGTTTAAAGCATTGATAGAAAAATAATATAAAGGCTAGATACATTAAATGCCAGTTCAACAGTATTAAGCTTTGGTAGAACAGTTAAAGAGCATAGCACCAATAAAATCCAATGTCGATACATGCTTCAGTACGCATGAGCTGTGATGAAAATGTAAATTTTGGCAAGAAAAGTAGTGTATGTTCCCTGACGCCACAGTTTCATTTCAACATCTAACAAAAAGTCTTTAGGCTCTTTCACTTGTCGCTGAAGATAGACAATGCCCGTGTACGAGTTCAGCCTTCGAGTGCTGAAGTAGTTTTCTTCATTTCCCTTGTTGATAGTAAGGATTATGTTGTCTCCAGCATAGGCAGGCGATGGTCCAATACGGAAAATATGAGCTGGGACCACGATATTGGTTTGGAAGTTCAGCTGGTAATAGGTAATGCGCACCGGGGTATTTTGGCAGTCCAGATAATTAAAACAACTGATTCGTTCACACCTCCTAAGAGATGAGAAATGAAGCACATTCAGTGTTTGTGTAATAGCAGGTAAAAATACATGTATTTCAGAGTATTGCAAAGGTATTAGACCATAAGGAGTCCCAGACTTCAGCTGTGTAATTACCAGCTGCTTGTTCTGCTTTTACAGTGCCCATAAAGCATTTCTAGGTGATATAACTGTCATAGTACAACAGAGATCACGGACACAGAGAGCTGTGTTGGGAAGGTCCACAATGAAGAAAGAGCCAGAGTCATGCGGCAAGCAGCACAGAGCTTGGAAGAGGACTCTGTGATCCATCATCGACAGCACAAGCCTGGGACACCACTCCAAGAAAGTAAAAGCAATCACACTTAAAAAGGTAACTGAAACATGGGAACGGGTAACAAGCTCCTCAGCTTGTAAAGCTGCTCAATTCTATAAGGCAGGAGAAGTATGGCTTAAGTCATAAGCAACTAAACGTGGCTTCCCTAAGCACTGGCAACCATCGAGGTAGGAAATGGGTAGGGAGATTTTGGGGGTCCCAAGCCTCAGCTGCTGGGAGATGTGCCATTCCCAAGGACCCTGTAGCCTGCCAAACTCATTATCCTGCTCCCCCTCAACATTTCAACGATCTCTGAGGAACTGCAATCTGAATATTAAACAGGGAGCCCCAAAATCACTGCAGAAGTGGTACACTGAGCAGCCTGGCAGCCACTGCAATGATATAAGCAGCACAGATGATCTATTTTCTTAAAACCTAATTATAAACAGAGCCCTTGTAGAGCTGCAGCAAGCAGAGCTGCAGGCTCTGGTGACTGCTGTTATAGCAGCAGTTGGAAGGCAAACTGGGGCTCTAGGGCTTGGAAGAAGGAAGAGGCAAAACCGGATAGAAAGTCTCTATATGCCCCAGGTACCGAAGCAGCTCCTTAGAGCTCTGAGCACTTACACCCGCCCACAAGCACTATGTAACATCCACAGTCACTGGACAGGGCTGCTCGCTTTGTTGTGATGGCCATACTTACATGTCAGATACTTTTCTGTAGTTGGAAGGGCACTCGAAGGACAGGCAGCGGAAGCCGCCCTGGATGTTATAGCAAGTCTCTGCAGCCGAACAGTTATGGGTTCCTATTGCACATTCATCGATATCTAACAAGAAGAAACATAAGGAAAAAGTTCAAAAATAAGGCATAATCACAATTTATAGACTCTGTGTGCATAAGAAGCAAGAGGAATCTGTGGGTTTGGCTCTGCAAGCTGAGGGCTGTTGTCTTCACCGCTCAGTTGCTGCGTGCTGCCTCTTGAGTACCTGTGCCTGCTGCCTGCAGACCAGGACCGCAGAACCCTGGAGGAAACACACGGGGTGTGAAATGCACATTCAGGTGAGGTGTGTCAGGTTCGGCTCTGTGCACAGACACTGTCTGGCATTTGGAGTGACAGGGTAAATCACATTGATTCCAATTCTGCTAAAATTCATGTCTTCTGCAGAAAAAATTTCCTTCCTTGACATTATCGGTTAATAAGAGATGACAGTGCCACGCGGCAGTGTGTGCAACAAACAAGGGAGCCCACTCTTCCCTACAAGCAGCTTGTGATCCTTTCCATGCTGTTCGACAGTCCTCCTGTCCCGCATGGCCAGGGCTGGCCGCCTGCCACAGGGGAAGTCTGCTTCTTTACCTGTACTTTGCAAACATTGGCACACTCCTGTGAACCTAGCGATTCGCATGCCAAACACAGACAATGCTGCACAGGGTTTAACTTTGAGTGGAGAATACACATGAGAAGGAAAAAAAGTTCTCAAAACCCAAGATCCTCCCAATGCAATAAAACCCAAACATGAACATCTAGACAGAATCGCCTGTGCTGTTCTACTCTCCCTTGCTCCTGAGGTGTCAGAGATGTGTTGTAAGTAGTTTTATAAACTAGGCTGAAAGGAAACAGAATAAAATAACTAGATAGCGGTAGTCTAAGGCAGTGGAACCCTAAATTTCTCAGACCGGCCAACCTGTCCATCCCCGCAGCTGCTGTGTAAGCTTTCCACGGCTGTTCTGATTGAGATAGTTTTTAAATAGTTTCCTGAAAGTGATGGGCCAATTTTTACAGCTTCACAGGTCACTGGCACTCCCTGAACCACAGTTTCATGCTTAGAGCTAGCCTATGTCATGCGAGGTGTTTCCAAACAAGTGTGGTGCTCGTTCAGCACGTGAGCGCAGTGCACGTGTGACAAGCTCAGTAGCTGGGGGAACCATCTAACTGGTTTCAAACAGCAGAGCACATGCACAGAGTTGCACATGGTGTAGATGCTGCGTGCAAGCGCTGGAGTATGAGGACCAGTCCTTGATGAAAGGTGGCCACTGCTTTAAATTGCTTGTACACTGCATAACATGTATGTGATGGCAGTGGCTCCTTCTTCATGGACGAGGCTGTAAAATGTCCACGTATCCCAAGCAAACAAACATTCCCTCATCACCCAGTGTGCAGGGAGGCTTTCCCCTCCCCAGAGCAAACACACAGAATGGATGGAGGGACACCCTATGTCTGCCTACACGTTAGCCATTCACAGCCTACTGTGAGAAAAGGTGTCCCTCAGGATTAAACAAATCCCCTCAGAATACAACCAACCCATGCTAAAAGCTGACAGGACCTTCTCACTGATGTTTTGAGAATTGACAAAGCTGGGCTATGTCAGGAGAAGAATTTATCTGTGCATGAAGGTTGCTCTGGATTAAAGCGGGGGGCAAATACAAAGCAAAGTAACCATTGCCGTACAGCTGCATGATCCAGGAGATGTAAGCTCCACCAGACTATTAGGAAAAACGGGAACTTAAGAACAACACTTCAGAACAAATCACACATTTTTTAAAATATAAGTTAAATATAAATATCTCCCCGTAATGAAAAGTAGAAGACAAAAAAGAACATTTAAAGCTCAAAGACACTTTATGGCCTAGCGTATAAACGTGGTTACCTAAATAATACATAAGCACAAGCCCAACCCATGGACCTTATAACGCTGAAAACCAGATGCAATAACACAGATCCAGCTTGAGCAGAAAATATTGGCAAAGGCCTCACAGTCACATTGTGTACTCCCAAATGTCTAGAGAATGCACGGAGGCTTTAAAATGAACTAAACGCTAGCAGACAAACCACGTGGACTGTGTAGGGCTCCGCAGTTCTGCCAACTGTCACAGAGGAGAGACTCCTAGAGGAAAACTATAACCTCCCACTCCCTCCATTCCCCTGGGATGAGAACTGATCTCATACACTGACCTGACCAGTTTAAAAGTCTTGCAAAGAAAAGTATACAATAGGAAGTAGGAGAGAATCAAAGTAAATTAAATCCTTTGCTGATTCTCAGAAGTGCCCCTAGGTGAAAAGAAAATTTCTTCCATATTGCAACCATTGTCATGAAAGCACTCACTTCACCAGTTTGGCTGTGCTGCAAAATACCACAGGCAGTTTCTCCAAAAAGATCCATATGTTGAGACGCTATTACATGAGATACAACTTGTCTGTCTGAAAAAAAGGTACAAAGAATGTACCACCAGTAACTCTTAAGAGCTGGTCAGATGATGAGCAACTGGAGGCAGCTCATTGGTGGAAACCAATACAGTCCTCTTGAGTTTAGCACAGCCGACATCCATTCAGACTGTTTCCCTGACCACGTTTTCAGAGACACCTCAACATATAAGCCTGCCCAAACTTGTGACTACAAACTTGCAGAGCTCAAAAAAAGGGCACGTACCCGGGGGTTCCTTCCAGCGCCTGACTAAATGCCAGCTTGTGCAGCCGTGCACAGAGCTGCTGCACACGCGCTAAGTTTTGCAAGTAGACAACTTTGCCCCCTGAGGGGGGTGTGAGTACCAGGTGGCACAGGTACTTGGAAAAGCTTTTCCAAGTGTTACTGTACAGCTCACCGAGCAGGGCTAGCCTGTACAATAGGGACCCTCTCCCCACAGGGCGAGCGTGCAGGGAGGGTTTCGCACCACACAAACAAAAAAGTGCGATCCGTAGGTCTGTGGCAAAGCTTCTTCCTCCACCTCCAGCGCCTGGAGCACGCTGGGTGCCTGCGGCTCTGGAGAGCTGTGCTGGCTGATTAACGCAGTGACTCACACTATTAACTCGGGAAGACGTCCTCAGCTCAAACCTCACTGCTGGCAGAGCTGGCAACTAACGTGCCAGCACTCCAAGTTAGCAGGAAAAAACCCAACCCAAATAAAGCCTGAGGAGAGTCACAGCTGCAGTTTTCTAAAGGTGACTTTTAGGTAAGAATTTAAATGCACATGGATATAACTGCATTCATACTTAAAAAGACATTTAAAAAAATATTTTAAAATCTTTTAAAAAAGATTTTAATTGTCATTTAGTCTGTTTCTCTGCTCCAAAGTCAGGATCAAGTATGCTCATGCCGTTTGTGATTTACACAGTGTAAATTCTCTGCAGTTAGCACTGAGAAGAGAATTTAAGCATAGGAGATACATAACCAAAAGTTATGTGAAGGGCTCCTGAAAAACTAAGAGCAGGAAATGCCTGGTAGTTAGTGTAACCGACTGCAGGAATGCATGTAGAGTACGTAAAGGTAATCAGATCTTCAATCATCCTTACACAGTCAGTGCATCCTTTGGAAATGGGGGATTTTTACTTCAAAAACAGACAGCTGTGCACCAGATGAAAAACACCAGACACCCAGAAGACATTTCTATGATTTTGGAGGAAAGGGGTGGGGGGGGGGGAAGATACATGCCATTTACACTAACATTTACTAATGCCACATATTTAAGCTTAGGTGGCAGACTTCAGGATGTCCAAGTCCCCATTACAGCTCCCACGTTCACTCCCAGGTTTCTGGGGCAGGAAACTACAACTCTTAATGAGGCCACGGATTGCTACATCTGGCACCTCTGAAAAACCAGATCGCTTACCGCTGTGCCAGGGTGCACATACAGCTCATGCAAGTAATCGAGTGCCCCAATTTGAATGATGAAGCGGGCTCCCTTAGGAATTCATTTAAATGATTAGCTCACGCTGCCCCAGCACATTTTCCAACACAGGATAAAGCTGACATTGCGGATACCAATATTTGGCAACTTTGTCAAATACTGGCTTTTTAACAGTGACTAACATAAAAAATGGAGACTTGATCGAATAACCATAATGGCTTAGATTATTCCAAGGATTAAAGCTTCGTGATATCAACCCTTCAGTTCCTAAACTCCTCATTACCTCGACAGGTTCTTCCATTTGCTGCCATGGTATATCCCTGCTCAGGACAAGCACACTGATAACTACCAGGAACATTCACGCAGCGGAAAGTACAAAGGATGCCTGCACTTTGTGTGCACTCATCGATATCTGGGAAAAAAACACAGTTACAAACATATGAAAAAAAGAAAAACAGAAATCTGAAAAGGGAGGCCATAGAACACAAGGAAATTCTTCTCTGACACATTTATAATACATTCTTAAACAAGAATGCAACCATGAAAGTTTGACGTTGCTTTAGGACAGTTGATGGTGCTTTCTGAAACACTGAACGTAAGACTGCTCCAATAAGTACTGGTTGCAAGTAGTGTGGACTTACAGAAAAGAACAATACATCTAGGGCACATCTGAGTTTGAAAAATTCTCTCTGGTACCTCTGTAATTCTTCTAGCATTGCTTTGGGGGCTTCCTTGTCCGAGGAAGAACATGGGTTTCTTCACCATTGCTTAAACAAAGGCTCTCCAAAGTATCTGCCAGTATTGGTAACTTCAGGAAAACAGGTAAAACCCTTCCCTTCTCCATTCTGATCACTCTACTCCTCATTCACCCACCACCAGCAGAAGTTAGAGCAAGCCTTCACTCCACTGTGGCTGAGTGGAGGCTTTAATTGATGCAATACAGGTAAACATTATCTTCCCTCCTAATTTCTTCAGTCATAAGTTCTAGCCACATAAAACAATAACCTCACTGGTTCTACGGTCACTCAACTGTATTCCAGCCCCAAGTAGGAGGCATGAAAATAAACTGGATTTGTCAATAGCTGGAGCTACCTTTTGCAGTTGCTGCAGCAGGGTATAAGTCAGAATCTTCCTTGGGCATCACCTGCAGCATTAGGTGCTGCTAAGAGTTAAACAGCACTTACTGTTAACGAGTTAGACAGCACTGACCGTTAAAGAGTATACGCATATTTAACTTGAGCTGACGAAGCAGCAGCCTTACCTTTACAAGAATGCCCATCTTCTGCTAGCTGGAAACCTTGTCTGCAGTAACACTGATAGGAACCGTAAACATTGGCACACTCCTGGCTGCAGGGACTAGCATCGCATTCATTCACATCTGTATCCAAAAACAAATCCACAGACATAGCCACAATGGTTCAGAACAGTATCTTCCACCACTTCTTGCCTTTGAGATCAGCTACCAGATCTTTCTGGTGAGAGTGAGTAAGGAGGGACTAATTTGTCCCAAAAAGATGTTTCTGCTCCCCAGGTGGAATGCCAAGTATAAGGATGTCTGCTGCACCTGAATTTCATTTCTATGTATGCCAATGAAAACACATACACATGCAAACACGAGTTTCAGACCTTATACGTTACAGTTCATTTAAAATGTGTAATCATTGCCTTAAAAAAGTCATGGAGAACTTAAAAAACTTCCATTCAATATCAATTTTTTCAAGTTTCGTGACTATCAAGTTTCATCTTTATTAAAATTTGCACGAAAAGTGTCCTATTCTAACTTCATTATCTTCTCCTTTTCTCTCATCTGAAAGGAAAGGAAAAAGTATGTGAGGGAAAGGAAGAAAGAGGAGAAACTCATCGGCTCTCATCTGACAGTTCGAGTGTTTGATTGAGTATCTGCAAATTTGAGTACACAGAAATCATGGGTTTACTGTATTTACATTTCACCTCAACTCCTTCTCTAAAGTCCCTTAACTCACACTGGAATTTCTTCTTCATGGAAAAAATGTCAGGTACCTTCACAATGCTTCCCATCATAAGACAAGCGGAAACCAGAAGAACAAGTGCAATGGTAGGACCCAGGGGTGTTCTCACATGTGTGCTGACACAGGCGTCCAGGATAATTCCAGCACTCGTTTATATCTGCCAGCGTAACAAGCAAATATACAATCAACTTAGAAACACAAGCATCAAACAAGATGCAGGAGGATATTTTAGAAGTGTCAGAGATTGATTTGCAGAGCATGAAATGCTGCAACCTCAGGTTTTATGCTGTCTGACTTTGTGCTCTAATTGGTTTACAGTAGCGGTAGAATACAAAATGCTGTATCACAGTCTCTTATAGAGAAAGTTGTGAAATCTTCAGAAAGATACATTTCTACAGCAGCAGAAGCGTAACCCGTAGGAAAGTACTTTGCAGATGACTTTAATTGATAACCTGCAGCTAAACCAAACCAAGGGCACCTGGTTTGAAATCACAGCACGGAGCGGCAAAGCTCTGAATGGCCGGTCGCACTGCCTGACGGCTGCTGTGGGGGTGATTCCATCATCTTTTGAGGCACTGCATTGCAGAACTAATAACTGCACACTACAATGGTGCTAAATACTGCTTTGAGATCCAAGGCTCAATCAATCAGTCATTTCATCTCATCTTATGCCTTACATACCAATGCAGCTTCTGCTGAATGCATCGTACTGATATCCCATCTTGCAGTCACAGCGATAAGCCCCAGGAATATTATGACAAATCTGCCCTTCACCACAACGGTGTACACCCGTTTGACATTCATCCACATCTGCAGAACCAGAAAAAGCAATTAGCTTAAATATAGTTTGCTGAAAATCAATGTTTACAAAGAGAAAAAAAAAGAAATAAATGAAATAACAGGAATAAAAACTGTTACGGTTGTCCCCTGGACAGAGCAGAGAGAATATCAGCTTTATCCACTCTGCTCTTCTCAGTCAGCTTTACATATCTCTAAGGCAAACTTTTGAAAAGCAATACAGTATTTTAAAAGTGAAAATGGTAACTTTAACTGCAATGGAGCTTTCCCAGCATATTCTGCATTTCAATGTAAACACATTTTGATTCTGATCAAACCATGACATTTAAACACCCTATTCTGATGTTCTGCCATTGCATGAGTCACGGCAAGCCATTTAAAGCAAAACAAGAACTAGCCAGAAATTCTGCTCATCCCTTCAATTAAAGCAATTGCTATTTTCATCTCCAGTTGCCCTTTCAGTCTTCCTTCTGCTGTCTACCTTTTGCTCTTTCCCAATGTTGATCTTTTTTCTTTTCTCAATCGACTCACAGTTTGATATTCCTCATGGCCTCCCATCCAAAATCCAATATCAACAAATTCGTTGCTTCTCCAGTCACATGCACCACTTCCAATCTGATTTTAAAAATCCTCAGACGAAGATGAGAGTTTTCAATACAGGCCGATTTACAAGACTTGCAACATGACTAAATAGCTCATCAGTATCTAACAAATCCCTGCTACCATCTGTGACAAGAAGCATCAAAAACTGATTAATCCTCAGAAACTTGTATTTCTTCAAGGATTCTGAGTTCTGCCATTTCCTAAGCCATCAGATCCTGCTTCCTTCCTACTACTCACATCTTCAACTACTTTTACAACCAAAATCCCTGTCAATGTAATATTAATCAGGATGGTAGCCTAAGGCTGGAGGTTCTCCGTACTGCCCTATTAGAAGTCAAATTGGAGCCCTATTTCATTTTGAAGGGTTCCTGGGCATTCCTCCATCAAACAGCTGCCTTGGAGAGTGCTCCGGAAAGCAGTCACTTGCTGAGAAAATCATAGGGAAGTGAGAGCAAGTTACTTATCACAGAAACTTGGATTTGGAGAAGCGGAGATTAGATTAACCCTGATGAGAGGCGCAAGCAAATACTTTGCTCAGTATTTCAGCACAGATTCCCACCTACACAGTCGCTGCTGGCATCAGGGTGAGGGATGGCAGGCAATGCCACTCACCAAGCAAGGAATTCCTGACAGGCTCATAGATTTCTGCTCCTTTTCTTTTAAGATCAGAGGTAGCATCAAAACAAGGAAGTTTCTAATGCAACTACAAATTTTTAAAGTAGCAGTTTTATTTGCAATGAATTCATGTGTGCAACCACTTCATTAGTTTGTCCCAAATTATATATTCCATTGCATTTAGCCTTTAATTAGTTCTAGGGCATTATTCTGTCAGAAGTGTGCTATATTTCACGACAGTTCTGGTAGTTTTCAGTTAAATACAAGAGGCAGTTTTTAATAACTCATTTACTAAATCAGAAAATAGGAACATTTTAAAGAGAGATGAATCCTCTAAACAGAGAGGATGACCATACTAGTGTAGTTCTGCTGGAGAGACATGTGCAGATGATGTATTTACCACTGTGAATAAATCTGAATCAGAAATCTAATTAGCTATTGTAATGCCTTAAAGAAATGAGTTTTTATTATAGAGAGGGGAAATTAGGACCATATGCTTTTCTTTTTTCTTCTCCATGCCCTCTGCCTACTTAAAGAAAGGCATAACAAAAAAATACCAAAAGATAATGACTGCAGAGTGCGCACAGTGGAGACAGAGAAATCACCAATTAACATTAAACATTTGTTTTCCCAAAATCAAACTAGAGAAGCTTCCTTATACCTGCTCCTTAAAAGCACTGTCAATCATGTAAAGTGGAGACAAAGTATCATCAGTAATTACAATGCATTGTGTTAACTCGTCATGCTTTGAAGATATAAATGCTGTATGAACAATGGCAATTTCCTCCTCTGTCACATATTTACACACAGTCACCCTCTTTTAGGAGAAAAAAAAGTGTGATTCTTTCTATAAATCATCAGTTTGAAGTTTAGGAACATAATTTGCCGTAGCCATTAGCTGGGCTTGAAAACAAAGGCCATAAACACCACGGCCAGGACTTCTGAGCTGCACAGTGATGACTGCTGACTCGCGAAAAAAACGGCATTCACGGAGACACTGGCATGGTGGTAACCCTAAAAACAATTTCAGGGTCACCACACTTCAGGTGGTGCAAACGTACCCAGTCCAGTTGAATTTGCTGAAACAGGACTGATGGAAACCAGCTGAAGAGCTGTGTCTTCACAGCAACTGGGAGAGAATGGACTTTTGGACCTTCCCTTTGTAACAAGCAAAATATTTCAGGCTTCTGTATAATAAGACAGCAAATGAGACTGCACTACTTTGCTCCAAGTTTATGAAATGCAACCGCTGGAGCTGTTTTAGGAAGCTTTCTCAATTTCCTAAGTTACACACGTAAACCGTGCCCATCTTCTGCTACTTCCAAATGTTCCCCACCATCCCACTGGCCAAGCATGGTCTGGATAGTCCTGGGGGTAAAATCATGAGGGGAGACAGAGCGTAACAAAGAGCAAAAAAGGAGAATGCAGAAATTTATGTGGAAATGGGGTCTATCTATACCACTGTTTTTCACTACAAGTTGCTAGTCATGACAAAATTAGTAGACAGCTGCCAACACGGCTTCCACCCACCTGTAGTATCATAAAAGTGTATTTTGTTTGTTTTTCATCCTTCCTTTTATCCAAAGGGAACATAGGTAGACATCATTAGGATATCATCACTAACCAAAATGCTGATTTGTAATTTCTTTTTTTTTTTTTTCCTGCTGTCATTTTATGATTTCCTACTTTGTGTAACACAGAACATAGGGAATCAAAGAACAGGGAGCCAGCCTTGCCTTGGGCACCAAGGAACAAAACTTTCAATTCCTTTGTGCCTGGCGTGCTCATTTACAGAACAAATGCTAATAAGAGATGAAATTGGCTCTTCTGAGTCAGTAACTCTATAAACACATTGGAACAAAACCAAATCAGTATCAAGCTGCATGCCGGCCATATGAGTATTTCAGCATTCTTTTCATAAAGAAAGTTAAGAATTTATCCTAAACATACACACAACTGGATGTACATGGGGAACACCATTCATAGCGCTACAAAGAACATCCACTTAGCGCTACTCTCATGAGCCCACAAACTCAAGTGTTTCTCATTTGCTGCATCCCATGGCTTCAGACCGTATCGCTTACAGTGAGATAGTGTAAAAAACAGCAAAGGGCCATGGTTTTGACTGACAGCGTGAGTTTAAAAAGTAACTAAATCACATTCACTCCAGAATGGAAGTCAGTAAATCCCATATGCAGCCAAAACCAATGTCACCCGGCATACCCAGAACAACTCCGTGCAGCCATCAGACATCAGTGCAGCATCCTGTAGTGCTAACAAATCGCTGAGCTGCTTCAACAGCAAATTCCCATTCCTCAGATAAATTTAGGAAACTAGAGGTAACTCAAAACCTCTTTTCAGAAATGAAACGCACTTTTTCCCCTGAGAGGGCACCTGACCAAACGCTGGAGTCCAACCTTACCGATGCATCGGGTTCCCTCCTCATTGGAGTGGTACCCTCTGCTGCATGTCAGCGTGTTCCTTTGGCAGGTGTAAGAGCCAACGGTATTGATGCAGTTGAATCCTGGTTTACATGGCTCAGGCAGAGATGTGCATTCATTAATATCTGGTGAAGACAAAGAATCAGAATAGTGAGAGACGCTATGTAACCTTTCCGGTCTGTTTTCTTCTAGCTGTCACTTCTTTTCCTTCATTTCAATTAATTGTGCTGCAAAATACAAGGCTGATGAAGGTCTGCTGTGGTAACACTTTCAAATTCAGTATGCAAGTATACATATCTTTAAAAGGACAGCGATTCTTTCATTTAATTCACAGCAGGATTTGAGGAAAATTACAGGTGGTCAATATACAGCCCTTGGACAGGCTCAAAGGAATAGGAGCTGGCCAGTGCTGTGCACATGTTTTACAAACATATTGCTGGTCACGCTTACCAACACAGTTTCCCTCAGGGTCTTGTAAAAATCCATCCATGCAGCGCTGCTTTGACTCACAGTAGAATGATCCTTCCGTATTCTGACAAACGAAGTTTACTTTACAACTATGAGTTCCTCTCGTGCATTCATCAATATCTGTTAATCAGATCAAAACACCAAATTGTGACGAGTTAAGCTGTAATTTTCAACAGTCTTCATGACTAGTGTAGAATTTCTTTTCTCAGAAAGGAAGTTAGGAAGCATCATTTAAACCAGACGCTCCACGTTGCCCTTGGTCAGTCTGAGGTTTAGGTGTGTTTGCTGTTGGTCATCCACTTCGGTACGGGCTTCAGAATTTGTCACGTCCTGTAGCAAATGTGATTCAGGTCCCTACTGCCTTGTTCACAGCATCTCTTGTAAACCACAAATACTGAAACATCTGCTCTTTTAAAATCCTAAAGACCCAAATTAAAACTAGGAATAAGGATGCATAAGATGAGTAACACACTATTTCACAAGCAAAGTGGTCTCATTTCTTATATACCTCAGGAATTCTAGGTAGAAACCTACCTCCACTGAGTTTAATACTAAAAGGACACCTTGCTTGAATGGAGCTGTGCACATGTGTATATATTTATGTACTTAAGTACACCGAACAAACACTTATCTAACTCTGGAAAGTATTCTGAAAAAAATTTGAATGGCAGGTAGTAATATTAGTAACAAATGTTGCTTTTTTCTCTTACTCTGCAGCCGGAGCTCTACACAGCTTTCTCATTTTTTTATTATGTATATGAAATTATTTCTCAAATTATGTTCACCAACTTAATGCTTGCTTTCTAGGTATGTTGAAAATGCTTCCTGCAAGTTTCACACTTACAAATTTACACGCCACTGATCTGTGTTGAGTAACTGCATGGGTCAGTTGGTATAGTGGCATTACTGCCATTTTCCAGCTGAAGAAACCCCACCTAGAAACAGACTTGAACTATAAATACGTTCCAAATTCAGTTCCCGTGAGTATTTTCAAATGCTACTTTAACATACGCTGGTTCCTGAGAATGCTCCCCGTGATGAACATCTTTACGTGAAGATAAAGACAAATGGAGGAAACTCCACAACTGAGGAGCCCCTACTCCTCCAGGCAGACAAGGGGAGAACTGCCGGCACTTCTCTTTCTGTCCTAACTCCTCAGATAAATGTTAAGGTCACGAGGGAACATCACCAGTCTCCCAGAAGGTACTTTATTAATAAAGTCTTCCTATCATCTTTATTGATTGAGACAAATAAAAAATGTGGAATTCAGTATTTCATAAACCTCTGCAAATTCAATAGTTATCTGTAGGCAATTTTACACAGAGTAGTTCTGGCATTCTAGTCTTATAATCTATAAGTCATTAATTTAAAGGCTGCTTTGAAACAATTTGTAAATTTAATATCTGTTATAATCTAACTTTAAGACTAGAAAGCAATTTAGATTAGCAATAAATGTTAGAAATGCTATAGAATCAGACAAGAGAACAAGATGTTCACAGACAGCCTCTTCAAGTAAACCAAGGTTTACTTATGACAGCTGTATATAAAAGCGAGATTTCTGATCACTTCTGTTTTATAACCTTATGTTGTATGTCAAGAGCTACGTTCTTGCCTGAGGCATCTCTTATTCCAGTTGTCAGGGAACTCTTTGAGTAAAAAATTTAGGAGTAAATAACTCTGACTTCTGCCCTGAAAGGCAAGGCACATGTGTCTGCTGCATACTCCAGCGCTGCAGAGCAACTTCTGCTGTGCTACGACTGCTGAGGTCAGCTTCTCCATTAGACCTCCATATAGACCAAGAAGTGGGAGATGAAGAATAACTTCTTAACCCCACGACCACTCAAAACGTAAATAAATGCAGACAGGCCTCCTAAACACAGGAAGGACCGGACTGAGTCGGTCCCATGATCCATTCAGGCTGTGATTCAGTGTTCAAGAGCAAACACTATCAGCCATTTCAGAGAGAAGTAGAGCTAGCCAGAGGAACATAACAGAAATTCCTCCATCAGTGAGATCTCTCTCTAACCTCTTAAAAACAGGGAAAACCCTAATTCATAATTTTTCGTGCATTTTCCAAAGTATTTATAGTTATCCCTGGGATCTATTTCAAATAAATGAATGTATAGAAGGGGCTCATGAAGCCAAACATTTCCATGATGATCAGCCTTTTTGAGTTACAATCCTGCTAGCAATCAGCACCAGCAACAATAAAATGCTTTGCAATCCCCTTCCTTTCCTTTTTGGGAACAGGAATTGCATCAGCTGAAAAAACACTTGTCTTACCAACACATTCTCCATCCTTAAGTTCATAACCTGGCTGACAGCTCAATTCCTGGAGACATTTGAATGATCCCATGGTGTTGACGCAATGCTCTCTCCGCTGGCAGGTGTGCGAATCTGTTACGCATTCATTAATGTCTACAAGAAATAGTTAAACACTTCAGTACCTCACATTTATCAAGAGATCTGCCCCTTCCTGCTCGTTTGGAAGGAGTCAAAACCTCAAGTGAAACCGTTTCTTCCAAAAGACAGTCAATATTCTTCCAAAAGATAGTCAATACACACTTTGCCACAGTGTCCTGATAAACGATGTTTTATTCCAGGATCTTTTGTTAACACAGAGTAACTCAAGAGACACAAATCACAGGGAGATATCCTTCTCCTCCCCGCAGCACATGGTGCAGGCATTGAGGACAAGGGACAGACAGAACTGATTAAAAGCAGGGTGGGCAGAGCATTGATGATCAGCTTCTGGTCTAATGGATAGAAACCTCCTGGACAACTTGAATGAGAAAGTGATTAATACTTATTGCTCGTTACCAGGTTTTCATAGCTCAGGCTACGTATCAGTCCTTCATGCCGGATAGACAGGAGCTGCTGGTGTGGGGCTGCTGCAAGAGGTAGGTACTGAGACTGCCTGCCCCGCTGCAGCTGGAGTCGCGCAACACACTGATTTCCTAAGGAATGCCTCATTAGAACTGCATACACAAGAAAAGACGGAGAGAGGAATCCTGAAGGCTCAATCAAGTTTGTAAATTTGTATTTAAATCTTTAAAGAGATCTGATTTCAGCAGGTGGAGTAGTAGAAAAGTTCTTTTTAAAAAAATCACTTAAATACAAGATTGCAGAATTTAGGACAATTTGGAAAGGAATATGCCACACCATTAAAATGATACGTTTTGATAGGCTTGGATGAAATAATCTCAAATTCAGGTTTTGCTTATTTTAATAATGAAAGCTAAGAATAGCATGATGAGCAAATACTTAGAAGCAACAAAAAGGAGTAGAGACTGGGAAGAGAAACTTTCTTGCCATTCTCCACAGAATCTTACACGTTCGCAGTTCTATATAAAGCTAAGAAGTATTTCTAGAACTAACAAAAGCCAAATGTGACCATAACTATTACCAATCATCCGGTTTCTCTGCGCACAAAGCTGTTTTCGTACCACACAATAAAGCAAGTACTGTTTAAATGAGATTTTTCCTTTTGGCTGTAGAGCCTCATTCCCAGATAACTACAACATCAGATATATCACTTCCCCTTGTGGAGCATGAAAACAGGAAAAGCCATTTTAAAAGCTTTTTGTCTTAGAAAACGTGCCAGCTTGTTTTCTACAAAATAGATGAAGAGAAGCACCAAGAAATTTCAGTTCCTGCTGAAGTCAGCTAACTAGTGATGTGCATGGATTTTTGCAAGACCAGTATGTTAGCTTGGTGCCATTTCACTTCTCATTTACTTGTGTTTTCTCTTTGCTTGCCATTGCTATTCTTCACATGTTGTGTACTTGCTTTCCAAAGCCAGCCAATTAATCCACAGCAAGGTCTCTTCCATCAGCTTGGATATCTTTGTGCCTGTCCCACTTGTGTTTGTGAACTTCCACTGAGTGGCAGGTACTTTTCTACCCCAAAGTTTTTACGGGGTTATGTCCTCCTTGTATGGTTTCCCAGTTTCTACATATTAGAATGAAGAATATGCTGCAATATTCTCGTAAGTGGTCTTGGGGAAAAAACCACCAAAACCACACCCAAAACAAAACAAAACAAATCCCCTCATATACTGGGAGAAGAATATGAGTTGCTGTGGTAGACCTCTCCCACCTCACTAGATGTAGTTCTTAAATAAATATGAGCTTATTTTTTGTTGGGTTTTTTATTTGGTTTGGGGTTTTTTTTGTTGGTTTTTTTTTTAATTTTAGAGAAGAATGGCTATGGATAGCTACTTAACAGCTAATGTCAATGCAAGACTTTCTACTGGCTATACAACAGATCTGAGCTTATCTCTTCTTGCAAACCACAAAAAGCCTTCTCATAGAAACAAACTGTCAGCACCACAGTGCAGCATATGAACTGAAGGCAGTTCAGCAGGATGTCAAAAGAGCCACTAGGAGGAAAGCATGTTTGTCTGAAATACCACCCAAACAAGGTAGGAAGTATCCCACCTGATTAGCAGGTGTCAATGGGGAAAAAGGTGGTTAAGATTTCACAGAGAAGAACTAATATAATTTCATGTTTTGTCCACATTTTTTGATTCAATTTTCAAATTTCTGAGTACTTGAGAAAATAAGTAGAACTGGCCAGAACGCATTTGAGGAAACTAAAATTATGGAAACTGGAATATTACACGCAGAATTTTTGCTTTCGATGAACGTTCTGTGCACAAGTGATACACTGATGATCTCTAAAGCCTAATGATTGTGACCTGGGCTGAGATGCAAGGCTCACACTATGAGCCAGGTAGCATGCAAGGCTCTGCTCTGTCCTACCCAATGTTAGGGCACGAATCTCCATCTCTCGTATCAGGCCAGTTGCCAGCCCACCAAAGTTCCCTTTTTGCTGTTACTTAACAGACATGCCATTTTTTGTTCATTTTTCTAAACAAATTCCTAAATTGTCAATGCCACAAAATGAGATCTCAGAAGACTTGCAGCATCTTTCTCATGAGTTCCCATCTGTCCATGTCATCACTCTACCATCATGGCACAAGCAGAGGGGACTGAGGACTGAATACATTTCTATAAAACAGGACAATCTCTCTCTCTCCTTTTTTCCTCTCTGTTGATTATCCATAAAATCAAGAGGGCCCATAACTTGTATCTCTTCAGTACTGGAAACCAACTCAACAAGTCAGTAGGATGCTTGACAGAGCACTAGGAAAAATGAGAGCTATGTTTCCAGTTTGAAACAAAGTTAATTCCCAACATTGGACCAGCTGTAGTCTTCATCCAAGCCAACTAAGACTGTGAGGCAGGGCAAGATGATATTTATTAAAAAAAAAAAAAAAGAAATGAGAGAAAATAATTCAGTAATATATTAAAAACAAGCCACACAGTTAATTTTTGAGAAATCTACTAGGTCTATGTGTGTGGCAACAACATTCCTCACTTTATGTCAGTAAAAACCGGAATGAAATGTAATCACGTAATATCTCATTTTTTCCCTGGAATTGTTATTGAAAACAGCAGCATACACATGATTCCTGAGCATATCTGTTGCATCTAAGAAGCTGAAATTTTGCAAAAAAATATCAACATTCACCTACTGTTATTTTTTTCAATACGTACATTGACATTGAGAATTAATTTTTTGCACATTTTATAAAAATGTGAAATGCAGACTTTTTTTGTCCTGCATCTGTAGTTTCTCATGATTTTTTTTTTCTTCAAATTCCTTCAGCTCAATTTGTTTTATGGAATACATCTGTTTTATTTAGAAGCGTCGTTATTTTGCAACCACCCATCCTGTGCTCACGCACAGTCCCTATGGTTCAGCAATAAAGTGACCACTTACTGCTCACTCTGGCAGGAGGGAAAATTTAGATGGGAGTAGCAAAAAAAAGTAGCAAACTAGTCTCCCGTCAGTGTGCGTGTGGGTGGTGGTAATGACTTTGCCTGAAAGTCACCAGGAAAAGCAATCCACGTTAAAAACGTCCCACCTGGCTCTTATCTCTGGAGAAAATGGAGCTTTCAAGCCTAAAGACATTTTAATATCTATTCACGAAATTACACAAAGCTGGTGTGTGCAAGCTATTTAAACAGCTGGTGACTCTTCATTGTGCATAGTTGGCTTTCAGGAATTCTGGATATCTGCTCCTGAATGCACTTGGGATTATAACCTTCCACAGTTTGACTAAAGGAAGTTCAACAGATAAAAGGTTATTGGTTGTTTTGTTGCTGTACAAAGATCATTCCTACTGTCCCTAAAGTGTGCAGAGGGTGCCACCACTAAAACAACAATCATTTGCAAACAAATTACCAAAGCTTTCCTCACGGTGTTTGAGATAGCTCAAGATGGAGCACAAAAGCAGTTCAGCTGGAAAAGGATACCTGAGGCGAATACGGCTGCAATGAGGCAGCTGAATGAAACAGAAACCACAATATGCTTGTGGCTTTCCCCTTTGACTGAAAAAGCAGGAAAAATGTTAAATACCGCAAATGTTCTGCAGGCAAACACACAGAGCAGAGCTGTATGAGAGTAGGGAGAACGCAGGGTACAGCTAGCCGAAAAGAAAGAGAAACTTCACAGTGTCTAGCTTATTTACAAGGATACCTGTAAAAACCCGACTTGCATTAGAGAAATACAGAGGTTTGTTATTTAGTCAGGAAGAAGAGGATCTTTTAGCTTTACAAATGCGAGCTGTATCTTCCATTTTACTGGTGATGCCTGAGGTTTATCTTATATCAGTCACAATCAAACTCTGTTATAATGTCATATGGACAGGAGAGGAAGAAAGTGAATAAAAGGAAGCACTTGGCATCTTCTATAGTACCTTCTGCCAAAGTAGCTGACAAACATGCATTAATGTAGTTTCAAAAGCTCCTGGGAGATGTAGAAAAGGACAGATATTTCCCTACTGCATAGTCCAGGAAAAACATCAGGGGATTAAATGGTAAGATTGTCAGTGGCAGAAAGCAAGGGGAGGCAGTTCCTTCAGCTGCTCACTTACCAGACCATATATTCAGAAGTGTGGTGCGTGCAGCAGGCTCTGTGAAAGTCCTGAAACACGCCATGCAGACCGTGGCCAACTACAAATACCATCTTCCATCTCACAATCTGACAGTTTCTCTGAAAGGCATCCTTCCTTCCAGTGGTGATCTCTCAGCCATTTAATTTAAACTAAATAATTTCATTAGTTTTCCATGCTTACTAGTATCTCTGATTAAAAAATAAATAATAATTAAAAAATAAGTCCAATTTTTGCAATTTAAGGAAAACCCAGAAGGTAGTAAATCACATTTCTGCTCTAAACTATGACACTGTATAAACTTTCCTGCTCATGCCCTCATGCCGTATGATGCTCATTAATAAGATGAGATCATAGAGCTTTAAAAGATAAGAACAAAACCAAAGCTGTGATGGTTAGAAAAACAACGTTATAAAAGTAGGGAGAAGGACAGGGGTGGAAGAAGGCGAATGTGTTCACATGTGACATTGTAGTGACAGGCACCGCTGCTGTCATTAATGACTACAGGGCTCCAGGTTTCCAGGCATTACCACACAGCACTGCTGCAGCTCAGGTGCCTCCTAGACCAGCCACTAGAAAAGTACCCCAGATGGAAACTCTTTCGTAAGCTCAGGCCTTGGCTTTTTGAAGCAAATTAAATCCTCATAAATACACTTGTAAAAATAGATTAGTTTCTTATATGAACTTAAATAGCAGGGATGATACAGCAGTTATGACGCATCTTTGACTTTTATATGAAGAAATTTGTGCCAGAATCAACGAAAGACTAATCTGAATTTTAAAATTCCAATCACTTTGGAATGGACCTTTTCCACTGCCTGGATTTCTGCAGATTTCTCAAGCTATATTGATGAAATTTTGCTGTTCCATGATGTTTGGGGATTGACACTGTCCAGGGAGATCAACCGCTATGTTTTCTTAGTCCAGTTCAATAGTCATCAGTACTGCTGTGGTCATCATACCTATGAACTTTTATGACTTTTGAGCAAAGTTATATGTATCCTGAGAATGTATTGCTAGGGAAAAAGCCAAATAGCGTACAACTCATGATGTTAAGTGGCTGAGCAAATGGTGCACATGTGTTTTTACTAACTCATATTGAAATGTCATATGCAAAGATGGCCAGAGAGCCTTTTAGCACAAATGGTTTAAATGCATTGCAGAGCATGAAGAATTATGATGCTGTGGTGAACGGCTTATACCTATCATCTTACCAACACATTTTCTATGCCTGTTGAGTATAAAGCCCTCTGCACAGATCACTCTGTGGTTGACACAGTAGAATGATCCCAATGTGTTCACACATAATTGTCCTCTGGAACAAGCGTGAGCACCTGTGAGACACTCATCCAAATCTATATCAACATGTTGCAACCAAAAGGGAAAAATAGAACTCTATTAGAACAATTTCTGAAATGAAACAACGCTTCTTTCATGCTGGAGATCTCTAAACGAAGTGTGTTGGAGCTACCACATCAGCACCATGCTATAATACACACAGTGTTACACTGAACACAGGGCTGGAATAAACCCTTGGAGATCATCTAGTCCTTGCTCACACCCCTACGCTTTTGTCATTGCAGAAAGAGCCATTCTTAGAACAGGCAGTCACACAGATGCAACGCACACTCTTTGCAGGAAACCTGTTTCAGTGCACCACCCCCCTTACCATCAAATACTTACTTTAATACAGATTATAAATGTGCCTTGCTACAATTTAAACTCACTACTTCCACTGACGTTTCTGAATGCTTTCACCTCCAACAATTGCCTTGAAATGCCCCTTTTGATTCTGACATCAATTAATCAAATTAGCTTCCACCACACTTGAGTAAGCAATGCACAGTGAATATTTCATCTGGTGATATTAAATTCCCATTTTCTTTACAGACTATCTGGAATTTCATGAAAATTATTTGTTATCCAATAAGATCGGAGATTAAGAGGGATGTGGATCACTTGTGAGCAATTCGGAGCATCAGAGGCTTCTCCTTGCATTTCACTGCTGGCTGTTATTGCTCCCATACTTACAGATTTATAATTAAGGTATGTCACAGGGCATTGCTTCCGACCCCCAAATCTTTCCTGGGCAAACACACCCTTTGTCACTACCCAAACACATCCATTTACAATGTACATAATGTGAATGATCATGACGCAGCTTTGCAATTCACTGTTCATCACTGTGCAGGCCTGAGCTTCAGCGTCACGTGAAACACATGGAGCTGTACCAGCTCACACTGGCACACTCTTCCTAGCAGTGAAGCCCCAGTGAACCCAGGTTTTCAAAGCAAGCAGAAACCAAATCAAACCAAACAGATGAGACAGCAGCGCTGCAGCTCTGAGGGAGTTCCTCAGGACAGCAACTAAGTCCACGTCCTGCTAGCTGCTCCCATTCTCAGGAAGAAAAGGTGCTGACTAGACAGACCCTGGGGAAGAACGATAGTGGGAATATGAACCAAGAGGGCTGAAAAAAAGCCTGGAATGTCAGAGGAGAAGAGCACAAATCCACGCTTGCCTTCACCTGAAGTCCCCAGGTAACAGGCACACTGGATAGACATGCTTCAGGAGTTATCTGTGAAGCAGATCTGGTATTCCTTCTCGCAAATGGTCTCTGTACTGCCATTGCAATTCACAGTACTGAAAATAAGGAGCCCTTAGAGAAACACCTAGGAGTATGGGATCAATAAGATGTATATAGAAGTGTTTTAACCATGTCTCTATGGTGAACTTGAACCACTTACCTTCGCAAGAAATCCCATCAGCCATGATAGTATATCCAGACAAACAAGAGCATACAACATTTCCTTCCACAATATTGCAGATGTGCTTGCAGGGGCCGTTATCTATACAAAGTGAAATTGCAAAACACATTAGCATTCACAACATCAATCAGCTGAAGTTACGAACTTCCAGGTCATCCAAATATAATCCCAGTTTAGGCAATGGGGAATGCAGTTTGTAAACAATCCGTTCAGACAGCCCTAATCACTACTTACAACCCTCCTATTACACAGACACACACCTGTGCCACTCCTACCTGTATTGTTCACATTGCGCTGCACAGCTGCGCTGCTTACCTTGAACTAAATAGCAGGTGTGTAATAACCCTGAAACCAGAGTAGTGCCTCAAATTACTTCCTCAGGTTTCCCCTGACAATTCCTCAGCCTTATGCCAGAGGTAACAAATCGAGGATGTGCACTGAATCATATTGGCGAAGGGACGTGTGGAATTTTATTCAGGCTCTCTAAACATTCCTCACTCGTCTGCATCTGCAGTTTACACCTCCAACATACCTTTACACTTATCCTGCTCTTCTTGTAAGGACACGATGAGAAGAGGCTGAGAAGGAGAGGCTGCTGGAGGGATGGTGGCTTCTGCTTCCAGCCTTGTCACCTGTCCTCTGTCAGGGTCTGTAAGGCAAGGGAGGCAGAGGTGGATCAGGGACAGCATCACCCCCACCCACACCCCATGACAAGGGTCCCAGTCCCATTCATCCTGCTCCATCGTGGTCTGTAGGAGGAAATATTTTGGTGACCTAGACAACTGTCTCTGCACGGAGGTGAATAGTCAGTTTTGGATGCTGCAATCTGTTTGATATGAACAACTGTCTGACAGCACGCACACACAGAGCGCTGCAAGCTAATGGAGACACTCACTAACGTTGTGAATACAGAGCAAGGAGCTTGGCTGAAAATTACTTCTGTAAACTATTGCAACACCTAATGAATCAAACAGAAACTGTTAATTTTATTTTTTAAAATGCTGCTATATTGTAAAGACAGCAGTTGTCTTTCATTTGGTGTATGATAAAAAAAAAAGCAGAATCCAAAACAAGTCTTTAAACTTATTCTGTACGTCCTATTTCAACACAGACAAAAAGCAGACACTCACCTTTACAAGCACATGATACTCTGAAATGACTTTTACACAGCCAAGCGGAAAACATGACAGCTGCTATCTGTCATTAAGATTTTCAACAAACAGTAACGGTAAAGGTATCAGAATAGTTAAAAAAAAAAAAAAAAAGCTCTTACATCAATAAGAGTAATCCAGTTTATCAATATCATCAAAACAGAAGCCTAAATCCATAAGGCTGAATTCCTCCTTATGAGGGATGTGTCCTATTCCTATTGATTTGAGTTCAAGTGTCACCTGGAGCAAAGTGTGAGCCACCAGACTATGGCAACATTAAATGATGGAGTGTGATTGCAATATGTGTTTGGGGTACAGGAAGAGCGATTTCATTTAAAAAAAAATAAAAATCACAGACATACAGTGGGCTATGACACAGAGGCAAACACAAGACACCTGCCTGTGGCATATCCTGAATGATTTCCCCAGAAAGAGAGCAGAGAAGCTAGAAGAAGCTTTTGAAGTTTCATCCATGTATGCTTTCTCCTTGCCTCATGGAGCCACTGCATGAACATTGCTTCTTCCAAGGCTCATGAAAAAATGTGACATGTTTTAAAAGCCAAAAGTTAAATACAAAAACATTCACAGTCCAGCAAAGAGCAGGAAACGTACTGGGACAGGTACAAACACAAAAGCATTGTATCCAGTCACAGGAGTAAAAATTACCAGCAGTGTGAGATTTCAAACTGTCTGGTGTGGGTCTCCACATACAGACCACATGACAGAGATGTGCACATGCGCAAAGGAAAAACGAGAAATGCGGGGCCACCGTACCACATCGCCAGGTGGAGCACACACGGTTCAGGCAAGCGTAGCGAGTGAGGTGCCCAGCCCTGCCATCTCCCTTGCCTAGCCTTTAATTTGACCCAGTACTCCACGATGACAGCAGCACCTCGCTCTTCCTACATGCCTCAGATGTCTCACTCGCAGTCCCCTACCCTCGTCGCAATCCTCTGCCTCAGCTGAGCTCTGCAAATCCCTCTACACCTCTTGGCACAGCCATAAGCACTGCAGTCTTGCAGATCTGCCAGGAATACTGACTACCCAGATACAAGATGTATTAACACAAATCTGCACTTTGACGGAGTTAGTAATGGGAGAAGCAAAGTAAAGGAAAACAAAACCACACGTATGCTCCAGGTGAGTGATCAAGCCAAATTTTGCAGTGCTGAAATAAGAACCATTTTCTTTACCTCTTTTGGATTAGGCTCCCTCCTCAGAATTTTAATATAAACAACAGGGCAGACAGCTGCCGCAGAAACACTGTCAAACACATTATTGATGTAAGCACTGTAATATCATGTCGAGAAGAATGACATAATGAACGCTCATTGTTTGGCTTGGGTAGAAAGTACTTGAAGTCTAAGGAACTTTGTCATGGGATGGCAACACTTATTTTCCTTGTTAAATAACTGAAAGCACTTGTAACTAATATAAGGTTTCAACTTTTTGGGTTATCTGATTTGAAATCTTGCCATTGGAGAACTCCAGACATCAAAACAATTACAACACAATAGACTTTCTTTTCAAGACTTCCACCACACTAGATATATTTAGATTTTGTATCACTGAAAGACGTTAATGATTTTAGATAAAAATCAAAGTTCAGGAAGCAATGCTCTCTGTCTGAACTGAGCAAAGTTTATCTAAAGGAAAGCTAGCTCTGAAATACAAAATGACTCGAAGAAGAAAAGGTATTTCATTAACAATCTTTACAAATCCTCTTCTGAAAAGTGAAAACAGACTTCATTTGAACACACTAAATCCCACCCTGATCTCATGCACCAATACACAAAAATAAGGCATAATTAAGTTTTCCTAAATGGTTGTTTTTCTTTACATTATTAACCAGTCCAATTTCCACAGAAAATAGCCATGCATCAGTACCTATAAAAAACCTCACAGAAACTACAGAGAAACTAAAAGAAAAGCCTGGTAGATGAATGCAGGAGGCACAAAGACACCATCATTCATGGTGTTTCCCGCCCATTTTCTCACCTGGAGAGCAGCTGGTCCCATCATCTTGCAAAGTGAATTCTGGAAAACAGGAACACTTGTAGGAGCCCACGGTGTTTATACACAAATGCTGACAGAGTTCCCCACCATAGATAAGACATTCATCCAGGTCATCTCCAGGCAGGTTATTTGACAGCTCAGCTTCATTACTGATGGACAAAGCTTCATTGTGATCTTCTGTCTCTGAAACTACAACAGAACAACACTTGCTGGTTCTCTAAAAAGTGTTTTGGCATTAGGACTGTACAGCATGGAGCATTTGGTCACACAAACTCCAGATACAGGCAAATCTACCCAAATCAGTTACTCCAAGGACAAGAGAAAATGAACCCATCCTGAAGATAAGAGCATTGTGCCAAATGCAGGTCCACTACCGCCTTCTGTAAGGCTGGAGGGATGGACATTTTAGAGGAACCACCAAGAAAAAGGGTGACTCTGGGAGGTCACGGGCTCACCTTTCACACTGACTACTAATGCCACTGCTGCTGTTATTTGAACTAAGGTATCACACTGAAGCCTCACCTGAGACTGGTCCCACTGAAGAACCACACTGAATTTCTAATTTCAGGAGAAAAAGTTATCCAGTTGGTTTGGAAACTCTTTTCTACACCACTATTAATTTATTAGCTGCTTCTGTACCTAGCACTACAAACATTCTGCGACCCACTTAATAGTGACATGGCTATTCTACTTACTTCTTTTGAACACTGGCAAAAGCACTTCTTCACTTCCTGACCAAGCTTGACAAGACTTTCTGTGATACTAAAATGAATTGTTCCGCAAGTTTCTCAGTCAGCTTTTCTTAAACACATACATGCAAACTTCCTTGCTCAGTGAGGTCTCAGCTAGGTTGAAATAAACCCTCACATTTGTTGGCAAGAGAAAATGTATGTTCAGCTCATCAGAAGAGAATGGACAAAACCTGAACCCTAGCATACGCAGGAGGTTACCATGCAACTCATGCATGACAGGTGGCTACAGAGTGATGCTAGAAGGAGCGTGGCCTTGGGCTGAGGGAGGAAATCTAGCTGTCCAAGCTCCAGATTTGTCACGCTCCCTTTGTCATGCCTCTTTGGCTGCAGGGATTTGACTTAGGTCTTCAGCATCACTATGTTGATATGTTGAAAGAGTACAAACAAATTTGTGGTGCTCTGGGGCATCTCCAGAGTGTGCTGTGAGAAAGTCGCTGTGATGTTCAGTGGTACAATAGGAAATCTATTCCCAGCATGTTTCATTGGTATCATAATCCATGGGACTACTTTGGCTGGAAAATACCCCTTATTTGCTTTATGCAGAATCTTTCAGGATTGCTCCTGCTGAAAGACAATGGTCTCTGTACTATGTGACTCAGGGGGGGAAAAAAAAAACCAACAGAAAACCCCAAACAAAGCCCTAAACTACTAAAGAAGGTATGTTTTGAGGATCAGAAACAATGACGTATTTTTTTCTTTTTCAAAACTGTTTTAAGAACAAAGGAGTATCTATTTGATCTGAGACAGAAAGCAACTGTGCTCCTGTAGCATCAGTCCTTCCAGCACCTCCCCATACAACCGTGTGAGGCAGAGACCTTATCTGCAATGTCTTACAAATCATAAACAGACACTTACCCTTCTCAGGTGTCACTGTTGGCAAAGGTTCAGGATGCCTTTTTATTTCTGGATGGATAAAGTGATCTCCCCCTTCGCAGCAGGACAGCATCACATGACTGCAGGGGTAGCCTAGATTTATGTTGGACTCACAGGTTTTCCCCTCGCTCCTCAGTCGCAGGCCCAGATTACAGCAATCACAGCATTGCTGCAAAAGGAGGAGACCATCAGTAACGAGGATTTAATACAGTCCGCTTCAGAGATGAGCCCACACACACACCGGGAACTGATCTGCACTTTCTTTAACAGCAGAGCATCTGGAAAAGCACTTGGGGTTTAGACGTTCGCAAACATCAAAGCTTTGCTTGCGCTTGATTTTGCCATCCCTGCACAAATGGGTCAGCTGCAACCAGGCTACACACAAACTCGCTGTGACAATGATTGCAGCAACTTCACATGCAAGGCAGTAGTGGTGCCGCACATCACCTCTTTCTAGCTCTTGCACACAGCCATTGCTTTGTATATAGTATATTATAAACAAAGTAATACAGATCTATAGGTTGTCACATTAGATCTCAAAAAATGGTTAGTTTGAAGCAATGTGAAAGGAATTGTAAATATCTTGCATGGCCATGAGGATCAGCTGCAGCATCTGAGCTCTGTCGATGAAGACTCTATGCACCACTGCCCTGCAAACCTACTGTGACCTTTAACTACCTGACTGTCCTGGACAGCATCCCACTGAGACAGTGGCCACAGAAAGGCCAGGGTATATTTTATGATCTATTTGCCTTCCTTTTCTTTCCTGAGTGCATCTAAGCAGCAGCTTCACTGACAGGTTGATGCAACGGGGCATCCCTGAAATGTAGCCTCTCTTGCGGTCTCCTCTGCTGCAGGTGGCAAACAATAGCTGTGCTGTGCTTTACTCAGTCACATACAAATCTATTGCACAGTCACAAAAATACATCAGATAAATTATATCAAATTCCAAAAGTCCATACTGTGTATGCATAGTGGATACCTAATCAACCAAGGAAGCTGAGGAGCTGTAAGTCTCTGCTATGGAGATATATGGGGTCATAAGTGAACTGAAGATGCCTGTCTGGATTTAAATGTAAGTGTCCTGATATCCCTTATACATATATATTTAGATGCTTTTACTGACAGAATATTTATAAAATGCAGAGTCTCTCCCTCTGCAACTCCTTTGACAGTCACGACATCCAGCCCAGCAACACTCATTTAAGGTTTGCAGCTACATTGAAACAGCCTCTCTGAACCAAGAGAAGCAATTTCAGTCTATTCAAATATGCAGTCTATGAAAAGGCGTCAGACAGGCAAAATGAAGGCCATAATTCAAACTGGCACCAGTTAGCTACGTCAACAGAAAGTCCAAGGATGGAACAGAAGAAAACTAAACTAAGCTCCTACTTCCCAGGAGAGAGATCTCTGGCCTGAGGAGAGCAAATAAGAGCAGCAGTGTTGTAAGGGCTGGACGCAGTATGGAGCTGGAGAGGAGTCATTTCACGATCACCAATCCTAGATTGGCATTCCCATTAAATCAGAGTCTGTCTCCACTAGGGAGATGGGGAAACTTGTCCACTAACAGCTCCATCTGCAGAAACTTCTGCTGAGTCACTTTTTCAAGACTCAAACACTGTAGCTTTAGGGTTTCTTGGGCATTTCACATGCGATGTGTACGCCTTGCATGTTCAGCCCAGTACCTATGGCTACGGCTCATGTTTTATGTCCCTCCTTTCTAATCTGAAAAGTCCACAAACATCCATCGTAAGTAGTAGATGTTATTCACATTTGCAAATATGCACAGCCATAAAGAGCTGCCTTTATGTGCCCAAAGACATGTTTGTGAAAAGAGCCAGTACAGGTCATGAAGATGCTGAATTATTTTTGATACTAAAGAGGCTAAATCATCTTTTCAAAAGAAGTATTAAAAAATAATATAACTATAATTGATTGTTGTCATGCTAGAAAAGAGAAAAATCCTGTTTTCATCCTCCCCAAATCCAGAATCCCCAAGTTCAAAATTTTATGAACTGAAAATTCTACTTTCTGTAAATATTTTTAGTTTTGGTACAAATTTTTCAGCTCCAGTATGCAAGATAAAAGAATTTAAGGATAATAGATATTTTTACTGAAGTGCTGTAAAATATTGGAATATTTGCCTTGAATGTATGTTTTTTTTCAGTCATAGTTTTGATTCACAATTTATCCCATGTGTAGGCATCACAGAAAGTATTAAATCAGTCACACACTTTTGGGTTCACATATTTTCCAGATGAATACAAGTGTCTCATTTTCCAGTGAAAAAATTTGTTAGTCAAAAAGTTCCTTCTGAAATGTAGAAACTTGAACGTCTTGATCTTCTATTAGCTACCTTTTGAAGTTCACCAGAATTCTACAACTGATTTAGTAATAAATTTTCACATACCGTTTTTACATTGACATTGAGAAACATGCCTTGAGAACCACTGTTTGATTCACAACTTTCTCTGTTCCTCTCAAAAATACCTTTCCTGGAAACCAGCATAATTGGATTTACCATGGTGGCATCTCCATCCACTACCAAAAAGCCCCTAAGCATGTGCTTTTTTCTTAGCATAAATAACACGTAAGATCAGCCTAAGATTAAGTGGTATTGAACTCAAGTTCAGTACCTGGATCCAAAGAACTGGCACTGCTGCATTCATCTCAAAGGAAAAGTAAGGACCCCACATCTAAAACGCCTGAAGAAGACCTACGCACGTTTGTTACCTGGAAGTAAACTGCCTAGCCTTTAGCAGGACAGTGTAAATGTCTTGCAAAGTCTTTGGGGCAACGAACTTATCTTTCCACATTCCAGACAAACTTCTTTGATTTATGACACCCCGACACAGCAGTCACTAATAGTGGAGCAGATCAGGGGAAAGACCGCTATACACTTTCAGCATTTTCTGCGAGGTCACCTCTGAAAGAATCCTTAAGTATAATAAAATTAGCAAACCTTTCTTAGTCTCAACACTGTCAATATTTATTCATTTTAATTATTTTTTTCAAGCAGTAGCTGCAATGACTTAGGAGCTATAGAGGAGGGCAAAGCTGCTCCTTCACTAATTTTACAATTTCAGATGGTCTCTTTTGAAGGAAATCATTACATTGGAACTGGCACAAGGAGCTATTCCCCAAGAGTATGGTGTAACTTGTTTCAGTTCAGACAGGAATGATGAAGTTTTCCTTCTCCACTTCCTCCTGAGGAATGGCATGTGTGATAAGACTTACTCTACAGCTTGTGCTCTGCCTGGCATGCAAAAGACCCACGGTGAAAACCTAAGAGTAATAACTCTGTCACACTTCAGAAACCTTAATGTTTTCTCCCAAGTGTACAAATTCTCTTTTTATTCTAATGATAGACTCCAGACCCAAGTAAATAATAGTTCTGAAAATGACAAATCGGCATAGCTAATTAAACTTTAAACTCCGCAGTAGATGTCCATGTATTCTGCTTTTCCAGCGAACAATTATCCGCAAGAATCCCCAATGTATAAGAACAGACAGAACTAATCAGTTTCCTGCTGAGACAACGGAAGCTGCACTTAAGCTTAGATATAGCTATGTAAATTATTATCAGATCGAAATGAATTCTGAAATGCACCCTTCTGGTAAAAACAAGACAAGCGAGCAAGCAAGATGCTGAATCTTCAAACTGGTTCAAATTGGTTTGGCTCCACTGATTCTCATAAAGCAAATCTCATTTACGCAAGCTGAGGCTGCAGCTCGTGATTTGTGATTTGAACCATTCGTTAATGGTCTGCCTTTATTTATGAACAAAAGCTTCCATCATCATCTAAAATGCTTGTTCCTCTAGTCCATCGTTTTGTTTAACTGAGAAATGAGGCTGCAATTCAACACTGTAGCCAAGCAAACTGTTCAGTACGGGTTTTGCATTATATCTTTGATTAAGTTTTGCCCTATCATTTTCTAAATTCTTCTACACCATAGACATAAAACCTAAAATGGTCTTTTCAGCTACTTCCAAACTGAGGAAGCAAAAGTAATACAGCAAGTTAAATCTTAAAAATGGAGATGGAAATAATTCAAAACAACATTACTATGAAGTTTTAAAAGGAGCTGCATCACCAGGCAATTGAAACCTAAACGCAAATAGCATAATTTCCCTGCCATGTTCCTGCAACTTTATAACCTACTGTGCTCCATAATAATGTATGAATAAGTTACTGTTGAATGCAGGAAATGAGGACGCTCCATATCAGAACAAAACCTATAGAAGTATCAGAGCAACTTACCTTATACGATGATCCCCCACAGGGATCGCTTTCCTCCGGTCCGCAAACATCTCCTTCCTTAGCAGCAATCATGCCAGCCAGGCAGCTGTTCTCCTTTACGGTGGAGATGCAACACTGCTTCTGAGCAATTCTGCAAAGGATCACGGAGGTCAAGTGTTCACTGACATTGAGAAGACATCAGGATGGGATGCAAAAAACCCCAGACCCATTGGATTCACCACACATTCCACAGATTTGGTCTGTTTGACACGTGTGTCAATACTAGTATAACACAGACAGTACCGCTGACCTTTGCAGGATATATTTTTTTCCCCTCATTTCTAATAAAAAGATGTACTGATAAATGCTCAAGAAGTCTTGTGTTTAGGTCACTGTCCTCAAAGTCTGGTCACAATTATCTCTTAAAGCTCATCTATATCTGTGCAACAGTTCCTCTTTCCCCGTGTTTTGCTTCTCAGAACTCTTCAGTAGGTTTCAGAAACAGAAAATGGACAGAAACCTTCTTCCCTGGAAAGTGGGGAAAGGGAAACGCATGTGTACACACTTACTTCTTCACCAACCAGAGGACGAAGCTCTGGACAGGAGCTAAGGAAAGTGTCACATCACAAAACCCTTATAAACTCTCCTTTACAGCCCTGCAGATTGCAACCCAGAATTTAACCTTTCGTCCAACTTTGGTTATCAAAGAGAAGGTTATGGGGACTTGATCACTGGATATGAAGTACTTTGGGAACGTACATTTCCTATACACAGCTCTTCAAAGCATTTAAAATGTTAAAACATTTTAACAAGATTCACTGAAGGTTGAAATGAAACAGATAAAAAATTTAAATGGCAAATTCCTAAATGAAATTTAATAGATGTTCGCTGAAATAATAAAATACTCTTCCCTATTAAAGTCTCTAGTGGATTCACACCCCCCCGCCCTTTCAAAGAGGTATCTGCTTCTTTCGCTCAGGTACAAAAGGGCAGACAAAATCACGTAGTCCCTTTGGCTTTACCCCATGACCCTGTCTCTCAATCCATGCAGCACGGGCTCCCCGGGAGGGGTGCGTGTCTGGTCCCGGGACAGGGAAGGGCCCCTGTGATGGAGAAGGGTGAGGTCTGAGAGCTGCAGGCCACAAGAATTCTCCTGAGGAAGTTATGTTGAGTACATGACCAGTAGATTGGGTATATGTGACACAGGTGAACATGTTAAAACTCAGATGAAATAATATATTATGAGTAAGGGTAAATTTCTGTTCTGGACAGATTCGGTGGCATGAAGGACTTAAGTGAAGTTTTTCTTTTTCCAAGAATAACCTTGATGTCTAACTATCTTTTGCTGATGCATTGTCACAAACCTATTTGCAGACCAGATCAATGAGTTGTTGGTTCAAAGAAGATTCAGAACATTTCTGCTTTAGGGAAAGAGTTAATGAGTTAAGATCAGTGAATTGACATCAATGTATTAAACTGATGGGAGTCTCGAACTGGGACACAGCATGGCAGCAAAAAGCAGGATTCATACTTCTACAGCTGAAGTAAATGCCACCCAGATAAACACTGCTCCGTTACAATAAACCACATATCAATTATGAGATAAAAACTACTATACTGGGTCAGATGAGATTTCATCTAGCCTAACATCCTATTTCTGATACAGCCAGTAGTACAAGCTCTGGGAGTATTTTTACATCTGGCTATCAATTGACTATCTAAGGATTTCCTGTAACTTGCTTTATTTTCACTCATCTAGTTACTACACATGATCTCTTTTAGGCAGTCCCAGTTCCCATCCTGCAGTTAGTGTTGTTGGTCACTACACAGAGGTAAGCCAAGCTGGCACGTGAATGTCCAGTGACATCAAGATACATCAACAAGAAGCTTTAACATTTAAGTTTTTGCCACCTGAAAACCCCAAAGTGGTATTTGGAGGCAACAGACACCACAATCTGCAACCTCTACATAAACAATCTACAGCCTCAGATGACACAGGGGAGGCTTCACTTATTTGCCTCTGCTGAAAAAATCAGTCCTCAGTGGTGGTCACTTGTAAAACCCGAGTATTTATAGATAATGGTCCTGGGAGAAAAGTTACTGATTTTTACAATAAGTATCTATCTTCTACTTTCAAAGTCTTTAGATACTGAGCCGAGTTAGTGGCAGACTCTCAGGAGCTTGCATTACTTGCCAGCATTCTGGCACCCAGAACAGTGCAGTTGAGGTTGGGCACGTGCACAGTGACCAGCTCTGCACGCTGGCACATCTCCCAATGGGAGCAGTAAGTTTTTGTCTATGCTTTCAAGGTTCTGCGGCCATAGATTTGAATACTTTTTTACATGAAATTTTTTCTTTAAACAGAATATTTACAGATGGTTTTACATCTTTAAAACAGGGACAGAACTGAAATTTTGAAAGTAAAACAACTCCTGATCTCTTATTCTTTCAAATCCCAATAGATTCACAGGGACTGAAACATTTAGGATCCAGCTTTTTCATCTAAACCCAGTCTCAGATGTGCAGGTGTAACTCATTAATGTATTGGATTTGCACCTACTTAGGCCCAGGCTGGAATTTTTTAATCTGTCTTTACTTCATAGACAGTTGGTTTGTGTCAGTTATGTCATGCCAGATCCCAGTGGGGGGGATTTTAATCTCCCACTAACTTCAGAAAGGTGCAATGATACTAACTTTGATAAAATCAGTTATGCCATACTTTTTTAATGCTGAAAATGTTGGGATCACTCTTAGAGAAATCCATCTGGCTTATGTTGCACTGTGTGAGACTCCGATAACTTTGCCTTCATCCCTCCCTAAGGCCTGTTTCAGACTAGGGGGGGAGCAGAGAGAGATGGGATGAGTTGCAGATAGTGTAATATGCTGTCTAGGTTACTCTGCACCCATTCTTCTTTTCTCGCTGTGCAGTTTGATTCTGGCACCCTCCTCAGACCAGATGCTATTGATACCAGCAGCATTATCAAGGCGTATGGTCCCCCCTCCAGCTGAACACAGACATCAGAACCAGCAGCCATTCACGCTGGACAATAAACACATCATTTAATGATATGGATAATTATTGCATTTAGCATTTGCCAAATAGAAGACAAACTCTGCCCTTCTATTTATCTGCAACTCCACAGATGCGCATAAAACTGGAAAACAAAAATTTGTGCTCTGCTCACATGAGAGAGGAAAAGAAACCTTAAAAGGCTTTTGTTTAGATTAGGATTTGGGGAAAGGGAGGGGGAAATCCTTCTTTCTAATTTGCCATAACATATTGCCAGTCTACCAGTAATTTATACAATGAAGTAAACAGCTCCCAGTCTCCTGAACATCTCACAAATTGTACAATCATTTGATTTCTCCTAAAGGGCTGCTCTCTATGTTAATCTAAAATGCTCGGTTTTGCCTTACGTACCTGCAAATATCACCATCCATGCCACTTACAGGGATTTCTGTGCACTCCCCGTTGTCTACAGCCCACTGCTGTCCAGCTCCACAGCAGCTCTCAATCAATTCCTTTGTGGAACCTGTATAAAACATACACCCAGAATTTTTTGTATGGAATGGATTCGTTTTAGCTCTGTTTTTTTAATTGAGAAGATATTTAAAATAACAATAGTTCACCTTTTTCTTCTTTTTTTTTTTTCTTTCCACATTTCATTTGGTTATATGCAAAAAAAGAAAAAGGCAACTGATGCCTGCAGTATCTTGACATAAGATCACCTGGTAATGTCTTTCAGGGAGGAACAGCAGAAGAAAGTTAGAGTTTTAAATACAATAAAAGACATAACTGGTTTGAAGACAACTCCACCTTTGGCATCTCTGAACAACAAAAAAAAACCCCACCCTGAAAAGTCATTCTTGGCCACTTAATGCTAGTTGATTTAATAAGTCACCATGCTTCTGTAACAGTGCGTCCACTACCACCAGCTGGATTAGCATGAAGGTGTCCAAGCAAAGTTCACAACACATGAAATACAGCTCACAGAGTGTACACAAGCTGGGCACAGAGCGCACACAAGCCGGGCACAGAGCGCACACAAGCCTCGGGAGTTCTCTTATACCAGACTGTGAATATGAAGTTTCACTGATGAGTAACAACAAACTCAAACACATTCCTTGTCACAGTCACTTAAAGTTCTTAGTATTTAGCAAGAGTGCTTTTAGTAGGTTTGACATATGTAGCATTAAGATATTGTTTCCATAAGACAGACTTAAGAAATTTCTCTCCTCAGAATTACCTAGAGTACATATACCTAAAGCGTCCTATGGCTGAATTTGAAGGTTTAGCTGGTTTAAAACCATAATGAAAAGGGTTTGAGAGATGTAACTCTGACTCTGCTAATGAGCTCATGTAAAACACTGCCACTAAGATGTAGCAAAAGAGATGGACATGTAGAATGCTACGCTACTTTTTACATTTTTCCTTGAGGATTTCCTCTTAAGATGTAAATTATCAGTAAAATATGACTTAAACTAGTGGATTTTCAATATACTACCTCTCCACTGTATACAACAGACTCAGGACACATCAGACTGGGGAGAAACAATATTTTTTGGAGTCTATACAGAAGTTTACTTCATGATGGACACTTGCCATGCTACTGGGGTGCAAACACCAAACATACACTAACATAAGGCAGCTAAAGTGACGCTGGAGGGCGAGGAGCCTGCTCTGTGGCAGCAGCTGGCGAGTGCTGTGCTGTGTCATTAGGAAGTTTTCTCCTGCGACTGCTCGTGCAGCGGATGGGCTGCATCGCACAAAGCACGTGGTCTGCCCCCTACCAGCTAACGGGTCCGCAGCAGGACCTGTCTGCCTTGGGAACACTTACACAGATATCAGGTAAGAAAATGATTAAGAGATGCCTTTTAGAGAGTCATGAGGTGCATTACGAATGCTCGGGGGCTGTGATTTCACTGTATTGCTATACATGTCAACACACACAATAAAGATGGTATATCAGACCAGAGGGCTCTGCTTTCCCCACAAAGAGTCAATGGCCCTGTGCTGATCAGTTGGAGCAGCGCCCGCTCTCTCCACTGGCTCATCAGAAGTGCTCCAGTTCCTTTTAAAGCCATTTACATGGATATAAGGAACAGTTTGTGCATTTTATTCATCCTTCCAGGCCAGTATCTGGCATGGTTTGGTGTTATCATTACAAGGAAACAAGACAAAACCACCCCAATGTTGAGTTGTAGGAGGTGCATGGGTGCAATGGGCCTTGGGTAGCTCTCACTGACCAACACCCAGCAACCCACGCTGCAGAACAAGGTGTTTTCAAGAACCCTCAGCCAGTTTTTAGGTAAAACCCTCCTCAATCAGTTCTGCTTACAGTGGGAGGGGGGGACCCTCTTTCTCAAGAAGGGCTTTAGCAAAAACGCTGAAGTGCTCTCCTGTCGAGACTCAGCAACAAAACTACACATTTGGAAGCCAGCCGCTGCTGGACCGGCCTTGCACAATTTCCATCTATTAGGGAATTGCATTCAGGCTGACAGGAGCGATGCTGCAGTCATCCCATCCGAACCGAGAACCCTCTCCTCCCACATGCTGACAGCAGTGTTAGATGGCAGCTTCTCCAATAGGCCAGATTTGATGAAAAAGTTAACAGAATCCCTCCTCTTGCCTGCATTTGGTATATGGTATCAAGATAAATACTTTTTCTTTGCAAAACTGTTAACACTTATGGTTAAGTGAGACATTTTTTAGAAATGGCTATAGTTCAAAACATCTGGGTATCCATGCTGCACAATTCAGAAAAAAGAGACAGCCTACGTTACCAGCACATTTCTGCTGTCACGTATTTACAGCAGTTATTCTCTATTTCAAACAATAGCAGAAGAACTTTCTATAGTGTCTTCTAGAGCTAAGTAGTCATTAGATATCAAGGGTAAGAAGTTTCAGTGAAGTGTTGTGCTATCTTCAGTGTTAAAAAATATTAGCACTTACACGGATAATACAAACGTCCTCAGTAGAAGACTATTCCTTTGTACTTGTTACAGTTAATACAGGACACAAAATCACATCTTGGAAATTGGAAAGTTCTCATCACCAGCATGGCTCGCTTTATAAAAAGCAACTAGAATAATGAAACACGTACAAAATACAGTGCCTGGGATCATGAGATGTCTGCTCATGAGAAAACAACTTTAAGAAACTGTATCTAATAGGAGATAAGAGGAGGGAGAGAAAGAAAGAATATGCGTCCCATTACTGGCCAAGATCTCACAGGAGAAAAATTACCAAATTCCATTTCCCTCTGTGTTCTTTGATCCCTGATAGGGTTCATCACACACAATCTATAGCAGTGTCTTAACAGACCTGAGTTTGATCTGGCTGAGCAGTTGGCAGGTGAAACACAGTTTGGGGGATATTCTTGCAATGTAATTAAGCCATGATACCAAGGATAAGTAGGATTGCCTCCGTTCCCTCTGGAGCGAGCTTGGGGCCAAGCCTGAGCCACCTGCAGAGGTGAGGGGGGCTCTGTGGGCGCTGCTGCCTCCGGCTCTACTCCCGGCTGCACAGCGGTACTGCAGGAACTTTGTTTCCCACATGGAACTTCTTGGCGAAAGTATTTTGACTTTTTAATTAGGTATTTCACTGAAAAGGGAAAACGGTCTGTGGAAAAACACCTCCTTCATCACTAACTCAGACAGATGGGTGAGGGGAGGAGATTACAGCAAGTGACAAGACACGGCTCCTCACAGCTGCAGCCACGTGTGCCCAAACCAGCAGCAACCTTGTGGCCAGGAGCATCAAACCCCGCACCACCTGCCACCCAACTGCCCGTCTGCCCCAGCCCTTCCACGTTTCTTGATAGTGCGTCAATCAACAGGAACTCCAAAAAAGTAGTAATAGTTTTGACAGTTGACACTAAGAGGGAGAGTCTGGCTTCCAGGACAAAGCCCATTCTTTTTGTGCCCATAAACTCCAGCTGTGCAGCTCCATTAGGTTACAGAGAGAAGGGGAGAGGCGCTACGGCAAGTCAGTGCCACAGAAAACTCACGTGCACAGTAAGGACTGTAGACGAGATCGTGGCACAGACAGCTTCGTCTCGACCCTCAGTCCTTATTTATATGTTAAAAAAGAAAAGGAGTGAGGGGGGAAAACGGGGTGCACATCCCACTTTTGTAAATTTTACTTTGTTTTCTTTAAGGCTTCAGGGAGAGAGAACCCAAACCAGACCTGACGCCACTGCACCCTCACCCTGTGAGCCCAGCTGCAGAGGGGTTCTGGTCACCGAAGCCATTTCTGCCCTCCCACATCGCCATGCTCGTGCTCACACACAAGGGCACAAGCACCACAACAAACTGCCACTGGACTTCAGTCTGTGCAATGCTTTCCTTTTATGCAGCATATTAACAATGTTAAAACTATACTTAAGTCTTGAAAGCTGTATTACACGTAAGAGTTGCTTTATGACATGAGAGGGATGATATATGCAGTTAAACTAGGCAGGAAATATACCTGGTACCAAATAATCGCAAAACATTGCTATAAAACAGTTTTTCAACATAGTTTTAATTCAGTCCCTCAGTGGAAACTCCATTCATTTTACCAAATGCTGAACCACATTTGTTGCTACAGTATTGCTAGGTTTAAAACACAAGAATATAGCAGAATTTACTAATCTATACTGCAGTAATCTACATTATTTATAATTCAAATAAAAATGAATTACTCATTCCTCACTAAAGATTCAATATCAGATTGCTGTACTGAAATGCCATACTATTAAGCAGTCATATTTACAAAATATATTGCCTTTTGTTATGATCTTATGAATAATTAAAGCTAGAATGCAGTTATAATAAAATGAACAAAACTATTGCATTTTATCTCAATCAGGAATTAGAAAAACTGAATAATTCATAATAGGATTCACAGTCATTAGCACAGATTTATGATATTTTCATTATACATTAGCAAGAACAAACATATACAACTAGAAACATGCACAAGACTGAAGATCACATAGCTTCTATGCTGGATGGAGACTTTCAGCTATATGTATAACAGACTTTGAAATACTTAAACATTCAAGTAGAGCTTTGTTTATTTGGGGCTTTCATGATATTAGCACGTTTAGAAGTAGATTTGCATCTGCTCATGGAAATCAAAGTCATTTTATTTGAAAACATCATACTGAATATTTGTTATACTGTATGCACCTTTGATACTTCAAAGAGTCATTTAACAAGATACCTGTTAACAGATAATTTGCTATTTATTAATTTCTTCACTAGGAAAAAAAAAAAAGTAATTTATTTCAGGCTGTACTATAAACCAGCATCATGGCTCCTCACTTGTTTTCAATTTAGTAACTTATCTCCTACAATTATCACTCTACATCACTCTGAAGATATGAACTAAAGTACATTTTGGCCTAATCTCAGAAGTTTGTGTATTGTCTTTTAGAGACATTTAGCATTTAATTCAAATATTTAGAGAAACATTTTCCCCCCGGAGAACTTTAACTCATCCTTGACTGTGCCTGCAAACGTGATGTTGTCTCGCTGCCTGGTCCAAACCTGACGGGTGGCGGGATGGCCTCCCACTGACACGGCGTCACAGCAAGGTTTTCCATAGCCACGTGATATCCACGCAGCTTTTACATGCTGCTACCCAGGAATTTCATCTTTCAGCTCGAAAAATCTGGTATAGGGGAGGTGTGTGTATTTTTAAACATTTAGCTGAAACTCAAACATTAGACTGAGGAAAACACAGTTAAAGGCTACTAAATTATTTCTCCCCACTCACACCATCAGTTTGTGAGAACAGCAGAGGAGACAAAAGGGATTTTCAAACCTCCTCCTCCCCTTTTTTCCTCCCAGTGTTCACAAATGATGTTTCGAGAGTGATAAAACATCAGCCAGCTCTATGACTAGTCAAGCAGGGATAGAATGTTTCCGTTTCTTGCCAGAGCTTTTTTGGACACTTAAGTTTCACTGATTTCAGCTTCACCTGAATTTCCACTCAGAACATTTAAGCGGTTTCGCACCTTTGATTTCATTGCTTACTTCCATTCTCACTTTAGTTTTGCAGCTCTGCAGAGCATTTGCATCGATTGACTAACTCCAATTGTGCAAATACCCAGTCTTTGAGCAAATGCATTGACTCACTGACCGAGCTATTAGGTATGTTTTATCCACCGTTCTCCTGTCCTAAATGTTTCTTTTGTCTAAGCAGAACACAGACAGACAAACCTTAAGACTTCAGCACTTTCTCACACAATGCAAGCAGTGAGCACTGACTCTTCACACTAACCAATCCATCCAAGCCTTCCACCCATGAGTGGCAAGTCACGGGTTAAATCTTGGCCATTAGCTTTAACAGTACCAAGATTTCATTCAGTTAAAATAAACAACTATTTTCCTTTCTACTAAAATTATCATAGGAGCCATGACGCATTGAAGCGCCTTAGATAGTAGTTTTTATCTACAGAGACACCCGTGTAGGCAGACGCAGTGCAGGGGCTTGGATACAACCACTTGATCCAAGATACAGGTAAGTTCAAAATTCATATTATTTCCAAATAAGATCACCTACTAGCCAGGGACAGTCAGTGCACCGTGTTCCAGATGAAGCATGAAGACTGGCATTTCAGGGGCAGTGTGATGTTGTCAGCCCCAGGCAGCTACATCCCTTCACTGCTGGCTTTAATTTAAGTTGTTAATTGCCGGATCAGTACCCACATGTGAAAGAGGCAATGCTCATACCTCCATAACTGAGCAGAACTCTTGTTCTTATGATGAAGCACGCTATTCAGTTCCTATTCCTGAGGAAAATAATGTGTCTTCGCCCAAACTATAGTACTTACTCTTTGGGTGGGGGGCTGGGAACTAAAAACCAACAAACAACACAGGATCTTGCAAGGAAATGGGTTTGTGCACTAAGATTAATTTTGATGTGGAACCTTCTAGAAATGAGGCACTACACAAAGACGCATCTTCATTTTGAAGATCTCATTGCTCATCCACACGGGAAGCTGACAGCCACGACTCTCAAGCAATAACATAATTTTGAAAAAAGCAACTGTGCAAACTGCTCAAGTCCTGAGCTGGCATAAGTCAGCCACCCCCAGAGCTGCAGCCCAGCATCACATACATGAAGGCAGCAGCAGCCTGCAGCACATCAAGTTAACGAACTGGCCCCTGAGAGCAGTTAATGAGTCTCTCCAGCAGCACCCATGGTGGATTAGGACTTCCCAAGTAGCAAAGCATGGAGGCTGACTCCTGAGGTACTGGAGTTCACTAGCACCTTTTCACATCTTAAAAGAAAGCTGTTGGTATAAAAGCTGATCCAGTGGGATAGGTTGCTTTCACCTGCTGCAACCATCCTCACCCACCAGAAATGTGTGGACAAAGAACAGAAATGGTACTGGAGTGGAACAGGAGCAGTTTCCATTGCCTTTCCACAAGCACACGTGGTCCGTGAAGGGATTAAATCAGAGTGCTGCTTTTCCTGTCTAGTCAGCACTCATGACTTGTTTCGCACTCCCTTATGAAAAAAAACCTAAAAGCACCTTGAAAATATGTTCATAGTTTCATATATGTCTATCTTTCCTTTTAAAGGAAGGGGTATCTAGACCTGCAATGCACCCGGCACATACATTTCACAAGAATTGTTTGCTGACACTGGAGAAAAAGGTATTCTATGTCCTTATCAAATACCTGCCTGCAAACATAAAACCATGTATTATGGCAAATAACGAAGAAGAACTTCACAGAAAAACGATTAACTTGATGGAGTTCTTCAAATATTGAAAACTACCTGTTTCCAGTGGGTCTTTTTATCTGCTCCAATCTCTTCATCATTTAAAGCTTTAATAAATAAAGTACTGTAGCTTTACCCCTTAATAGGTTGTCATTTCTTATCTTATCAACAGTCTGAGAGGCTTTATTAAATTCCCTCATTGAATTTCACCATTTGGTTGGGCAATGTAACATGTTCTTAACTTGATTTATCTGAGACGGCTAGGAAGACATTTTAATGAGTAAAGGTAAAGAGGAGAAGAACATTTATCTTGGCAAAGACAGAGGAGGGGAGAGCGACAACACTGCCCCAAAGCCAGCTGCTTTCACTTGAAACTGAACTATCACTTACGTCATTAGGACTGGTTAAGCTTTCTTCAGGACCTGTTCCCAGATAAATTAGCGTATGTGCAGGTTACTGCAGGCTCCTCAAAGTGCCTCAGTGTTCAGGAGCATACTTGACTCTAAATCTTACTGAAACGAGAGTAGCGCTTGAGTGTTTCCATGATCAAATCCTCAGTTAGCTCATTGCTGGGGAAGGGGCTTTAACCCACGAGCGCTCATTAGACTTTTAGGCTCCTCTCATTGGAAATAACGAAAAAGCAGATTGTAGGAGAAATACAGGCTGAGCTGAGAGTTCAACACACATCTCATGGCTTCAATCCAGTACCTAATCCTTCTCTCCTCTTTTCCATCATCCTCTTCCTTTCCTACTGGACTCAATTTGCCATGCCATCACCACAGTAATGTGAGTGAGGTCCATCACACTTGCAGCAACCTGCCTTCATTTTAAACTTCATACAGCAAAGAGTTTTTCTGTGCTCTCCTACTTCCTCTGAAGTCACCTGCATCTCTTTAGAAATCCATCCCACCATTCATCCAGGACAAGTTCCTGTTATATTGCCCTCACTCCTTGGGAGGCATCTGCTTTCCATTTCAACCTGAAAATGCTCTGTTTCCTACATTATTCTTTTTTCATAAATTCCTTATGCTGGCTTGCTTGGCAAAATATAAAGAGTTGTGTCTGCCCAAAGGCACAATGAAAAACTGGAGAAAACAAACTGAATGTTCTCATTTTACTATGCACTGTACAATAGAGACATACATCAACATAACCTCAGCCAGGATTGTTTGGCAGATTTTGTTCAAAGTGTGAATGAATAGCAACCTTATATTCCCTCTGGCTTTAGTTCTGGATAATCCTTGTAAGTCAAAACTTGTATTACCTGTGCCAGAGGTCAGATAATTTAGACTATGTTTGGTCTTTAACGTTTCCATGACAGCACCCTTTATTAGCTCCAGGTTGAAAGAAGGGGGGTGGTGGTGTGTGGGGCAGGGATGGACAGATACGGATGACTAAATAAATTCTTTAACCTTTTTCACCAACTAAAAACCTAAGCAATTTCTCTTCCTGCCTTTTAAACATTTGTCTCATTTGGATCTATCCTTCTGTCGCTGAGTTTCAAGTGAAGCAGTTCATACACAATCATCCTTCTATCAGCTCCAATAATAACTCCAAGTAGGCATAATGTTTCTTGCCCTTCAGCATAGTCTTGGCTGTATTTTCCACCTCAACTTTCCTTCCCCAGATAGTGCACAGAGTATATTTATGCTGTCTATTAACTTTCAAAAGAGCAGAGGCTTTGGAAAGCCTGGTTCCGATTACCCTTGTAATTCCTGTCTAAAGAATTTTATCTTGGGGGAGAGCACGCTCTTTGCCTGCTCCTTTTTGTGGCTAGGTAGGCTCCTTTCTTCAAAGCAGGCATTTCCAACAGCCCTGTTTAATTTTAAAGTTAAAATTAAGAGGCATAGTGTTTATCAGGGGATGTAGTCAGGGACTGTCTGTCAGAGCACTTGGAAAATTTAGGCAGGATCACTGAATCTGCTGCAACTCAAGCATTTAGTAACACAAGCACTTGCAGTATGTTCTTAGCCAGTTACAAACTGAGCTGAGGTTGTAACAATAATTAAATTACAGAAATAATATTCTGTTTTAAAGAAAAAACCCAAACATAAAGAGGCAAATTGATGTGTGTGTAAGGCCTTAATTTAGCTTATGTGCTCCCCCTACTTGTGTGTATTTATCTACAGAAAAAAAATCATTAGTTTCACCATGTAACTATTCAAACCCACACATTGCAATACCAGGGACATCCATCCATCAAGACATGTTGCTCCTTTAAATTTTAAGAGTGTAGCAGTGAAAAAGGTCTTTGTTTTGGACTGGGAATGTTAATCAAGGACAAGCCAAGCTATTGCACCATTTTGGAGTTCAACTGCTTAACAACTCTAGACACACCTTAACCATATAACCCATATAAATACATAATTTGATCTCATACCAATCACAGTAGAAACTGTACTTTTGTTTAAAGTCACAAAGGAGGATTGTACATATGTATCTGAACTGTATCTTCTTCACTGGGGCACAGATTACAGGTTTAGCCACCACACACACCGGCAGAGCTAACACGTGAGAGGGAACTGGTTATGAATAGTCACACGAAGCCAACCCCAAAGTTCACTCCTCTTTCAGGTTGCACTTGCAAGCTTTTACGTATTTGAGTTTTGCAGCTTTGGTAACTGAAAAAAAAAATCCCAAGCAGATGACCAGTGCTTGATCTGCTTCGATCAGTACAACCGCATGCAGCACAGACTAAAACCACACACCCTTAGCTGCACTCTAGGAGAGCCCGTCCAGAAATTGTTCACAGAAAAACTCTTGAATCATTTGGGGGGGGGAATGGCCAAGATTTTCTTTCTCTTCATGACCAATTCAGGCAAAGTAGAAAAACAGTAAAAATCATCAGAGAAGTTATTCACTGTATATTGAATGCTCATCTCTATTCAGAACATCACTGAAACAAACTGGGAAAATTTACTCACTGACTCATCCCCAGCTGCTGGTGTCAGCTCCTTTCCTCTGCTACATTTCTCAACACAACTTTCAAAGTAACTTAAGACAGTATGTTAACACAGAAGCAGCAGCCCTAGCCAAACAGTCTTGCACACCTTGAAAAAGTAAGAAAAGATAAGATTACATGATAGCATGAATCAGCAACCCGCAGCACGCCCCAGGAGACTGACCTGTACCTGGTGAAGAATGTGCCCTCCAGCTCTGTTTGGACAGGGCTGAGGACCATTGACCAGAAAATTCTTAATATCAGAGGAAGGAAACCTCTGAGTTTCATTGAGTTTCTAATTAGTGCATAGGGATGCTTAAACTGAGCAGAAAAGTTGTTGTAGGGCTCCAGCTCTACTTATTTGGGTATCCTACTGTACTCCTTGCTAGTCCTTGTCAGGTTTATAATCATAAATTACATTGTTTATTTATTTTATGATGTTCTGAAGAGCTCTCTCATTTCCTTTGGCTTTTCTTTATGAAGTTCTGCAATCAGTGTTTGTGCAAGAATTTCAGCAATAACCATTGCGGCCCAGGGCACTTCCTGGATTAATGACAGGCTGGAAGAGTTGATGGCCCATGGTTCTGCCTTGATGCATTAACCCCAAGGAGGTTTAAATTCTCCAGGAAGCACCCAGTGCCAGAGCAGTTATTGCAAAGGAAATTCAGTGGGATACTTGAGTCAACAGTAACAAAACAAACTTCCTTTTATCCCTCACAAACGTAGGAGGAAATATTAATTTGAATGGGCTGATAATGATCTTTGGAGTGTTTCAGGGGAATTTAGCAGCCCCTAGCAGGAAGCACAGCAGGAAATTTCTCTTTTGCCATACAGTATGCTTCAGAACCAGAGCTGTTTGGAAACAAGGTTTTTCAGTTCCCTAAGAAATTAATGATTTGGGGTGGAAATTAGGAAAACAGAATTCTTAACTTCTAAATGAAGCACCTTGTCTGACACTGTTACTGTGGTTTCCCACAGGAGGTGTTGGGTGACTCATTTTGCTCATTTCAACTTCAGACTTTACCTCCAGCTCAAACTATCTGGTCTCCCATGGTGCAGCTCAGTGTAACCCCACTGGAGCCTTTGGCCATAATATACCAAGAGAAAAACAATGACATTAAGTGTTTAATTCCCTAATTCCTCCCTGTTAAAAATCTACACCATTCAGATCACACACAAAACTCGCGTTTTGTTTCAACTCATTGTTCCTAATTAAAAAGAGCAAGTCATGCTCCCTAAAGGATACTATTGTATACTTGCAAGCACTGTTATTGAAGTGACCTTCAAATAAGGCAACCATTTGCAAATTATTGTAAACTATGGCAGAAGTGGATGTTTTCACCTAACGCTATGGTTTGAACCAGTGCCCATGGAAGCCTACAAGCTGTGTCTGCTCCTTTACTAAAAATTAAAGCACAAGGTCCTTGAATACGTAGAATAACTACGGCCATGGTATATTAAAGCAAATCCTTAGTTCAGCAGCATTGATGAACCTTAGACACGTGCTGAAGCCCTTTGCTGACTCAAGTCCTGTACGAGGCACAGTGAGATCAAGTATGACAGTGCTTCCTACAGGGAACATTCAACAAGTAACATCTGTCTCCTACAAAGTATGAAATAAGCATAAGGACATTGTGAAAAGATTAGCATTTCATTAGCTGACAGCTTGTATCTGTCTCTGCAGAAACTATTTCTTCAGCGGTCTCAGCATTTTATGCTTTTTCTAAGCTGCAGAGATAGTCGCAATACTTTTCCTTCTCAAGCTCTTACATGTACACCACTCAGAACAAGCACAAACATGACTGGAAAGACAGAGCCATGGTCCAGCCTAGCCAGGCACTCCATACACAGCTAGGAGGGAGATTTCTCTCTCTGATCCTGGCCAGCTGGAGGAGGAGGGCTGTGGACCACAGCAGGACTGGGGCAGGCTCCACCACCCCGCACGCAACACCTGAAACAGGCACAAGTTAAATCTCAGCTGGAATTCGATCTCCTGCAATGGACTCTGGCTACACTTCCTACTTGGAAACTACAGACTGCAGCCAATTTTAAAGGAATTTACATTCCTGAACATATTTTACTTTGGAACTAGAGATGAAGAGAGAGAAAAGGGACTGACTTGTGAAAAGCTCCAACTCTGTGATTTAAATGTGTTTTGGAGCATTTGGGATAAGGCGACAAATTCTAATGAAGGGTGGAGGAGTCTCTTCATCTCTCCCACAAAGGCTCATTACAGTTACTTACTGCAGGAGACATCTGAAACACAGTAAAAGAGAATATTAAAAGAGGCAGAACTTTACATACCACTTTGTCAACACATCTCCAAAAACCAGGTTTTATTATTTGTATGTAAATAAGTAAAGAGTCCACTGCTCATTTTCTTTCTTTTTTAATATTCAGGCACGAGCTGGGAAAGCAATGTCCATTTACACACAGCACCTGTTCAGGCTGAGGAAACAGGAGCTAGATAAGGGAGGACATGATGGAGAACAGAAGTAACTGAAAATCAGAGCAGAGAAGTGCTTTTAGTGCTTCGTGTTTAAAGATCAAATTATAATTGATAGATCAAAGTATCAGGATGGTTCAATTTTGAAATTTCTTATCCAGGTTTCTAGTTCAAGTCAGCCTACTACTAGCTAGTAATAGGTGTACAGTCTCAGCTCTGTACTGGAGGCTGTTGATAATAAGATCCGTACAAAGCACTTTGTGGTGAGAGAAACCTCTTGGGGGAGTACATAAGAAAGGAGCTAAGCGTCTATATACTTAAACTCAGAAAAGTCTGGACATAGCTGCAAAAAGAAAATAACTTGTGGAGTCATCGTCCATGAAGTAGGGATCTGAGTGGTTGAAACACCAGGCTCTTGGTGGCTGAGAGGTTTTGGAGCACCACCAAATTGTACAGGCCCACGTAGACAAGCACAATGCCTACGAAGGCCAAGGTCCTTCACAGTATTCTCCGAATTTTAGTTGTTAAGCTAACAACTGTGCTCCATTAGCTGAGTTTGCCAATAGCTTCAAACAGGACAGTGTTTGTTTATAATCTTAGGCTACAAAATGTTGATGCAGAGTCAAGCTTTTTAATGTTCGCATGTGTTTAAAATAAAAGTTTTTCTCTCACCCCTCTTGAGTTCTCAGTAGCCTATTAATTTCTAAGGAAAATGAGTACAAATCCTTGCATCTTCACTTAGAAGGGATCTGCCCATTTTTTCTGGAGAAAGGAAAAATACATTCTCAGCCCAGTAAAGCATAAATTTTATCTTCACATATGAGGTAATTACTTCATACAGAGCTGCTTGCATGCTGAAGAGCTACAAACACAAGTATAATTCTGGTAACTACTGACACATGGTTAAAAGCATGGTTTACGTAGTCTGCATTGAGTCTAGAGGTGGCTTCACAGCCTGAACTGAAGTGCGTGGTTACTACCTCAACTGTGTTTCAATAATCCAGCTGCATGCCCACCCTTGAAGTCAAAAGGATATAAATATATCCTGTGCAAAGACCAAAATCACTAGGCAGGTATTTTTTCCAGTGCTTTTTTTTCTTTCTGCATCAATACACCTCATAAAAACCAGATTCTTTAAATAAGGTCAGAGAGCACCGAAAAGGCGAATGAAAGATAAACTCACCCCCTCTTGGTTTTTCAATAGATCCAGGCCAAGAGGAGAAATCTTTTAGTGCTGAGGTGTCATATGCTATCTATGCACATTGGCCGTACTACATACAAACACCAGCATCATTCTGTAAAACAGACTGTAATGCAGATTTTTAATTATGTAGCAGATTTAATCTAATTTATTTTGTTATTTATGTACATGAAGGTAAATCGGCACAAAATGGGTCTTTTACAAACTATTCCACAGAAGCAGGACTCTTTTAAAAAAACTATGACGTCTAGCTGAGATCAAATTTGGTTTTATTTGGATTTGCCAATGACACCTTTCTATACTGTATCTGTAATCTGAAATGGATCTTTAAGAACACTAGGGAGCATCCACAGGCAACCCACAGATCTCAGTAAAGCGCCAGTGGCATGCCCTCATTTTCTTCCCCAGACGCATCTTCCTCCTAATAACCTCCAAAAAAGCTTCTCCTCCTCAGAAGGTCTCTCATGAACCAAGTAGCACATCGTGCACATCCCAAATGGGCTCTTGGAGGCAGGAAAGAAGGCAAGTTCCTGCAGGAAGGACCCTCCTTACCTCTGCCAGGTTCCAGATCACATTTAAACCCAGTAACTCAGTAACCTCAATACCTAACTCATGCGAGGGGAAATGCTCTCTCTTACAGCACTAAAACTCAAACATTTGAGGACTTCAGAGATGAAACATGATGCAACGCAGACATGAACTCCAGAGTAATGTGCTTTCCAATGACACCTATGAGATGAGAGGTTCTGCGTTCAGCACCTGCATTTCTACAAGGTCCAGAAGCTGCTATTCTGCTTTCCACCCTCCATTGCCTCCATCGCCGATAAACAGATCGAGACCTCAGTGGGAAGCAGAAAGTGAGCAACGTGCAGGACAACGCGGAACGGTACAGCACGTTCTTGGCAGTGGCCGGGCACCAGCCAGATCCCTCCCCCAGTAAGGAATGCATCTTTCTTAATCAAGGGAGAAGTTCAACTTTGAACTTGCTGCTTCTCCCAGTCAACAAACACTCTTTGTTAACTGCCAGCTGTTTCCTAATCACTGCGAGACATCAGCTTTCACACAGGACAAGGGCCACGCAGGGGTGAGAGGTGAGCAATTGTTCCCCTCTACCACACAGTTGGAAATATGGGGTCAAAATCTAAATTCTGGTGTGGCTTTGCCACTCTGTGTAAACCGGCAATGAAAAGGAAGAGGGGTGGAGGGAAGATGGAGTGTATATAACTATAGCAGAGTATCGGCACACATTTTCCCAGTGTCTGCAAACCAAATGAAAGTCAGAAATTCTTATCACATCAGATAGGTGAGTCCTTATGAAAATTTGAAGAAAAATGTACCTGTTTCCAGCACAGGAGTGCTCTGGAGGCCACCAACCCAACTAGCCCAAGCTGCAGGTACCTGAGATGCATTTTGCTTTGAAGGACTTTCCAGTCCTTTCTGCAGACAAGACAGAAAGCTTTCTGAGGCCTAACACTGTCCCTACGTCTCTGATGTTCAGCACGAGGGCATGAGAGAAGGCTTTTCTGTAATGGGAGCACAATTAAAGGTTAAAGCTGCCATGCCAAGGGGGCTCCAAAGCTGCTGGGAGAAGCACCCGCTCTGAGCTGTGCTCCCTTCGGCAAGGGTTAGGACCACCAACAGAGTGTATTGGCAACGCTGCTTTTAGGGAGGAGTTGTTTGTTTTTAAATTCAAGTTAAATGCACTGCAACCACATTACAATGAAAGATTGGCTATCTGGCAAAAGACAACATAAAACCCCTTGGGATGACAAGCTTTCTAGGCATTTCGTTACAAAAACTTTCATATAAAATATAAATATTCAGCTTTCAACAACAGAAAAGTGCCATCCACATGTTTCAGGTTAGGACCACACTCTTTAATCTTCTTGTCTCAGCCAAATGACACTGGGCAAAGGGCAGTGCTGTGCACGCAGCTGTGACCATGTGCCGAGTCTGCTGGTCGCATGGCACTGTGCTATATTGATAAAAGCATCAGCAACCCAGCTGCTGGGCCAGAACACAGTAACTATAGCAGCGACAGCCCCCTACAACCCTAAGCAATGTCATCTGTGTCCAGCTGGCTTCCTGTAGCTCTTGTCCTGGAGGGTTTCTCTGTTTCACTACTGTTTTTTGTCTCTGAGTCCCTTACTCTTCTCCCTTTGCTACCTGTGCACCTTACTCTTATCTTTCTTGACCCTTTTTCCTTACCTCTCCCCAAACGCCATCTCTTTTCCCACGTCTTTTTGGAAACTCTCCAACAGAAAAAAAAAAAAGCAATCTCCTTCCCTCTATGTCAGGACGCAAAACAACCATCCAGCAAGCCCACAATTACTGATCCTACATTTACTGGCCACCACACTGCTCATATGGACAATATGTTTCCCCTGGACCTTTATCAATCTTAAACCTTTTTGCACATTCACTCGCTGACTCAGCAAAGCTTCTGATTTCAGTCAGGACTGCCAGTGCTCAGTGTATTCGAAGTGCTCTTAAAAGCGCTATTAGCGCTGAGCTTGTATTCAGCAGGTATTAAAGGGCTGAGGAGATCCATTATCCTGTTGGCAGCACCAGTAGATACTGTGTCTGCGCTGCACCACCCCACTGCACAACTCCTGTTTGCAACCACCTCAAGCCAATGGATAAAATCAAAGGAATATGATACTTGCAACTGGAAAAGACTTTATTTTTGCACAGAGGTTCATTGACTTTTATATGACTTTTAATCTCCAGTGTCTGCACATGAACTGACTAGCACTGTAAGTGAATGAATAATATTTCAAGAACTTGAGAGAACATGGAAACCTGAGTTAACAGTTTCATGAATTCATAATGATATTAAGATGACATATTTACAGCATATGATGTATAAAGCAAAACTGCCTGGCATAGCAGGCAGTTAAATAATGATATAATCAATATAATAATATAATAAAATAATAATACTTGTTAAATACCAATTTGTTATTTAAGGCTAATTACTTTTCCACACCATCATCTGTTAAAGTAATGACTAGTGCAACTCCAGGCACTTGATTTGTGGACTAAAGATATTTAGCAAGGAAGTAATACTGAATACTGAAAGAAGTGAAAAGAGGCCTTCTACAGACAATTTTGCTTTCCACATTCCCCTCCTCTCTACAAATTTTCCCATATTATAGTTGTTTAACTGCCTAAGAGCAGGGAAACTGTTTCACCACTTGCAGCTTTCCAAGGCTTTATGTCAATTTACATCTATGACACAAAAAGTTAAAAGGACATCAATTGTCACTGAGAATCAGTGATTAAAAAACCAAAAAAGTTATTTTACAAACATCTGTCCAGTGGGGTTGGCACATAAAAACCAACTGCAAATGAGGAAAATACATTGGTATTTAAACACAGAAGGTTACATTAATTCCCAAGAATCAGCATCTGGCTTCAAACAAAATCAGCCCAAGACCAGCAAGAGCCCAAATTGCCCAGTTCTCTGCCAGCAATGTATAGATCCAACTTGAAGAGAAACAGTACCGACAGGTAGGACTTTCCAAATGCTATTTCCACGGAACAGTTCCAAAAAACTTCATATGTTTAAGAAGTCAATTAAATTTGATATGTTTGTTTGACATCCAGTGATATTTGCTACAAAGACAACATTTTTAACTCTTGATGGAATATTTTCAGAATCCAGTCCAGTATGAGAAAACAAGTTAAAAGTTGAACTTCTGAACTACGTACCCTACGTACAACTATTACTTTAAATCCTGAGGACAGACTGACCTGACACTAATTAGAATGACTTCAAGCCGAGGATATGTTCCTTTCAATATGGCCATAAATTTAAATCCCAGCAGTCTAACTCACAACAACTTCTCTTTATGCATGTCTTGAAAGTCTTCTCAATGCCTTAGGAACTGTTTTGGCTGCTAGAATGAGGCATTGTTCCCATCTATAAAGTTATGTACGGCATGGCTGAGGTCATCTTCATTTCATACAGATCTCTTGCTCAGATGACTTCTTCCTTCCTTTGTCACCTCAGATAAACAAATGGGTCCACCACGCATCACCTTTACGAAATTATTTTTTTTAAAGATCCAAGCTAGCATGCAATTTTTATATATATAATTTTTTTTAACCATCTTATCAAGGTACTTTTCCCTTAATAGCAGTAATCTTCACTTACCAGAGCCAGTGCCATACAAATCCCCCTCCCAATCCTTCTTCCCCCATAAAAGAAGAGATTATGTAGTTTTTTCATGCTTTATGAAAAAGCATATTCATTTTCTTTCTGTAACTGGCAGGATTTGAGGAAACTAGGGTACGGGGTAGTGACAAAAGATAACAACTCAGTGGGGATAACGCCTCCTGGGCTCTCAAAACAGCAGGGAGGAACGGACTCCTCCAGACAACAAGGCAAAACATTTAAACTGAATTCCTGCTCCACGTCACTCTCTCAAGCGAAGGTTGCCAGTTCTCGTGCCAAAAGCCTTTGTAGGTGCCAAGTCACATCAGCTGCCGAGCCAAAGGGAGGGGAGGCTGCAGGCATGGCTCCTGCACAGAAGGTGCCAGCAAATTCCCTTGAGCTAGAAGGACGGCCCGGCACACCCGGGTCCTGGGATGACCCTGCAGCACTGACCGGGAGCCCTGAGTGCTGCTCCCATGGGCTGGGACCCCCACGGCTGGTGCCTGGTTGCAGTCCCAGTGGCAGAGCCCTGTGCCAGCCCCAGGCTGCGGGCGACTCCAGGGCCACTGGCTGGCTCTGCTCTAGAGCAGCCCACAGTCCTCCTTCATCCGGGGAAGGAGCCAACGGATCAGAGTCTCTAGGCTAAAGGCATCCTCTGTGAGCAATCCCCAGCTCTGCTGACACTGAGGAGTTCCTGCAAACCCTATGCATTGTTCGCTTGATTTACTACAACTGCGTAACCATTCCCGCCTGCCCCCAGGAGACTTGGCTCAACTAACTCTAGTTCACAGGTATAAGCATTACGTTAGTTATGATTTACTTCCACATAGCTACAAGTTTATTTCAGCAGGGAGAAGAGAAGAGTGGAGAAGAGGCCAGGCATATGTCCCATTAGATCCACAGGATCGCACTTTCTACCACTTAATCTGACATTGTGAAAAATGAAGATCTGCCTTGTCTCATAGTACATGACTTTTGAATTACATTCCCAAGGATTGCATTTGTAAATAAGTCATAATTGGAGTAAACTGAAGGTCACAGGGGGGAAAAAAAAGCAATGCCCTGGCAAGAAGCCAACATAAAGAACTACATGTACTACTAAGAGTCCTTCTGACTTCCTTAAAAATGGACAAGAATATTCACCAAAAATCCCCCACACTTTACTTACTATTCTGCGTCTTTTTAAAAATATCTGAGAATTTGCAGTGCCAAATATACTCTGTAAAAGAGAGATGAAGCAGTAATTACCTACCTATTTCTATTACCCTGGATGGGGCTTCGAGCAACCTGGGCTGGTGGAGGGTGTCCCTGCCCATGGCAGGGGGTTGGAACTAGATGGGCTGTGAGGTCCCTTCCAATCCAAACCATTCTATGATTCTATGAGACAATACTCCTTTGTTTTATCTTTTTTTTTTTTCCCATAGGATTTCACAAACTGCAAACGACAGAAGTTGACTTTTTACCTGTAGGGATTGATGCTACTTATCATAACACAGTACCCAAAGGCAAGTCATTTTGTGTACATTAATTGTTCATAGGAAGACCAGCCTTAACACTGTAATGACAGCTGAAGCAGGGATGCTGAACACCTTCAGTCACCACAGGCTCTCTTCCATAAGCCTCATGGCAGCATTAAGCCCTGTGTGATGCAAAGCTGTTTGCTTTGCCAGACTGTAAGAAGACAGAGTTAGCTTTTTCTTTGTCTTTCCTGACCCAAGAACCTGGGTGAATGACCTTACATTTGACTGTGCTAAAATGCAAGCAATCCATATAGACCTATGCTGGCCTCCTTGTTACTCATTGCTCCCTCAGCCTACATGCCATCTACAGGCTTCATCAGCAGTGACTTTTAATTTTAAATTTCTGATTAGAAAAAGCAAAAGAAAAACCCTAAATGCTGCTATGGGACCCCACTGGACCAGCATGCACATTCCGCTCAGCTCTTTTGGCTTTTTCTCTTTCATACCTCACATCAAAAAGAAATGCCCTGCAGAACTGCGCATTACATGTCTCTAACAATTTCCAATCATCTCATACATTTTTTAAGTTGTTAGCCAGACTTCTAGTTGAAGTTGTCAGAAAGACAGTGCTATCAAAGATGTCAAGCTCCTGGAAATGCTGTGAGGCCGGCTGGCCCAGGCGGAGAGAGGAAGCCCAACTGCGGTGTCCCAGGGAGGACCAGCTCAATGCCAGACAGGACCTCGCTGCAGACACACACAAATCCTCTGGAGCATTTTTTGAAATATCTGCCCTCCCAAGACTCGGCTTGCACAACCAGTATTTAAGACAACATCATATTTAAGTGCAAAATAGGTTTTGATCTTTTTAAAATTAGTAGACCCACACCTTCTCTCACACACACATTTTTTTTCAGTTTAGAGATTGGAAGATGAAAACCAGCTTTGCTAGACTTTGAAATTCCCCCAGAGCTGTTTCCAAGCTCTGACGAAAGGAATGGTTGAACGGAACTGGTTCGGCCAGAATAGAGATGATACTCTCTGGATCTGCAGCAGAACCTGCAAGTGTCAGACACTGATTTACTGCTCGGTGGGCTCAGGCACCAAGCACCCAGGTGCTGAACTCACCTCTTGCAGTTCAGTTCAGTTCCCTTCCAGAAAGATTCAGCTGCACATATGAATGGTTTCAGCAGCATGAAGTTAAATCACAGCTCGTTCATTAGTTAACTACAACTATTTTTATCTTCCACAGACTCACCACATTGCTCATCCTCTGTTTCAGTTGCAGAAATCCTTATGACACAGGCAGTATCTCTGTTTGCCCTGGCCCTTCCAAAGACAAGTATCACAAGCCACCCTTTCCTCTCCTCCCAGTGGTGCTCTCAGCCTGGGAGAAGCCCAGGGCAGAGTCACCCCTGCACATTAGTGGAGCCAACCATGCGTAAACCCCTCCATACTTGGGCACAGATGCAGTGTAGCCACGAAACTCTCGTGTCACTTAGCAAAGCAGCACCGTATTTAGTTATTTCATATTTCTCAGCACACCTTCAAGTGCTCTTTTTGATCGTGACATGGTGACACTTCACTGGTGATGCTGCAGGACCAGGTAGATTCGCACTGGAGCTCTGTGGTGCAAGAGGCTTTCTTGGACCACAGGCCCTGCTGCTCTAGTCATGAGTACAGGTCCAGTGATGAACAAGCTCAAAATCATTACGATAAATGTAACTCCTTCAAAATTAAAGATGTGTTTAAATTTTCTTACATGACTGTTTCTGCAAACAGCAGAACAATGACAAAAAATAACATACAGATATTCAGAGAGTTGGGAATCGTTTAGGGTTCATTCTCGCTGCACCAATTCCATCAAGTATCAAATATATAGTAAAAGAAATATCTCTGAAGTAAAAGAGAAAGTTTCTTATTCTTCTTTTAGCTAATAGGGGTATTTAAAATCAAGTCCCATTAAAATCAATAGAAACTACCACAACAGCCTGCTACCTATCTGAGAGATAACAATTTCCATTTGTAAAAACGCAGCCCTGAAGTGACAACCCAAAGTTTGAGAGCGATAGAGAAACCTGCTTATCTGCTCATTAAAAAACAATTCAAAAATAAATTTCTCATTCTGTTGAGCCAAATTACTAGCAAACAGATAGCTATTAAATGCTACTAAATAAATCTTTGCAAGCCTCAGACTCTTAATTTCTTGACTGCATGCGTAATAAATACCAAGAGCTTGAGGTAATACAATACGCAAGAGGACTGAATCATTTTTTGGCCATGCAAAGAGGAGATAATTTAAAAACTTTACGTAATCTTAACAGACTGACAGCTGAGGTAACCACCTCAAATGACAGATATATCTAAAGTACCATATGAAGCATGGCACTATCCCAAAAGTCCTCTCTCCATCATCAGTCATTGAGCGAAAGCTATTGTCAGCGTGCATCTTTTAATACTAGAACCTGTTTTCAGTATGGAAACAAAACCTTTACCCAAATATGACCTAAGAAGCTTAAATAACTGACAATAGTACAAAGAGTGGAAAAGTCAATTAAAAATAAAGATGATCTGCTATCATGAATGGCATGTACAACTTGTAGCACAAGTAACGAGGGTAACTCCAAGTAGTACAATGGCAGTACCAATTCAGAATGCAGAACTTAAGTAACAAAAACCCTAGAACAGCCTACCAAATTATTTATTCCCTGCAGTGCACTGTATATTTAACAACAGATTCCATTTTGCGCATAGGAGGATGAGGGTGACTTAAAAAAGAAAAAGAAAGCTTACCTGTACGACTCAATGCTACTAATGAGATGGACAACGAAGCTCCTGAGCAGTAACCCAGAACATGCAGAGGAAATACTGACAGAGGAAGGAAAGACTCATCTGTGCAAGAGGCCTTCACTTCTTCCTTGCACACATCCCCATCGCCCACAGGACTCATGGCAGAAACTTTCCGTGTTGCTTCAGGATCAAAAATTTATTGTAGCCTTAAACTAAGAGCAGAGTGTCTTAAATGCATGTTTACAGCTAGGTAATTCTAACAGGAGTTATACCCTTACGACACCTGTACCTTCCATTCCTTTAATCCAAATTGCCAAGTGAGAGTCATAAAAGGTTCTGCTGTGCACCCCAAAGCTGACAAACGTGTCACATGAGCAATACAACCATCACACAAGACTTGCCCGCAGCTGTACCACAGCTCTGAGGGCTCCGAATTTTAATGTGCTAGAACATACTGCACAGAGGCGTGTCACAGTTCAGAGTATTGTAGCCCTCTAAGCCATATATTCAACAAGGATTTCTGTGAATCCTGTGATTTTGTTGCTTAGTACACCCTCCACCAATTACCTTTCTTAAAACCATATTTACCTATAAATTTCAGTAACTGAATCTCAAACCTTGTTACAAAGGCGATAGCTGACACGCGGAGCTCCATACAGACCCATGCACCACCCATCTCTTTTAACCCCTTGAAGTAAAGTTTAATTAAAGTTACTGGATGCACAGATCACGTTGGGAATTTATTACACTGGCAAACCACTCGCAGAAAATCTGAAAGGAAGAAAGCTTTGTTCCCATTATAGATAGAGATATGGACTGAGAGAGGCATACATTTTTGCAATCTGGGCTTCTCAGCTGCAGATTCAAGACTTGAGACAACCTGAAAACATAAAATGTAAATTTTTAACCTGCAACTTTCTTAAAACTTGAGTTAAATTTAGATGCGTAGCCAGCAGTGGCAGTCATTTTTAAGCTGGAAGGAGAATTAAATCCTTAGTGAGGCATACATTTTCACAGCACAATAGCAACGAGAGAAGATGCTGATGATAAAGAAGCTGAGTCAGATCAGGAATAGACAGCTTGAGAGCATCTGCAAAGCAGAATGGATGAGATCTCTGCTGTGATGAGTCACCAGAGATATGCAGGAAATGAGGATTACTCAAAACAGGAACAATTATTAGAGCAACATAATGTTTTTTAATGGGAAATTAATGTTTTATTCAAGGGATGTTTGCTAGATGTAATTCCATGTATCCAAGCAAGTCTAGAATTCCAGCTCCACCTTTAAGACTTGGATCTGATTTTCTGCTCAGTTATGAACTCCCACAATCACACAAGCCTGTTGAACAACAGACTGTGGCTTTCCACAAGCTGGGAAGCTGAATGGTATAAATTGGATTTATCATACATAATGTGATATAGACATGGGTGAATGTTTTTTTTTTAATAGATAAAAGCTCTTTGGGAACAAACATTTATCCCAGTATATGGTATAAAAGATAAACAGGCACTATAAAGCCTTCCATAGATTTTGAGAAAGACCGAACCACAAAGAACATTCAGCTCCAGCCTTATCCACAAATGTAAACAGTTTAAGGGGGCTGGTTGTTGTCCACAGCCTGCAAGTAATTAAGCACTAATTCTCTACCACCTACCAAGCAAGAAATTGGAGAGGAAATACAACACAATGTTAAGTATGCACTTTTCAGGCCAGACTCAACTGATGTATGCTGTGCATCTCTGTCGTCTTCACCGGACCAGGACTGATTTGCCCTCCCCACCTAAAAATGGACAGATGAAACTAGAAATCTCCAAAGGCAGAACGACAGATTTTTATCTCAAAGTGAGGGATTTCCGGTGTCAGCTGAAATTGTCCCAATATATCCAATGCCACCCACAAAGCAGCACTACAGGGCGAAACATTTGCAATTCCCTTAAGTGGGGCTCATTTGTGATAACCAAATCCTTGAAAAGGCCTTCATACGTTTCACCAAAACATTTTTTCACTTTATTGCAGATTCTTTTTCACTGAAAGAAGATGAAAGGCTTAGTTGCCTTATCTGTAATTAGACACACATTTGCCACACATTCCTGGGACAAATAAACTGAATTTACCTTAATAGGATGCTTTTATCCAGCTGAACTACTTTAAATTTGCTGCTGCTTTGCTGCACAGTAACATTTAAAAAATAAAAAAATCAAACCCAGTCCCAGGAAAGCAACATTTCATGGCATTTTTCCAAGTTCTACAGACCTCCTGGGGCAAAAAAAAAAAAGAGAGGAAAACGTTTGAAGCATGAAGGATTTTTCCCTTCCCAGAGTCTCCAGGCCCCTGTGAACCCTTGCTGGAGCTGCTCAGTGACATCACACATCCACATCCTCTGCGGCGCGGCTGAATCACTGACTGTGGTGGCGCAAGCTTCGGCATGACTCCTCAAACCCACTCAGGTTTCTTCACGCAGGTCCAAGTTTTGCTTTGGCGGACAGACTAAAAGCTTGGTCCAGACCTCTATTTTCAATTTAGACAAGTATCTATGGCAACTACAATACTATTTTAAACCATTCCTATTTAGCCGCCTCCAGGTTGAAAGTAAAATAGAAAAAATACGGAGCCCACCCCATCACCCACTCCTCTAATAGCTCACAGTGTGCGACAAAGTAGGACATACCTGTCTGCTAATCTCCCTTCCCTTGCGGAAATTTCAGCAAGGCTCCGTTTTCCCTCTTTAGTGATTTCTGGGTCTCAGCAAGAGAAATGCCTTCAATTTGGGTTTCCTACTCCAGATTTGCCTTGCACCTCTTCGGTTCCTCCTTGCTGCAGCGACCTTCCCATGCTTGTGCTCCAGGTGCACACAGACGCCTCCCCCCAGCCCACGGCCACCCCTCCACGGCCCTGCGCCACCCCCCACGCTGCCCACGGAGCATGATGGCTGGGGAAGGACTGCGACAGGGGCCACGCAGAAACATGCACGTGTTTGAATTCTTTTCATTTGCTATCTATTTACAAGCTGGGGTGGGGGTTTGTTTGTTTTATTTTTAAACACTTGAGATTTAGCTCTTCTCTTTAAGGAAGACTGTGTGGCTCTCCTACTTAGTTTTTTTAAAATCTTTTAAATGAAAGGTGATGTTTTCGGGCAGCCATATGACTCCGGGAGATGGATCCTTATGAATAACCTCAAATATCAGATTATTTGAAACATGTTGTAGGATTTGGCACTCTTTCCTTAATTTTATAAGTGATGTCCAAGGCATACATTTCCATGCTGGCAATTGTTTATTAGTCTCTTTTACAAGCGTGTGCGGCACAACACTTGACAAGGAACTTTACCACATACTAGATTTTCACTCTTCCTTGTTCTGAACAAGACCTGCTACAAAAAGCAGAAATTTGTCAAATTAATCAATTTCCATTACTGGCACTTATGGAAGAAAAAGCCAGGCAAGTCTGGGCTGCGAGAAATGTTGCAGTTAAACGTGAAACCAGGTGAAGTCTGTTTACATATTCTTGTTATCGAGCTACAGTTAGAAATGTATTTGCTATGTTGTGTTAGTTGTGCAAACCAGGACCTACTTTGCATCACTTTGAGGATTTTCCAATCCCGAGCAAAGGCTCCCTGTGTTACTGGAATACCTTGTAGTATGGCTTGACCTCCAGCTGCCAAATCTATGGGGCTCTCGGCAGCACTACACTTTTAAGAGATATGCACAGATTTTCCATCTCTCTATAGGGATCAAGCATTCCTAGAGCACCATGCAAACCTGTGGAATAATTTTGCCACTTATAAACTCCTCCTTATAAAACCTCTATTTTCAGTTACATAAATTGTGGCAATGGCCATCGCTACTGCCGAGCTGAACTCTCCTGCTTGACAGACCAATTCCGAGAACATGTTAGGAAGTACTTTAGTGTCAGACTGAGGTGGGGTTTTTTTAAATACACACAAGTGGTTAAAAGTTGCTCAGCAGTTTGAAAGTTAGTAACCAAGTCTTACCACCAGGGAATAAGAAAAGAAGAGGGCAAACAAGATAAAGGCATTTTCCAGTCTTATCACACAGCTCTCCAGCACACAGCTGGAAGTTACTTTGCACCTTTTTTTTTTTAAGGCATTTGATACCCAACAGAGTCACACACAACCTGTAACCAGTGTTGGCTGTATGTACACATCCGTCCTGCCTGCTCTCTCTGTGCAACTTCTGTAATGAACACCAACTTTAAATTCTATACTGTAGCTCAGCCTGCACATCTATGCATGCGGGTACAGCAGCCTCCTCGCTCTCCACCAGCTGCACGCAAAGGCAAGCCCTGAAACTAGTCCACAGGAGCCCGCAGGTAGCATCTTCTCCTAATTAGATCTAGGGCATAGATAAAGCCTGAACTTTACCTTTTCAGTCCCATGAGAGGCACTGCTGAGCAAACCTGCACTGTACCACTAGCACCACCAGAGCCGCAGGGAGAAGGAGACAGGGTATGAAAGCAGATAATCTGCTTTCCGTTCTTGGGAGAATGCACAGACAGGGCAACACACACCCACGGTACTGAGTGTGCCACGGGCTATGATGCCAGAAATATTGGTCCTCTTAACACCCATTGCTAGCTCACTTTCTCCTTCCACTGCACCAACACTTGCTCCTTATTTATCATCAGATTTGGCAATTTTCAGGTTCTGAAGAGTTTGGCACAGATTCAAGCAGCAAAAGAAAAATCTCAGCAAGGTGGCAGCAAACAGCCAGCCAAAACAAACAAGTTGGGTTTACAAAACCTCTCTAGTTCATCTTTGAGAATACATTCAATCACCATTTCAGCAGTGTGGTCCTCTGGCCTTCCAGGAAATGGATTTATTCCCTAATCTTGCAGCATTTATATATTTTTGTTTCTTGTCACTGAAGAACATAAACTATGAAAGTGCTGTGAAGATTTCTTCACTAGTACCAGGACCTACCTCTGTTGCAATTGCACCCAAGTAAGCCAAGATTTGCTCCAAGAACACAGTATTTTGACCTAGTACGAAGGCAGTACACAAGAACAATTTTCATACTGCCATTATTTATAAGACAGAGCAATTACACTGGGTTTATAGACTAGCAAAATAATGAATTGGTGTCTCTCTGAAAGACAGAGCTATATTCATTTACAAAACTGACCATAATCCAGATACGTGTGGTCAGGTGCGTGATTAACTCCCTGGGGTACTCTGGACTTTTCTGGGCCAGATTTGACACACAGCAGTGTGAACCTCAGTGCTGTTAAACTGGCATGGATGGGGAAGCACATTATTCATCGATCAACACCAGCTCTTTTTTTCTGAAGGAATGTGGTTCGTGATGCCGGATCAGTAGGCATCAATCCCTTTCCTGCCAGTCGTGGGAAGAGGGGCTCATTCATGACCCTCAGCACCATGTCGTGCCGTGGGCTCAGTCAGTGCTATCGACTGCATCTCCATAAACATCCATTACCCAGACATTTAATTTGTGGAATTTACGAACAAAAAGACAAATGGCTACAATAACGTGTTTGTATGATTGCACATTTTATGAGGTATTCGTTTACTATAAATTAACTGTAAGATCTGGGAAAGGAATTTGAGTCTGACCAAAAAATAGAACAGATGAACAAGTAAGTTTTTTGTGACTGCAAAGAAAGCCTTGTGAAGTGAGACCAATTGTTGTACGTTCATATGAAACGTAAGGAGTTTTTTCTTAAAGATACCATTTAATTTTTAGAATTTCTAATACTTAACAGTTGCCCTTTACCATTTATAGTAGTATAGGAGGAAGCAATACAGCTAAAATGAGTGTACACCTTACTGGAACTCATGGGGTTAATATGGCATTGACAGGACAGGATTTGACCTTCAAAGTCTTTTTTTCAAGAAATGTTACTGACTCCATTTAAAAGCTGAAAAACAGTGAGCAATGTCTCTGAACTATCAGGGTCACATTTCAAGACTGTGTGAAGCTGTTCCCCATACCAAAATGGGACTTTAATATTCCCTAATAAAGGTCAGAGCGCATGGTTCAAAGGAGTGCAGGCAAACAGCAGTGCTGATGAAGCGTTCCACCTCTGAAGGCACTGACGTTTCCTTACATGCGAGCTGCTTGCTCTGCCAGACTGTGCTGGCATCTGCAAGGTTGGCACTCACCAAAGTGAGAATGGGGACTCAGGCCTGAGGGTTGAAGGATGATGCTTAGTTTCAGCCCCAAGGTGTTAAACTCATTTAACCTTAGCACAGGAGCGTGAGCATAAACGGTAAGCATAAACTGGCCTCTCTGCCACATGCCAGAATTTTTCAGCACACCAAATTATTCACACTGAAAAGCAAACATAACTGGTTGACTCCAAAAGCTCCTATTCATTTTAACTGGTTGGTTAAATTCATCAAGAATAAGAAAACCAGTAGTATAACTCTTTTTTCATCTTAACTGGTTAGTTTTCACCTAATGCCAAGGCAGTGAGAGTCCCTGCCTGTTCCACAACGGATTCTCAGTCATGCCACAGTACAAACCTGCTCCACTTGTCCCCAGGGCCAAGTAACAAAGGGTTCACAGTCCAGGAACATTACTTCCAGGGCCACAGACTGAGTGAGGCAAAAGTCCATATTTCAGGAACATATGTAAAGGCACATTCATTAGTTTAATGCAACAACCCAAACTTCTGAGACCACTGCACAAGAATTTGGAAAGTCTCCACCGCACTTAAAGATACAAGCAAAAACACAATTTGCTTGTGACCACAGTCAATCCAAGCTGATTGAAATTAAACATTTATGTAACCTTCTAATGTAAAACCTAGTCATCACTGATGTTTACTATACTTTTCTTTTGATTTCAATGCCATGAGTTAAGACAATGCTTATCAACTTTGATCCAGAACCAGTAAAAGTACAAATTTTATCATTAATGTACGAGACATTACTTCAGTGTATGTTATCTTCAATGAAAGCAGTTCCACAGAGTAAATCTCTTACAAAATCATTTGGCTAGAATATTGTAATTTGGAATCTGGAAATGAAAACTACTAGTAGTTTCATGCAAGGCAATTCCAACACAAGGAAAATTATTGCACATTGCAGAGAAAAAATTCTTGGATAAGAGGGAGAACTACACTAATTTCAGCTGCTTATAGGCCATAAACAAGATGTTTTATAGAGGTAGCTGAAGAATTACAATTGGGTCTACTTGAGCATTAGAGAGAAACAGCCATCAACTGAAAGCTTGATCGTCAAATACTGACAGCATTTGGCAGAGTTGTTGGGTGGGTGTAAGGCTTTCCATGCCACCAAGCAGATAATGGATTGACCTAATGCTCTTATCTAAAAGTCCTCCTCCTAGTGATTTCTCAGAATCATTATTAAAAAACAAATAAAAAAAAAAGACTCTGTAAACACCATTAATCTAGCTGAAAGTTTCCCATTCTGCTTGCTGAATGCAAAAGAACTCTTTAGCCTCATGGAAAGAGTCCTAAGAAATGAACATTATCTATAGTAAGCTCCATTTTCATTAAGAAGATATGTTTTCAGTAGTGAACTTGACTTTTTAATGACAAACTAGACAAGTTTGAACATACACGAGTCTTCTAAAAACCCGTCCTCCCAAAACACAATGCCTGTATCATGCGCACAAGGCTATCTGCTTTCATCGCTAAGCTCACTGGAGAAGATGACATGCTTTTCATTTCAGTGTTTGCTTTTCAGGAAATTCTGTTCCCCACTGAAGCAAAGTTTGTGTTTCTGGAATTCCTTTTGCCATGTGCTATCGGCACACAGTAGGTTTGGTATTAAGTATAATAAATTCTATGTTACAAACCACTGACAGCAAAATACAATTCTTTCCTCAGTCCCTGTAGGATGTCTCAATCAGAATACGAATACGAGCAGCACTTTTGATGCCTCATTTCATACAAGATGTATAACTTTATAATATTAATCACTTTAACTTGTGCTCAGAAAATTATTCCAGTAAGTAGCACACAAAATGTCTTTCAAAACTCAGACAGAAACTAACATATAAATAGTGAGAGGTGAAAAGGAAACTGAAGTATAGCCAGATGTTCTTGTTGCAAGAGCTCATTCATTTTCTTCTCAATTCTGTTCCCTGCATATGAGCCAGCTCAGTCAAACTCCAGCTCCCCTGCTCCAAACGCAGCTAATGTTGTTGCTCACAATGAATATGAGGAGGAGGTGAGTGCTATTACAGCTCAATGCCAGACTGCAGCCCTCACACAGTGTTATTAAGCTTATTACTCAAAAAAATACACCAAAAGCACCTCAGTGACATACTAAGACCAGAATATATTGCATAAAATTAGCTTAAAATTCCTTGGGCTAGGTATGATACCCATGGCAAATGCTGGTTTTTCCCATCTGGTACTCTTCTGTCCCTTCTCGACAACGCTCACTGACGATCCTGTACTGAGCACTTGTCTTTTCAGTTTATTTAGGTTTTGGTAACCTGCTAACTTCCCTAAGTCCACTGGAGGCACATCTTCATTTCTTTCCTGCAGCTCTCCCAGAAGAGTTCCTGTACTGGTCCCCAATGTCTGGTGGCCAACACCAGGCTGCAAAGTCCCCGTGCTGCCCACAAAGACCCCATGCAGGGCTGCAGCCAGGCGCTGCCACGCCACCTCCAAACTGCAGCTATCAGCATGCCTCAGAGTGCTGACTTCAGGAGAAAGTCAATTCCAAGCCACAACAGTTGGCTCCTTGAGGGCTACGGGTAGGGAAGGGGGAGACGCAGTAAACAAGGAGGGGAAAAATCCACAATGAGATCCAGGAATGGCCAAAAAAAGCAGGGAAGGCAAAGGTGTAGCACAGGAAGGCTAACACAGGAGAGAAGATGCAAATCACTCTTCTTGAAATAAAATTTCTACATAGTGACCTCATATAAAATAAAGCTTATCCTAAGCACTTACCTTACTCATCCTTGAGACATAATCATGCGCTCAATCCAAATAACCGTAGTGGAAAGGTACAACACTGCACACAAACCAGCGCAGTACAGGTCACTGGAGATGCAAGAAATAACTTCCCCTATGAATGGTAACAGTAAGGCTACAAGGTTTCATCTGATGATTTTCATTATTTTTAAGATGTACATTATACACACAGCAACAGTTCACAAGAGCATCAACTTTCATAACATCTTTTAAAAGTTACTGATGCAAATCCTCCCCTTTCATGCAATTGTTTATACTGTTAACAGGTTTTAAACCCAGAGTTGTTGGAGCCATAAACATTTATTTTAGTACTTGGTAATTCAAAACTACCGTCAAACAACTCTGAGCCCTTTTGAATGCAATCAGCATCCCTATGGTTCACAAAAGCAACACAAAACCAAGCAGTACTCATAGCAACGAGGGAGAAGGAATTATTGTTCCATGTGTTTTTCTAAATTGCTTCTTTTTTTGGTGCACGAAGGCGTTGAATGAGTTGCAGCCAGAACTGCACCCAGCGTGACCAGACTGTAGAGGAGCAGGCAGGGCAGCTGTGCATGGGTAGTCTCAGCATGCTGCCCACGCACCCCCCTTGCTCCCCAGGCTGAGGGAACAGCTGCCTCCCTGTAACACCCCAGAGCACCCGCATTAGCAACTGCTACCACCTAATTAGGTACTCCATCACCATCAGCGTGTCCCAGTGATGGAATAAACCCCAGTAATTCCACCACGCAGTGACCAATTGCAGACCCAGAGGCTCTGTAAGGTTGCTGCTTACAAATTCATCCACTGCAACGTGCTTGGTGGGGCCACAGCCGCTCCACGTGTAGTGTCAGAGCAAACACAGGTGGCTCCAGGGGGGGCTTGCAGCTCCCTGGTCCCCCAGGAAAAGGCAGGAAAGGGAAAAATGAGCAGTGGAGGTTTGCTGGTCCTAAAGACAAAACAATTACTTTTTTCACCCAATCCATCCCTCAGGCTTTGGCTTAGCACCAACACCACTGGTGCTTTGGGATGGCAGGTTAGGACTTTTTGGTGGCTTTGGAAGAGAATTGGTCATCTCAGGCACAGCACAGACTGTGAATAGTCAATAAAACATAAAACCTGCTCACACATAAGGGGATCTTTATAAAATTCCAATTACTGCTGCCTTGTTACCTAAGAATCCCTAAGAGGTAAGAGATACTGCTTACTGTGAGGCCCAGGGTAATGAAATTACAAATCCTTTCATGAGTAAGCAGAAAGCTTACGTTTATTTGGCCTACATATTTGAAACTATTCAAAAGGTTATTGTCTCACAAAATTTGGATCAGAAATTACTACTTATATGTGCCTTTCTCTAGCAAGGAGCTACATTCAGAGTCATTTTTAATTCCTCAGTGATCGATTAGAATACTACAAACACTACTGCAAAGAAGTCTCATTTAAATTCTGTTTTCTGAAGAAGTATCAAACATGCATACAAAAAAAAAAATCAAAAAAACTCTCAGATGCATACTATAAATAACCAGGAAATGCAGTCCCCTTGAGAAACCTGGTGAGTCCAAGAGCCTTGTCTTTTCAAGTGGTTAATTAATTTGTACAAGAAAACTCCCATCTTACTTCCATAGCTTGTCTCCAGCATGTTTTAATTTCAGAACTGAGATCAAATGTTGTTGCAAACCATGCATGGAGCTAACTTTTCACAACGATGCTTACCTCTACAAAATAGGTAATAGGATGGGTTTCCAAAAATATTTTGATGCCATTATAGGTTAGGTGCTCAACTCCAGTTGATTTTATTATTTCAACATTTAAGATTTAAACTAATATGAACATATAAGATTTTAACTAAATCCCATGAAGGTAAGGATATCTGAAAATCCTAGTGTGTGTTCAGTGTCACTGTGGAAAACCTGTCCCACGCAGACATCACCTTTCGGGCTAGTGCCAGCAGTGCTGTGCTCCTCCAGGGCAGGACAGGACACTGATACTGCCGATACACATTCCCCAGCCACGTGTGAATGTTTCATCCTGTTTCACATTTTCTCCAAACATTCTCTGCACCTCCCCTTGGTGCCAACACTTAACACAATGAATTTCCTTATTAAAAAAAAAAAAAAAACCCTGTTCCAGCCAACTGCATGAGTAATAGTCCTCGTGCTGCAGCAAAAAGACCTCAGTGTATAAAATGCACTATCAGCGGATGGGAAATCTGACTACACCACATCATTGCACCAGATGCTGGGAAAAAGACCTTGCTCTTCAGAGTGTATTTAACGAACGCAAGACTAGCAAGGTCCGAAGGAACATGCATATTTGTCCCACCTTGTACCTGCTTGCCATGGTCCCCAGTGAGTCATAGCCTTGTCCATAAGATCTCACTGAAGTGAGGAGCTGTTATCTTCATTTTATGGGTAACTCAGGAAGACAGAGAGCTACCTTTTCAAACATCTCTAATTACTAGATTGGCAGGTACTGGGGTTTAAAAAGAAAAGACCTTGAGACCTGAGCATTTCTGTAAGTTGTTTAGGTTCTTAAATATCTGCATACCTCTCACTATGAGAGGTTATGCAGACAGTTTTTAGTAAAGCATGGTGCTGAAGCTTGGCATTCTGCATACCAGGCTTCTGCTTGCACCACTTCACAGATCTTCACATCTTTAGGAAAAGATCTTCTAAACTGTTTTCTCCAACTAAAGATCATGAGCTCCTGGTTCAATATACAGCTACCACTTAAAATACTCTATTTCAGTATTTTGTTAAGGACCAAAACAGCCCCATAAAAGCCTGACATAAAAGTATTGCTAACCAGGAGCTCACGACCTTTAGTTATTATCTCCATTTTAGCAAAATGGAGCACATGATGAATGGAAGAAGGTCTGCAGTGAGGAGGGCTTGGGCTTACCAGGGAGCTTCTTGCAAAGAAAGAATAATGCTCCAAATTCAGAGCCTGCAGCTTTGAGAGGCACACTGGAGCTGGAAAACCAGCAGCAGTGGTCTGACCCAAAGCAGTTCCCAAAACACAAAGAGGCAGGCAGTAGTCATGCAGCAACACGTCCAGAGAGATCATCTAGACACAAACACCAAACCACCACCACTGACCCCAGAAGCAGGGGTTGCCCCTGGGTAGGGCAAGTCTGGATACTTATAATTTAGCGGCTGCCTACGTGCTGGCAGGTTAGATCAGCCCTTCTGATCCGAGCTCAGAGTCCTCAAGCACTTGATACAGGCCTAATGTTGCATTCACTGAAAGCAAGAGCTTTGGAAACAGAAAGTCAGGCCACACGTGGCAATCCAGTGCCTGGAGATCTGATACCTTTGGCAACTGTTTATTTCAGAGTCTGCAAACAATTAGTCTGAACGCACTCCTCCATGTCATGGGGCAGGCTATGGTTTCCCTTGCACCTTTGCTCACAAATTCGTGCCACAAAGAGTGTATAGCGTGCACACACTTGAAATTGCTGGTCTTGTTAAAACGGAAAGTGCCAACAGGGCCCATCACAGCACAAGTGCTTCCCTTCATCTTGCTGTCCCACCTCAGCCCCTACTTGTGCTTTTAGATAGCGGAAGGCAGACAAATAAAAAGACAGAGAAACACAACCGTGGTGGCTACTGCACCTTGGGTAGGCTTCCTTCCAAATCGTGCGTGCAGGAGGGCAGACCTAGCCACGCTTCATCCTGCAACGCTCCACTCAAGCACAAACTTGAAATGACAGCTCCACTGTCAGCAGGGCTGGTTGGAAGTGGCCCAGCAGCCCAGGTCTGCCAGCCAGTCCAAGAGAGGTCCCTGCACAAGCTGCTTCACCACCAGCTGGGCAGTGGAGCTGGCAAGGAGGGGGTGGCAGCCCCTGGCCATGGGTGCTGGGGTCACAGCACTGAGGTGAGCAAGGGAAGGGGGATCAGCCCCCCCCCATACCATACCTGGTATTTTTTAATTAGGAAAGAAGCTGTTGCATTTTTTCTTTTTCCTTCTAAACTGCATCTAACGACCTAGTAAGGTATGAATGCCATCTTTGGCAGAACAGCTAGATCTATGTTGAAGTTCTCTCTTTAAATGCTTCTTAATTTTATAGTATTTTAGTCTTCCTCTTTCTGTAAGTATTTTAGCCCGCCCTTATATCCATTCATGCTATCTTCCTCTATAATCTTACTCAGAACTGTGACTGCCAGACACACAACTGAACGCTGTCACCTGGGGCTGTAATTCACGCTGATTTGCACTTACTGGCCCAGAGGCTTTTTCACCCCACACCCCACTCTCCTGAGGTTTATTTTTATTTTTCAGTTACCCTAGTTTGAGGGTTCAAAGCTGCTTTCTTCCTGTTGCAGAGAGAACGGGGACAAAGTAGACAACATAGGATTAAGCAAAAATACAAAATACTGCAAGTAAGAGTGTGTGTTTCTGAAGCACCCTTCACAGCATTCTGCCACCTCCGGTGCATTGTATGGTGGCAGTAGGAGGGATGAAGGGTTGGTGTGCTCGGGAAAAGCCTTGGAAACCCTCCCTGCAAGTATGCTTTCTGCATCTCGTTCCCTCCCTGTTCTCAGGAAATTCAAGGCCACCTTTTCTTCATGAGCCTCAATATCAGCAAACATGCAGTAGATGGGATGGTTAAAATCTTAACTACATCCCTAGAAGTCACACGAGCACCTCCCAGTACCTCCTACCTGATCAGGATGCAATAAACACCATTCTCACATCTGCTGATCTTGGCTTGCAAATATTTACTTGGTGCAATTTACTTCAGTTGGAGAGCAATTATCCTTATCTCTAAAAATGACCATGATAAACTCATCCACAACTGGTGATTTTTTTAAGTGGAAAAATACCTCCATTCTGAAACACAATGGTTCCAACTAGACACAAATTGCTACTCAGCCTGCCAAAATGAGAATGCAAATCATGAAACATTCACAACAAGGCTGTTTTCTACCTGAGTTACATTTATCCAAGAAACAGCACTCTACTGGCAGAGCATAGGGAAATGGAAAAAAGTGGGAAAATCATAACAAAACTTGACAGTAAGATCTTTAAAGTTGTTTTATTCAACCTTCCCCCGATCAGGGCATTTTTAGGATGAGGAAATAGGAAATAAAGAAATCAAAACTCCCTCTGTTTGTTGTTCTTGCAGCAAGTGACAGGATAAGATCAATGTTTGGAAAGAGACTGTATAAAGTGAACAGGCTCCATCAATCTCATCCCCTCCCTTGGTGAAAAGTCTTAATTTACACTTTCTCAGCTGAGTAATTACCTCTACTTTACACTTACAGTTCCTTTAGGAATGAAGTAATTATCATTTGCCACAGAAACTTCAATAGGTCTGTACGTTGGTGAAGAAAGTTGCTCTTTAGTCTATATGTACAGAGGATCTCTGACAAGCGCACTCACGCACAGAGTAAGAGACAAATGTTTCCAGAGCAGGGAGTGCTATGGGCTGGCACAGAGCAGAGCGTGGCCGAGACCCCTGAGCAGCAGCGGCCGCCACCGTCGGACACAGGAAAGCATCCGCCTAGCTCGTGCAGCTCAGCAGAGCTGGTGCTGTGCTTCCCAGCTTGCAAATGGAGCCGGCTCCCCCAAGTCACCATTTTACCCGTGGGTTTGCAGCAGGGCCCATTTCTGTCAAGGCAGCAGCACTCGCGTCCTCTCTGGGGGCTGTGAGTGCTGCTGCTGCTGCTGCCCCAGAGAGCCACCAGTGAGGGCCTGGCTTCACACAGCACCCAGGTAATCAGCAAAACGGCTGGTCCAGAAAAGCTCAGAGCAGCCAAAAAAAGGAGAGAGGAAAGAATTCCCCAAACAAATGGGAATTCACTGGAGTCCATGAGTGAAGACGCTAAATAGACCATCTTAGCTGGCTGATGCGAAATACAGTGCAATGGTACATCTCATTGTATGTGCTTGTGTCTAACAGCAGCAGCTTTTCAGATGCAGAGTTATTTCCTTCCCCGGCGGGCAGAGCTCAGCACATGCCCCAGGGCAGCCTCGCCGGGGACGGTGCCTCTCCTGGGGACCTGCGAGTGCCAGCCTCGGAGTCGTACTGAAACACAGATGAAAAATGAAGCGCAAAAGGAGAAAGAGAATCAAAACACAAAATTAACCTTTCCTGAGCACCAAAGTACTCCACATTGTTTCCACCATTAGATTACATATGAGGCATCGGAGATTTGGGAGATGAAAACTCAGCTACATATAAAAGCAAAGTGAGATACATAAAATATAAGTAATGAAGCCAAGTTTTTAACCAAAGGCATCAGGGATCCAACCACAGCTGAGTTCTTGTGCCAGGATACAGCTAATAGGAAGAACAAATGCAATAACCATGTAAGTTGGGCTGAATTTTTAGTGGCAGCAAACGCATCTACGAAGCTATGAAGCCTCCCATACTTTTCTAAACTCTGGATAAAAGGAAAGACTAAAAAAAAAAAAATAATCTAGAATGTCCCGACAGTCACAAAAAAGTATTTCTCAGTGACTCAGGAACCTAAATAAATTTAGCAACTAACATGAAATGTTAATAACCATATTGATGATTTCAAGGAAGGAAAATCTAAAATAGAGAAAGAAAATCCATCCCCATACAGAGACTGATGAAAAAACCCAGGAAAATCCAATTAAGTGCAAGACCCCCAAACAATCCCCTAACGCAGCTCTCCCCTCTGAGGCAGCCACTGCTGGAAAGGCACAGCCACTTCCAGCCCCTCGGGCTGCATACATCTCCCCTGCACGCTGCAGACGCTCTGCAATCACACAGCACTCACAGTGACCAAAACTCCCTCCCTGAGCTGCCAGCGATGGCCTCTGCACCCCGCTGAGAGCTGGTCGAACAAAATCTGCGCTCGCTGCTTCTGGGAGCCCGTGGGCAGGGCAGGGTGCGGCCGGTGGCCTGGGAGCTCCCACTTGTTTTGGGACACGAGTGACTCTGGCTTGCACGAGGGCTGGCTCACGTTGCACCCCAAAGAGCTGGGCAGGGCCTGAACCCTGCCTTGGGGCCACCCATTTGCCTAACTGCACCCAGAGGGGTGGCACCACCCCGCTGCGAGACTGGCAGCCCCTTTAGGAAACAGCAAAATGACCTCGCAGGTTTTCAAATGAGGGGATTGATGCAGTTTACGTCGTGCTGCTGATTCTTGAGAGGAGAAAAGTTATTTGGCAATTCTGGTAGATTTTGCCACTTAATAGTTAGAAATACAAGTACAAAATTTATGTTTTCATTCTATATCTGAAGGCAAAATTAATTTTTCTTTCGAGTCTAATATCTTCGCTCGCCCTCTATCACTGGCTCAGGAGTCACCAAAGAGACAGAAGATGTATGTGTTTTATTACTTGAAACATATGGATCTACTCACATGAGTCACAACCACATCAATTAAACCAACAACAAAACAAGTGAAAATACAGCAGTCCCTAGGCACGAGCACTGGCGCTAGCCATGTCAAGGGAGATTCCTGGTTTCTGGAGAAGCCTCTGTAGTTCCTTTACAGCCTGCACAGATCTGCTTCCATCAACTATTCCTAACGGCAATGGGGGAGCAGACGGGGGGCAGGGGCTGCCCGGCCAGGCCCCACTTGGCAGCGGCTGCGGGATGATGCACGCGGTGCAATGACACTGGTGCTCACTGCCAGGGCGTGCTGCAACTCCGTGCGCCAAACGCAGGACCAGCAGTCTCAGAGCTGCATTGTCTGCAGCCAGAGCGTGCTGTGCTCCCAAAGGCTATTTATTTTCATTTCTACTTCTACAATATTTAAAGGAAATATATATCTATATCTCAGCTAAGGCAAAAATGGCATCCAGTGACTTCCCAGCCTGCTGTAGGCTAGACAAGTCATGCCTGACATGACATCCATCACATTTTGCTCCTATCCAACAGGCATCCTGACCTAATCCAGTTCCCAACCAACCTGTCTCACCCAAGCAGTTCCCAGGAATCAGAGACTGGAAATCACCTAAGGAGACTCTAAAATGTAGTCGTTAGCTCTGCCGCTACACATTCACCCCAACAGGCTTTCTTAAACCCTGCCCGTCTTTCCTTTTTGAGAGAAAAACAAGGCAATTTATTTTTAAATAGATTATTTTTCAGTTATAATCAGAAAATAGGTTATTGTATATTAGACCTAACTCAGACCCACGTATTACGCACAGCTCAGATCAGATTTTGTGGCAGGCTGTAACAAATATAAGGGAAGAGCTTTGCGCTTAAGCTGCATGGTAATTCTAAGCAGCGTAAAATCTGACTACAGATGAACTCAGTGCACCATGTAGGCAGATGCTTTTTGCCACTTGCATTTGCACAGAGCAGATGAAGGTGTTGTGGACAGATCCTTTTATTCAGGTTACACAAACTGGAAGGCTGGAATCAGCTCACTATTCCCCTAGGATAATCAATCAGTCACCCCTGTTTGATTCATTGGTCACATAACAAAAGGAGCTAGAAGTAAAATACAACAGGCATCCGTGAAGAGATGGTAACATAGAGGTAAGGCTTGGAGCACATTAACTATCTATTAAATCACTTTTGAAAGTCTACACTTCTTCCTAATGGCATCCCTCTGGACGGTACATGTGCCCAGCTAATGTTTTCTCATTTCAAGGCATTGCATTCAAATGCTACTGCCTGGTGAACTCCCACCACGCAGTGAGGTTCTTCAGGTAAGACTGGTTTCTAGAACATTTTTTTGGTGAAATCAAGAAGTCAAGGTTATAGCTGCTACAACCTCACTAATTGTGAGGTCAATATTTACAATAAAAGCATAAGTGGAAGAAAAAGAAAAAGGCTACCATCTCCATTCATGGTCCTCATACATCTTTTGTTTGGTAAACAGTCATGAGGCGCTGTTTGTGTTGGGACCTAGAGTCTCAGCTCCAAATCTGCTCTCCTTGTATCTCCCTTAAACTTCTTGGGTAGATGGACTAGGCAGCTCAAGATGTTTAAGGGCTACCTAGATAACCCAGGAAGAAATATTACTGTCTAGGGAGGAATCAGTATTCTCTACAAAGACTGCAAGTATGATACATTTGAGTCTCACGAGAACATTTTGTGCCACATCTTGAAAAAGGAGATATTACTCTTGATTTGATGAAAAATGAATTGGAAATAGGAGATGTACATATGCTAATTTATAGCAATGAAGTTTGCATTCATTACAGTAACGAGCATAACATAAAGCATATAATCAACATTCATTGCAGATGTCAAGAGGAATCCAGAGGCAGAGAGGAAATAGATACACTTGCCACAGTTGATCGTAAACATCGTAAACTTCCAGCCCCCCAAAAAACACAAAGAAAGAGGCAGTCCTTTTTCTGCCTACTACACCTCAGGGGTATTTGAGTGTATCTATCAAGTTCTTGTACTAACGAGCTTGGACAGTCTTTCAACCATAGGATAAATATTACAAGGAGTGCTGTAAATATTTTTGTAGTAGAAGCGCAACTCTTTCACTTCCTCCCCAGCAAAAGACAAAAGCTACAAATGTGATTACATTCAGTTGGTAACTGGAGGATCCAAGCAGATAACTAATTAAATCCTTTTGTGTAGAGAAAGATGTTTCTCTAACTTCACATTAGAAATGAAAAGCAGCAATGGAAGGAAAAGGTCAGATTTTAACAAATCATCATCTGAAGTTAAAATCCCAGAAAACACCATCCACAGTCTGCAAAATCAAAGCAGGGTAGGCAATAGTGAAATGGTATCTATTACGTCAACTGAAACACACACCATCTTCTGAGAGGGATGAAAGAAGGTAACTGGAGGTGTGCCTGATTTCATGTCCACATGGAGCAGTAAGAAGAGAACAGTGGATATGCACCAACATTATTATGAGTAAATGTTCTCTAGACATCTACACTGGAAGTGGTTCTTACCTTCTGGTAACCTGGGGTTAGCGTGAATAGAGTTGGGGTCCCCATCTTCCTCAGGCTGGTAACGATAAAGCGTCTGTGACTGCTTTTGGGATGACTGACTACGGTCTTCCTTCAGAGCAACAGGAGGAGAGGTTGTTGCACTGAACTTTACCTTGGGGAAAGCATTTCCCTCGTGCGTTTCATGGGAAGATTTTGACCAACTTGGATCTGTTAAATTCACCTCTTTCAAGCCTAGATGCATGCTGTTCCCTGGGTCTTCTTTTCTGGCATGCTTTTTCATTTTAGAATGGGGGGCTCTTTCTTGCTCAGGCCTCTCTTTATCCCCTTGCTTCCCCTTTGGTCGCCTCTCCAGTTCTTCCAGGTGCTTGGGTGCCTCAGTGGCGGCTGTTGTGTGCTCCGGGGGAGCACTGGTGGTTACTGGTGCTTCCTTATGCATCACTTGCTGCAGGGAAGCTGCAGTGGTACGGGGCACCCTCTTTCGCTCACTTCTTTCTGTGGCACTGCGGACTTCAGAGGGGACATGAGGCACTGGTGTGTTGAGTGGCGCAGCCGTTTCCTCAGTGTACGGATCGGCCGGAGCCAAAGCTGAAGGAGCAACGCTGGCTGGCAGATAGTCATAATCCTCGCTTTGCTCTTGGCTGATGCTCTCTTGCTCTAGGTGGGACGAATAACTCCTGTATTTTTTTGGAGACTCCACCTGAGTGTTGTCTCCTTCTGGAGCCTCCTGGTCATAGCTGTACGGATCGTCGTAGTGCCTCTCTGGTTCGCTGTCTTCAGCATCTATCGGACTTGCAGTGTTTAAGGCGAAGGTGTTACAGTCTGGAAGCTGGTAGCACATCAGCTCACCACCAGCGTTCGGGCAATGGCAAACCTTGCAGGGGGGCATGTGGAAGGTGTGCCCCGCTACATACTTCTGGCCCTCGTGGAGGCAACCTATTCTCCCACACTGCGGGCAGCCGTCAGCTGGCACCACCGCATCAATGCAGTTTGGGGGCAGCTCTGGGCACAGCATGAACTGGCAGCTGATCTTGCCTCCTCCCTTGGGACACGAGCACTCAGTGCTTCCAAAGTCCACAAAGTAAGACTGCCCTTCGGGTACTTTGCCGTTGATAAAGCCCACGTTGACGCAGTCGTAGTACTGGTAGCCTTCGCACGTGCAGCCATGCTGCAGACATGTGGCACAGCACTCGCCAGGCTCCAGCACGTCCTCGATGCAGTTGTCCAGGGGCTGGCACTCCGCACCCGTGCAGTCCCTCTGTGCACGGGAAATGCCGGTCCACAGCAGCACAAGGAGGATGGCATTCAAACAGCTCAGCTGCCAGCTCTGGTACCTATCCATAGTCTTCCCAAACAAATACAGCTCCAGTCCAAACTTGCACATTTAATGGCTTTTTTTCCTAGAAGGCTGTAGATTCAGCTCCAAATCTGCAGTGTTTTCCCGAGTTACCTTTTCTCATAGACCCTAGAGTTATGAAAGAAAACGCTGTTAAAGACTATACTCAGCACATATCCTGTTAAACATTAGAGGTCTTTAAAAGTTGGGACAAAATCCAACATCTGGAAACCTAAGTACGAAATCAATCATAATGTCTTCCAAGCATTGTAGGCACCAAGTTTGGAGTTGCATGCTTCCCCCCCGACCCGTTTTCAAAAAGAAAGAAAGAAAAAAAAGGTTGTGACTGTTCTTTTTTGAATCTGTTCACAAAATCTATATATATTTCAATAAAAAGGCAGCCTTTATACTTGAATGCCTTTTTGTTAAATCTTTCTAGCTAAAAAGAGAAAGATTTTTTTTGGCAGATAATAAGTAAATACACCATTCTTCCTCTGCAGATGTAAGTTTAAGATAATTATTCTTTATGTTTTAATTACAAAGACCCAAATCTTAAAGATCTTTCTTAGACAAAACTTAGCCTTGAGACGTGAGAATTTGTCTGTACACATGTTAACTCAAAATAAGAGGAGTTTTTTTCTGCCTCCTTCCCCCACTTCGCAGTCTTGTGCACCTCAGTCTTTGGCATTAACAGTTATTTTTTTGCCCCAGCAGTGCTAAAATAGAACTTCTTTGTATACTGCGGTTACTATGTGGTTAAACACCATATTAGCTATCCTGTAATACATATTAGAGGCTGGATCCTCAGCTCACAGAAGCTGGCACAGCTCCACAGCAGGCCCATAGCGCAGAGCGGGATCCACTCTGACTTCACTACAGTTACAACTGTACATGCTGTGGACATTTACATCAACCGAGGATGTGCCACCGTTGGCAACCACTTCTTTTATTTTTGACACCACCAGCAATACTTCTAGTGAATTACTACACTATGAACAGAATATATATAAATTAATTGGCATCATAACGCTTTGTTAAAATGCATTGAGGAAAAAAAAGTTGTTTGCTTTTTAATTACAAGACCCTTTGACCATAGAGAAGTTTAAGAGTTAAAGTAAATCAGCTGTTTTCCTTTATATCAAAAGCATGCTCAAAAAGCTACACAATTAACATGGAAAAGTAGTTAAAACAGAAAAAAGTTTGCTTATAGAATTTTATAGAATTAGCGATCTGATTAGTTTTCCAGAACCCCTCCCATCATCAAAAAAATAAAGACCCTAAAACATTTATCTAGGGGGTAAAATGTAGTCACATCACCAAGAACAATAAACCACACACGCAACAGGAATTCTGCCAGAAAATCCATTCAGAAAGATTACTTCTCCCATTCAAACCGGGCTTCCAACAAGTCTGCTTCGGCACTGCTGGAAAGCGGCCAGGCAGTGGGAAAAGCGTGCCTGTTCTGATAAGATACGGACAAACTGTGCTAAGAATTTCCACAGCTCTGCCCTGGAATTTGAATTACTTCAGTACGTTGTACAGAGATATAATTCTTACAAACGTAGGTTTTCTACTACTAATTTGAGTATATTAGTTGGGCGTGCTAAAGGATACTGATTGAAGGAAAAATAAAATTGTCAGAACGTGTAATAATGGCTTGGAAGAATCTCACTTTTTCAGAACTGCTCTCAAAACTAGGATATTTCATATGAAGGAGAATTTTCAATATGTGGTGCTGAAATTAATTCTTCAGAATCCAGCCTGGGAATTAATAATTTATCCTACTTTCAGCAGCTTTTCCAGGTAATCCAAATTTGTAATTATTACAAATAGCTTTAGTGGGAAATAATAAATGGAAGGACGATTAATGATAAGCTGCTTCTGCGAGGATCCCACAGCAGGATTTTGTCACCATCCCCTCCCATTGGAACCTCCTGGCTTTAATGCTTCAGCGCATGTAAGTCCCTTGGTCCAACTCTGTGCTTGCCAGAGCACTGCTGGTGGCAGCTGAGCACAGCTCTGCCCTCACCCGCTCCTCTCTCTCCCATACCAGTGCTTCCCAGGCTCAGAAAGCCCCGGGACAACCATGTGGGCTGTTTGGGTGTCTCAGCCCCAGGTTTGGCCACCTCTGCATGCACGAAGGTAGGGCACAGCATTGCCTTGGTAATCAGCACCTGTGGGCCAAGTAAAGGACAAGCTTGTGTGCATCACCCACTTTAGATCCAAACAGCAGCTACTCACAGTCAACTACTGCTGTCCCGGTGCAGCACAGCCCAACAGGTAAATGTGACAATGGGAGCAGGACGTTCCCGTGAACAGTGTTTGCCTGCCCTGCTTGTACATTCAGGCTTCCCTAAACAAGCGCTCACTTCTCAGGCGTAAATTTGAATTTCCAACAAGAACCCCCCAAATTACCGTGTATCCTGGAGCAAGAAGCAGAAAGCCAGTCATACTTTATATCTAGCATGCCTAGATGTTCAAGCACAGCTGAGGGTTTTATCATGGAATGGTCCTGTTTTCACAAAAGGAGCTGCTCGACTGCCCTCCCCTGTACAGTTACGTCCTCACCTCCTCATCTGCACCCCCTTTCTGTCCAAGGGTTGGTTCGTTTCCCAGGTCACCTCCAGTTTTTACTCTGTTCCTCCCCTTGCTCCCTTGTCTCTCGCCCACAGAGAGGCCCGGAGAGCTTGCGGCCCCTCTCCCGCAGCAAGCCCTGACCTGCTCCCCGCCTCTCACACTTCCTGCTCAATGCCTTATTCAGTCCCTCTGTACCTTTCTCTTTTGATCATTTCCACATCTCTCAACATTTGGTTTCTCAAGCTATCAAGCTCAAACTGATAAGGCTGACATCCTCATAAACCTTTTTTCTGTTGATAACACCACAATCTTCCCTATCCTCAGGCTCACTTTCCTTCATCAGAGGCTCCTTGTTTCTGGTGTAATGATTCCAACAAAAGTATCTCTTTTTATTCCTTTAAACCATCGCATTTTCCCTGAGCTTTCTCCATCTGTTCCCCACACCCATCGCTCTCCCCATCAACAACAACCCATAAACTCGCATATCAAAGAAACAGTCTCTCCTTCAGGCACAGAGAAAACCAGCTTTGAGTGAAGCACACAGACTCGACTATTGAGCCCCACTGAGAAAACGCATCCCTCCAAACAGTGTGTGTGCTCTTGCCAGCCCACGCAGCTGATGTGCAACTGCCTCTGGATCTATGCCCTTCCTCAGTGCTGAAACGATGCTCTGGAGACAGCAGCTAATTACTCGGTAATGGCATCAAAAGCTGGAGCTGTGAAATAAAGGTGTCTACACCAAGCGGGTAAAAAATGCACTGTCTCTGGAGGATAGGGGAGTTTAAAACCACTAGATATTATTGCAATAATTTGTTTCCATTAACTATTTTAATGCTTTCTTTAATGTCCTGTTACACAACTGGGACAATAGACAAGGGCTTCACCTAAATGAGAATCAGATTTTTTTTAGTCTCAACTCTGTCCTTCACCCGCTCTTACCAATGTCATTGACTTTCGCTGCTCAGTCGGGTGGGATGTCACAACAAATTAAGCCCTGCACACCTAAAATAAAGGTCTTTCAAAGTCTCTGTGAAAAACGTTACAGAGCTCCACAGCAAGATAACCCAAGTGTCACCCCAGTCCTCATGCATTGCTTCATGACCCAGAAAGCTTCAATTTACGTCCTTTGTGGAGTTTCCTAACCTGCGTATCCTACTCTGCTTTGGTTCAAGTGCTAACCCTGTGGGCTTTAGCGGGGTCGTACTGGGCCACAGTTAAAGCAGCTGTTCCCAGTCCTGTGCACACAGTGCGTCCTGAGAAAGCACGAGCGTCCGTGAAAGGGAGCGCAAGTGCTCTGGATTGGGACTAAGTACCTCAAAGTCAACAGAAGTAAACCTGTGAGGTAAATCAGCAGTAAACAGAGAATGGTCAGACCACAAAGGAGCTCCTTATTCCTCAATTCCTTCTTTAACAATGATTCCTAGGAAAGGCAAAGCAAAGACACCTTATGGAAAACCAGCTTAAAAAAAGTAAGAGTCCAAATGAACATGAACTACAGGCACACATCTTCACAGAAAAGGAAATGAGAATCCTTCACATTGCAGATGAAACCAATATCTGTGTGACAGATAGGCTAACAGCCAAGGCTAACAGCAACAACCATCAAAATTATAACTAGCACTGGCTGAAAAACATCATATTCCTGTCTCCTGGCAGGGGAAGTGGGTAAAACAAAACAAGATTTCAAAATGCTTCAATTTGGGGCCAGAAAGTTATAAATTCTGACATTTTTGCGAAACAATATACTCAGAGTGATTTACTTCAATCAAAGCCATAGCATAAAGTCGAAAGGAAGAATGTTGACTTGATTAAAACAGTTCAGCTGTATTATTTGAAAATGATGAAACCAGTGTGTTCCCACAGAAGATCTAGACATTTTAAATGTGCAACTTCTTTAAATTAAGAGGAGTATTTTATTGGGAGATTTTTTATCCAGATGGTTTCATTTCAGTGCTGAACCAGAAAGCTTAGTCTAGGTAAGCAGAGGTGACAAGAGGCACTTTCCCTCAAAGACTTGACACAAATGTCATCTTTCTGTGTGAAGGTTGCCCCAGAGACAGCAGAACAACTGCAGAAGGTGTGTACGTGTGGAAGATATTGCAGGATCAAGAGCATTCTTTCAAATGTTCACAGAATAAAAAGAGGCAGACATTTATAAACAAAAAGCAATAAATAGAATAAATTCAACCTACTGCAGAGGACAAGACCTGCATGAGAACCCACTGACTTCTAGCTTTGAAGACATACATCAGCTGTAGATCCCCCCAAATAGGTTTAGATAGAACAATTCTTTTCTCTGTCCTACCTCTCAACTCCTCACTAAATTGCCCTTTTCGAGGATGGTAAAAATAGAAATGCTGTTTTGATATACATCTTCTTTTGAGCGGCGTGCAGAGCCAGATGCAAGCCTGATGCAAAAGCAGAAGGTGGCAGACAGGTGCGTGATCCCTCCTGTGCCATGTAGTGGGAGCACACTCTCTGCTGGGTGCAACTGCGGGGCTTAGCCACTTAGGTCACCCAGTAATCTATGCTCAGGTTTCATGCGTGCAAAGAAAGAAAGGTCTGTCAACGCACTAAGCTGTGGGAAAGCAAATGCAGTAGTGGCACTCACCACCTGTGCACAAAACAAGTTCATCAACCCACAGAGCGGCTATGAACTGTTCTCCTGGTCTCTCCCAGTGCTACCCAGTCCAAACTGGGTCTCCAGGCTCAGGCTGTACATAACCAGGGACCAAACACAGCATTGGTCTGATGTTGAATCTCTTCTCTATCGCACTGGTGAAAGCATTGCGAAAAGCACAGTAGTAGGCTGAAGCGCATGTGCACACCCACACTGAACAACAAGGCTAACGTATTACACCAGCCTATGTATTTTAGCACCTCTCCCCAGCCAGACCTCTCTGGTCTGCTGCAGCTGCCAGCAGCTCTTAAATGGCTGCGGTCATAGTTTAGACTAAGGGAGGAAGAAGGGAGGGGACGGAAGGAAATATCAATTTAAAAACAATCCCCCTTAAATGCAAGAGAAAATGGAAATTTGTGAGAGACCTTTCTTGTATGAAAAACAGAAAAAACCCCTAAGCCCGGTAACTCCTGACTCGGCTGTGCCAGCCAGTGGATTAGCTCTTCCTTTCACACCCTCTCAGTCCGGAAACTTGTGATCTCACCAAGCGCTGGAAGGGATTGCTGCTGGCTGCTCCCAGCCCATCTCGCTAGCAGAGGTAACTAAAGTGCTATTCAGCAGATGGATGAATGAAAAGTGGAGAAGAGTTTCCTTTACTGCTCTTATGCAATATACAGTGCACAGAGCCGGTCATTTCTGCCTGCTAATTAATGAAATTGGAGGTGAGCTGAAGTCAGCTTTCTCATTCGGGGCACCTGGGTTGGGGAGAAAGAGAAGAGGAGTAGGATAAACCCCACTGTAAATCCAGATTCAATGAGCTGCTTTTTCTTATCAAAAGTAAAGCACGAGATGCTTAGTCACTTCAGTGTTGTCAACACTCCAGTTCTTGGCAAAATCAGCCCATTTTCAGAAGTCATAGCTTTTGCAGGCGGTTTTCCTCGGCTTTATTTTCAATAAGAAATCAGTTACTGTTAACCCCCTTTTCATGGAAAAGCTTAAAAAATGGACATTTGGGAGTCCAGAAGATCATTACTTAATTCAACAGAGAACTCAACAGTGGGACAAACAAGGAGCGAGCAGCACGGGATCAAAACTCACGCGGTTTCCCAAAAGTGGCTCCGACAAGACCTCCCTTCCCAGCAGAAGCGCCCCCGGGCAGAGATGCTCCTGACGCTCTCCAGGACATTCCCCACGCTCAAATCCAAACAGGAACCTGACACGCTGCAGTAATGGAAAAGCATCACCCAAGGTATTTCAGCTGAAGTAGCCAAGCATTAGCAATAGCGAGCAGGCAGCTCTGGGACGTAGTCTTCCAGAATGTGCAGCTTTTGAAGCCATTTTTGAAGTCCTGGAGAACAAAGGCAGCCTTTTTCCAAGTGAATGACAGGGCAGAGCCGAGGAGGGGAGAATCAGGTCTTGGGTCTAGTGTGTCAGTGCTCCCGCTTGCCCCAGACCAGCCCAAAATAACAGGGCAGGTACTTGGCTCACTGAAGAGTGAAATTCTGTGTCATTGGGAGTCGCCACTGCAGCAGATCCAAAGTGACTCAGTGGGAGGATGGCAGCTGCAGAGGAGCAAGAGAGAAACGACTCACATGGGGGAAAGGAGGCGAACAGAAACACCGTCCCGCCCAGCGCACGTGGCTGGTCCTCGTCCCAGCTCTGACACGCTGGCAATGGAGAGCTCAGCAAAGGGGCTGTGCGTGGATGGCGGGACTAGAGGAGCGGAAACATGCCAAGCATACTGCCACGGAACCTCCTGACAAACCAACAAAGATTCGGTTTCCCTCAGGACGATGCAAGTGCAGTGTCCATGCACAGGAGGCTCAGCAGCTCAGCATGCACTTGCAGCTGGGTCAGGGTCCTGCAGCTCTGCTGCAGAAGGAGCCTAACTCTTTCTTTATAGGGAAAATAAATGTGTTTGTTATTGATACACTTTTTTTTTTTTTTTTTTTACACATCACCAAGTTTCAGGTGAATATATATGCACCTCAAAAAACACAATTAAATAATCCAGCTATTTCTGCGACAGCCAAAATATCTGGGAAAAGATTAAAGCAAATTCAGCAACAGCCATTCAAAAACGTTTCCCAAGGCACAGCCAACAAAAACTTGTCAAAGCTCATAACTTATGAACTAATTTGCACAGAGAGAGCTCTTTTGGCAGCAGGCAGGCAGAGCGTGTCCCTCAGCTCCACAGCACCTCGAGCAGCCGCACGCATGTGGAGACAGCCTCAGGAGATGTGGCAGCACAGCTCCAGTGGGCAGGGCCATCACCAGTATCGGTTCAATGCTCTGGGCTCAGGTGAGCACTGTGAATACTAGCAGCTGCTCTGATGAGTGAAGGAAAAAAATTTTTCTCATTTACTTAAAGAGCTGCACTCTTCCCTTGCCTCTCAGAAAGAAGCAAATCCCTAGTTTCCACGATGCTCCCCATTATTTAGATACTTTTTTGTGGGAAAACATAAGTAACTCAAGTAAAATGTATCCCTGTACAGTGTCATAACCGTGCTCCTCAGAAAGCATCATTTCAAGGTGCTGGATTACGTTTCTCTCTCTGCTCCTTTCTTTCCCTAATCTTCCTCCAGGATACTCCAATCCTCTGCTCCTTCCAGTGTTTTACAGAGCTTACATATTTGCAGGGATGCTGCTGACTCAACAAGGAAAAAACCCAGCTGCAATCTCAAGGACAGTGGCGTGCAAATACTGAGCATCTCATTTCTACTCCCTCTGCAATCCTCTCTCCCCATTCCTTCTTTCTTCAATCAAATGACTATGATGCTACTTAGAACTTTCTGTAAGCAACAGATTCAAGCTTTGGGTTTATTCGTTTTCTTAATCCAGTCCTCTTTCATGCACAAGTCCTGCCAGCACTTTCAACCCCGCTGCCCTAATCAATGACAGTCAGTAATACAGATCTTTTCCTTTTGTTGGGAAACATGTTGGTGGGAGCGTCTGAGTGTCAAAGAGAAGCACATCTGGGTACTACCTACCAATTTCAGACAGCCCTTTGGGAACAGTTGAAGATTAAAATTCCCCCACCCCCACCCTAAAATACAAAAGAAATCCTGTTATTAACTGACAGCTTAGGAAGCGGCCTTTCCTGCCCTGTGCACTGCTGTGTGCCAATTTGGAAATAATTAACAACTGTTTTCATTGAGGGAAGACTAAAGGGAACCGTAATACAGTTTTCCACAGTCTACCTGTGAGGCAAAACTGCTCACCAGCCGGAGGAGCAGCAGTTCCTCCATCGCCTGGACTTCATCCTCAGAACTGAAGAATTTGATCTGAGACTCTCCAGAGTAACTCGGAGGGGCTTGCTTCAGTCTGCCAATTAATTCCAAATGAGTATCAAAACAAGATGTCAATACAGTAAGCTTGTAGTAAATAATTTTTCAGTAAATGTGTCCTGGCCTTGTCATTGTCATGATTAATAGTGAAATTCTATCTGCTGATGAGGTGAAAATAACACGTATTGCACTGTGAACATTTTATAGTCATTTACTAATTTGGATCACAGTTTCTCCATGACTTTTATACTGAGCTCTGTCAACATACCTCTTCTAATCCACAACACATACAGTTGCTGTCTACAATCAGGATTTCCCTAGGAGTAGACTGTGAATCCTGACAGTTCCCTTCAAAAGGCAGGATGATTTTTTTTTACAATGTAGCAAAATCCCCAGGACCCAACATCAAACTCTTTTCCTTTATGACTCAACAGGATCCAAATCTGTCCCTCAAGAGAGTAAACGTGCTCTCAGTAACCAACTGCAGCAACAAACCTTTCATTGGCTGTGCTCTGCTCTGCAGCTGAGAAAATACATCTTCTGCTCTCCCAGCTGCAGAACGCACCTAGCTGAGACTCGCATGACAGTAGGTGAACTTCTGCACACCCACTGTCCTGCCTGTGCTCTGGCTCTTAAATAAATAACACTTAGAGACAGCACACAAGGCCATCGCTGCCTTTGTTCCATACAGAGAGGGCATTCTCTGGCCTACTCTTCTGGATGAAGGCTGGGGGTGGGGGGGGAACTGGAGGAGGAAGACTCCTTAACTTGTTGTAACGGGTGGATAAAATGCTAGCTCAAATCTATCCATTGCAAGCCCACCATAGCTTGTGATCCTTTTCAGGTTTTGGAGGCATCACTGCTGTCATCTTCACCTCCACCTCACACTTCAAGGAATATTTATCTTGAGTAACTGGGATTGCCTTTTCTTTGTTACAGTAAGTTTTCTTAGAATTTTTCATTTTCAAAATCTTCAGCCCTCTGTGTAGCCCTGAGCACACTCTTACTGCTGGAATCATCCCAGATTTGCTAGTTCTGCCCTTGACAGTGATCCTGAGATTTTGCTGTGCTCTAACCTGAGCAGAGTGTCTTCCTGTTAGAAGGAAGGACAAGAATAAGCAGTGCAAGAAGAAACAACTGTCCTGACCACTCCTTCTACCTGCAAGGCTTATCTGGATTGAGCCTAGCATGAATCAAAATCTTTGCACTTCACTACAAGACCAGTTGCATAGGACCTCTACTGCCAGAGGTCAGTCTGTGCTTGAACCTGCGGCGCAAGAACCATGGATACAGGATGAAATGGAGGTGTAAAAGATCCAAGGGTGGATGCATCTCCCAACAGAAACTGGTACCAGTATTACTAGTTATCTCCTTCGCTCTGCTACAACTCAGCCCCATCTCTTGATTTCCCAATCCTATGGTTTTCTACAAGCCATGGAGGAGGAGAAAGGATTTAGAAATCAACTCCACAAAGACAGGCTGGGTTAAGGATCCAGCCTTGTAATTTTGCATTGAAAACTGTTTGGCTAATTGATCTGCTTGAGAATCTGCCCAGATATTCTTTGGTATGAAGCAGAGGAACTCAGATTTATCTCAGCACTCACACACATGCCCTCTCTCCACACCCACGCCATGAGACAATGGACTGCAGACAGCACATATCTGTAGTAAGTGGACGGGATGTACCATGAGGCATATTGCCAATTATAAATTAATGAAGTCCAGAAAAAGCAACAATGATAATTTCTCAGCAACAGTTTCCTCTCATATGGTTACAAAAAAAATCCCAAATCAGGGTTGTTATATATACCAATTAAATTCTTTAGCTAAAGCAAAAAATTATTATTTTAATGGAGGAGAAACTAGAACATTTGGTTAAAATGTTCTCACAGAAATGTTAATTACCACAGGCATTAAACAAACGGAAATCAAAGCCTACCATTTGTTGATCACTTTGAAAAGTTTTAATGCAAAAAATGTGCTGGAAAGAAACCTTCAATTTTTCCTCATGAATGAAAGCAAATCCCTGTAAATGAAGCTACATCTATCATGCTGCTAATCAGTCAGCAGCCGCAGATGTAATCCATCAATCAAAACTGTTCCTGCATAAACTTTCCATAAAAGATAATGGAATTAATTTGGTTTGTTGGATACCAAAATGTGAAGATGCCTGCTCTGCTATTTCATCTCAGAGCCCGTCATTCAGAGACAACAATAATGCCAGATGTAACTAATAGAAGTTACCCTTGCAATACCTCCCATCTTCCACCCTGTGTTTATTCTTCACTGATCCTCAAAGACTGTGAAGGGGTTGTGTAAGAGGAGTTGAGAGTTGCTGTGAGACTCCCATTTTGGGACACAAACTATCCTGCGCTTCACTGGCTGGGGAAGACTTTGCTCCTCAGAGGCCAGCAGGTCCTTGAGGTGATGGGACAAGCAAGTTGGGGTGCCAGGCACCCAGCACACACACACACTGCCTGGGACCTTCTATTACATCTGCTGCAGCACATCATCTGAACTAAACTTGATGCTGACCAGGAAGATGTCTAGCTCCTACAGACTGACAGCTTCAGTACTCTGCCAGAGAGGATCTGGATGGATAGTGCTTTGAGCCTGATTTATCCTTCAAGAGATGCCCAAGGCCAGTAATGCTACCTCATTTACTTAAGATTAAAATCTAGAGAAGTGTTTCAGAGGAGGCATTGTACTAGATGTTGAAGAAAGTTTGGTTTGTTTCTTCGGTGATGAGACCTGTTGTCTTCTGGGCAGCAAATTTATTTCTAACCAACCTGAAATAGATTTAAAGCTATTTAGAGGCCGTCGTAAGATGAAGGAACTGACTGGTATTTTTAAACTCACAAAAGCAAAATATTTAGTATGAATTTTTGTGGAAAGGTTTCAACATAAACAGATACAGAAACACATAAATATAGGTATTTCTTGTAGTACCCTGGCATATTTTTGCTAAGGAAGGTGAAAGTAACTCACAGCCCTTTGGTCTGCTACATGTGTGCAAACCTGGATCCTGAACTCCTTCCGTTGACTTCAGTAGCTTTGGACCAGATCCAAATTGTCAAAGGTGTAACATTAATTTGGAGCATAATTTCCTGGAGATAGGAGCACTGTTTTTTCTGTATACTGTACAAAATGTCAAACTGGCATACTCAGTGATCCCAAACAGATAGTTTGCTATACGTCTAAACACATTTAGACAACTTCTGCCCTCAGACGCACGTATGTAGTTCTTGTATTCATAATGATTTGTGGTACTGCACTGTATTTACCCTATAAACCAGAATGATAATAGAAGAGCAAGTCTTGTTTATCTTGTAAGTTATACATTACACTTTCTATTACCACAGGAAGTTAGTATCATCTGCTGTATGAATATGCAACCCATACTCCTGAATATTTTAAGTTATTGATCATCAACAAATACAAATAAATCCATGATAACTTGCAATTAAAGGCAGAACATTCAAAAATTAGAAATCTCAGCAATCCAGGAGCACTGATGATACCACAAAAATGTGACTTTGTTCTAACGGGGAATATACTATGTGTTTTAAGATAGCTAACAAAACGGAAATTTTTCTTTAACTGCTGCCCAGAAGAATACAGGTCTCATCACTGAAGAAACCAACCAGACTTCTCCAACAATTCTAAGAAAAAGACAGCTCCTTTCAAGTATACCAAAAAGTAAGGTAGCCCATATTCTTGTATAAAATTTAAGGGAAATGAAAACATTGATGTAAACTTTGCTTTTCATACCAGGCCACACCCAGGTATTCCTCCAATGTTGGAGAGACAATCCAGAGCAATCAACTGATGAGAGCGCTATTTTTACATTAAATTATGTACATACAGGTACTCTCACATAAAATGCTGATTGAATGGATTTTATATGTTACCTTATAGAGGTGCATGTAATATTGAATACTACATTTCCTTTCATAACATCTTTTGGTTGAACACACTAATGAAACATTAAATTGAGTCTGATTTTCATTACAATGAGCAATACTCCAAGAAGGTGGTATTGATAGTGAGCACAATTTGTTTGATCTTGGTATGTTAAAATACATATATATGTTGTGGCGAATTTTCTCCTGCAAGGGAAGAAAGATATTTTAGTTTCCAGATGAAGAAATCCTACAACTGTAAAGATGATTTATGCAATGGGAAAGAAGTTATTAATACAATGGAAGAAGAATGAGCTGATACTCCCTCCCTCCACACTCATTATGCACAGTCCAGCACACGAGTGGCAAGAAAAATTAAGATGACAACATTACTAATATACAAGAGATAAAATAAAGTCTTCCAAAATCACAGAACATCTGGTAGAAAAAAAAAACCAAAACCAAAACCCAAAACCAAACACCAAGGAAAGTACAGAAAGTGAAATAACACGTATTCTAGCTTTCCAGCCTTCTCTCAAATTCCTCCGTTAGTGCTTCAACGAATGCTGCTGCTGAGGCTGGGCTAACGTGCAGCCGTCCGGCAGAAAGAGGCACCTGCAGAGAGCCTTCCTGTGGCACGACCCAGCCTCACCCCAGAATGATTTTAACCACTTTGGCAGCCCAGTCAGACGTTCACACCCAGCTGACTGATTTTGGAGGCTGGGAAAGGGAAGATTTTCACTAGATTTCCAGTAATATAAAGGTACTACAACTTTGCAGAATCGCTTCTAAAAGCAAGTTGCTGATACAGTGACCTTGAGTATTCAAAGCACGAAGAACAAGAACAGAACAACAACAACCACGAATATAAACTCTCTGAAGATCACAGGTTCACTTTAACTTCAGTTTTCTAGAAGTTACCTCATGGATGAAGCTTCCTCTACAGTCAGCAGAGAGGTGGGTAAAACTTCAGAAAGTAACTAATATCACTGTTAATGTGTTTTAGGATGGATGGATTGCCCCCTAGACATGAGCTTGTCTTTATGCACCATACAGGGAACTTACATGATTAATTACCTTATTTTCAGGTAGATAAAGCTGAAGAGCCTATGATTTTTCAATTTGCAAGGGAGAACTCTACAGGGAATACAAATAAAATTCATAGAATTGTAAGAAAGAGATAAACTGAAGGGAATGCTCATTCACAAAACGCGGACCAGAAGTACAGAGGCCAATGAGGAGAAAGCAATCATTCCCCAGGAGGCCAAGTGGAAAAATTGTAGCAGAGCTCTGAAAAATGATGGATTCCATCATCCTAGCAATTCCTGGTCATTCAGAAGAATGGAGAAGGAAAGTGTCACAACTTCTCAAAATTCTTCCAATCCTCTGTTTCACTTGCAAGACTAACTTTTATGGAGGGTGCAAGATGTGCATCACAACGGAGATGTTCCGCTCAGTTCTGCAGAGTTAGCTACATTATACATTGACATGATGAGGACTGTCAGGATCTGGGTCTTCATTGCTTCCACACTATTCTCAGAGAGCCAAAGCTCTATAAATCAAATCAGACAGAACTTTATTGCATGGCGACAAGATGAAGACATAGCCAATCTATGCAATTAGAAATGTAGCATACTCTTGCTATACAGACTACTGTCAGTATATACTGACCACGTTATATACTGACCACTGCCTTCTAAGTCCTGATTTATAAGATTTCCCATTTGGGATGTTTAACCAAAATAAGTGTTCACCTTTAAAATAATGTTAAGCAGTAGCTTTCCATGTTACCTTCCAATGCGTACTACCACCTCAGCCTAGAGGCACTGTTTTTCCTTCAGTAGAGGATTTCCAGTGGTTTGACTCTACCCTGTTTCTCTTACACAAATGCTATTCCTTACTTACAGATGGATATGATCTGTAGAAGACCTGGAACATTTTATCCCATAGCAAAACTCATTCAAAAGTACCATCTGTTCTTCCTGCAGGGGCACAGTAATGCCAGAAACTGTTTAACATTCCATAAATTAAGACCATATAACGGATAGCTCATTGTTAAAGTGAAGCAAGGAATCATTTGGAACCTGATGACAGACATTTTGCTGGGATTTTGCCTTAAAAATAGTATCCAATGTATTATTTTTGGTTTGCTGCTTTAAAGACTTCACATACAACATTAAACAGCAAAGGCGTGTCACAATCTAGACCATCTTAATGCCTGGCTTTATCCCCACTTCCATCAGTGTCAGCAGGATCCTTTCTAAAAACTTCAGGGGGAGGCTTGGACTGGGCCAATGGGTTAGAACAGATTCACTGAAAAAACAAATTCTGTTCTCACTTACCTCGGTATGTGTCTGTTGTGTCTGCACGATATACTTCCTAAGAGAACAGAATTCAATCTTCGAGTTTAAAAGCCATTAAAATATGTCTTATTTTATAGATGTTACACTAATATATTATACTCATGCACACATACACACACAGCTCTCTGCCCCACCTTTCACTTATTGGTAAGAAACCCTTAATGGCAGAAATGAACTGCCATTTGCTATTCCTTTCTACATCCAAATGCTGAGACATGCAGATGTTTAATCAATAAAAAGGCTGGACATAAAATCCTGCTATGAGTATGTATCATTTGAGTCAACATTAAAACAGCCTTCATTTGCCATTCACACAGAGAAACCACAGATTAAAAAAAAAAAGTCTACAACAAAAAATAAAACATGCACAAAAGAAATCAATAGTGCTTAATTGGAAAAAAATGGCACTATAAAGTCCTCCACCCAAGAGTGGGACTCAAGTGGCACTCTGCCCGGTTCTCTGGGCTTCCTGGGGACAAGCAGTCCTCCCTGACATGCAACTCTTGTCACAGGCGCCGGGAGCTGCGTGTGAGCTGTGCTCCTGCGGCTCAATGCAAAAGTTACACTTCTTAAATCAGAAAACTACTATATATCGGTGCGTTTCAAAACCTGTTAGTGAAACAGATAAGTTGATGACACTTACACGCTCCGAGTACTACAAATTATCATCTGAAAATTGAGCTATGTAAGCCCATGAAGTCGTTACTTAAGACTATGTATGCAAGCATACACAATTATTATCATCTCTTTGTGAAGCTCTCGCATTGCTATAATAAAATTCACAGAAGCAAAGCACTTTTAGCCCAACCATTACTATTCCCAGAGACAATGCATATATTTTTCCATCACATCAGATCCTGGATGGTGGGGGAAGGGTAGGAGTGGCGGGGAGGGGGAAATGCAACTTGAGAAGTGGTAAGTGTGTCAAAATCTAAATTACTTGGAGATATTTTGCAGCACAATCAGCCTTTATGCTTGTGCAGCTCGGCTCATATGGCTCACATTCAGCCTGTCACACTGAATCATTGCTACTTCTTGACTTACATTAACAAAAACAAACCTAACTTTCGCTTCAGTATGTGAGGTAAAATGCTCTCTGAATTCCCAGTCAAAAGGCCAGAAGCAGCATTAAAAATAATTGTTTTCGTAAGAAGCTCGCATTAGAGGAGAAGATAAAAAAAAGTCCATGAAGATCTCACTAATAGCACAAACACATGTGTTGCTTATGGAGTATTTTGCAAAAAAAAAAAATCTGTACTGCAAAAAGCTTTGTCCACAAGCAGAGTAGACACAGCTTTAGCGGTCTTAACTAACAAAGCAAATCCGCCCCTATCTACATAAGTCCTTAAACTGTATCAAACAGAAGATATTTAACAAGAGCATTAGAGTCTGATGAACAGTTAGAAAGTAAATCTAAAAAACAAAGTACAAAATCAGAGCAACACAGCCAGATACAATCTTTGCAACTAGCAGAACACAAGGCACAAAGCAAAGCCAGCACTCAAACAAAGTTATTTTGCACTTCTCCCAGTAAATTTGCAACAAATGTCCAGTTAGGAAGGATTTCTGCTGACCTGTGGATGTGCAGCAATGTAGATGCGGGGAGTTTTCCTATCACCTTTTGTTCCCAGCCATGTCAGCTGTGCTCTGCTCCAAGTGCTGCTCACACTCCCAAATCCCCTTTTCCAGCTCTATCTTAGGAACTGCCCAGATTTTGTAGTGTAATCTGAGCAGGGAAGTACCATGTGCCTATGATATGGTTAATTCACTTTTTACCCCCCGCAATGCCTAAGGAAGCTGCTTCACATTTCAAAGCCGAGCCTGGCCGCCTGACCCAGGTACAGCCAGCACAGCACTAGGGCTGCCTCCTCCACCCAAATGGGGCCGTTAAAAACCTTGTTCCCACCCACCAAATCCTGGGACGGGGGACTCACCAGGCTGCTGAGGCCCTTGTCTCTCTTCCCCCGGGGGGGGCCCAGCGCAGAGAAGACCATAGCCCCCACACCAAAGGGAGCCAGCTCTCCTTGCTCAGCACCATCACCGTGCTGGAGCCATCGCCATCCCCACGGCCAATACCAAGGTCCTTCCCAGAGAGCTCTGGCAAGGCCCACCGAGGCCCCTTGAGACCCAGTGAAGCCTGGGCAACTGGTCCAGGATCTTTGGCAATGAAGACATTCAACAGGGCATGCAGCAAGACTGCCATCCGTTCCTCTCCAGTGTTGCCATCAGTTAAGCAAGAAACAATTGCAGTTTCTTCCGCTAACAGAAAAAAGCTTTCTACTCTGCACACACACACACAAAAAGCAGCCTCTAAATTTTCTTCTATTAATTCTTCTGTTAATTTTTTTCTGTTGTATTGACCTATTTCTGCTTTGTATTTGCAATCATCATCATGCTTAATGATGACAAGACTACACTTCAGAGAAGAAGGAAATGCCTCTTCTTCCCAAATTCTGCACAGGGAAGAGTTAAACCAGTTGTGAAGCCACCAAACACACATACACCAGAGAAAGCACAGAGACGAAGGGGTAGAGTAGTCCTCAAGTCCTGTCACTCCGGCTCATCCAGCCCCAACCACACCATCGGGTCCTAAGCACCACACACCAAAACCCAGGTGATTAACAACTGGCACGAACCTGGCGTAGGCTTTTCCTGAATGTTTAGGTCTTGAAAAGGGTAAAGTGCAAACTGTCAATGGTTGTGGTATTCCCTGACTTTCTTGAAAGCAAATTCCGTGTAATCCCAACATTATCAATGTCTCAAACGCTGCTAAATCACATTACACAGGGAGGCTGAAGGAGTCCCACTTGGCAAAGAAATGGGAGGTTTCTATTACTGTCTCTGCCAGTCCTAGGCAGATGGGGGAGCAACTATAGCTGCTTTTAAACAGCTGAGAAAGGGCCCCTAAAGAGATTAAAGGGGAGCAACAGTTCAGGGATCTTGGAGAAGGAAGGATGCAAGACACAAAGATGGCAGAAAATGGAAAAGCTTTGGGGGAACATTAACTCTTGGCCATTTTGTGTAAGGAATCAGCTTTTTAAATACCTAGCCTTGTAACACCTGCAAATACCTTGTGTGGGATTTCTAACGTTGCATTATGCATCTGCAGACTTTTCCTTTCTTCAAACTCTAGACCTCTATTCTAAAGCAAAGGTGCTAGTTGCATCTTCCCTGTTGGATAATTTACTAAAACCAGTTATGTTTGAAATCAGCATCTGTGTAAGGTAAAACTTGAAATAATGTACTATGTAAGACTATTTCAGAGCAAACTATACATTCTTCAATGATGAATTCAAGATCTCAGCTCAGAAATTTGATCTTGATCAGTTATAATGACAACTGCTTACAAAATGTAACAAAAAGGAAGTGATCTCAAAGGTTAGGAATTGCGGCCAACAGACATCTTGCTGTCTGTCTGCATTTTTGTCCACAACTTGTACCTCTGCCAGGCACAGGCATCAGCTCCACAGTGGTCCTCACCCCATTAACATGGGACTCTACGCTCCCCATCCCTGATTCCTGTCGGTGACCCCTTAGATTTCTGTGCGCCTCAAGCCCTCCAGGTCAGAGCCAGGCGGTGAGGGCTGCACAGCTAGGGCAGGTCACAGCTAACTGCAGGAAGCCAGCCCTTCACTGCTTAATTTCATTAGCCTGTAGAACAGGCTATAATTTGCTGAAATGATGATTAATCAGATCTTATTTTTCTCTAAGGCAGTTAATGAACAGCCAATTAAGTGTCTCAGTAATCCTGAAATAACAAAGGAATACTCTTCCAGTGACAACGAGCAACTACTTAACAGTGCAAGCTAGCATCCCAGTAATCATCAGGCTGGCTGAAAGGGCAGAAGATACGTGACTAGAATGTCCTTTCACCCACATCATCCCAAAGCCACCATTTTTTTCATGCTTCAGACTGTCCTTCAGAGCTCAGAGGCCCTGTACTGGGCACTGTGCAGGCACTGAGTGTGCCAAGCGTGGGTGCACCACCACCTCTCCCTCACTGCTTGCTCCCAGGGCTTTTTTTTTTTTCCTGCACCCCGGGTCAGATACCCGCCTGGGATGCCCGGGAGAAAGGGCAGCACACCACTATGGTTGCCCAGCCTCCAGTTGGAAGAGCCTGGGCATCCACAGCCTCCAAGTTCAGTAGAGCAGCAACTGTCTATTTCATGGTTCAGTTCCTATCTTTTCCAGACTCCAAACAACTCCATGAAAGCTTAATTTTGATCATATAAAATCAGGATAAGATTAAGATATATAAACACAACTTAGTGCAGTACCCAAAAAGCAAGGAATGACATTTTTAAAGGAATCCATAATCTTGCTTTTTGAAGTATTTCTTCAGTGGGAATTATGCTGGAGCAAAGAATGCAAAACTTAGAAGCTTCCAAGAGGGGGTCATGTGAAATTACTCTGTTTCGAGATTTTTCCAAATCACTAACATTTTGATTCTGAATGCATTTGTAAGAATCTGCCAACAATTTTTTCACCATCAGAATAGGCAATTTTTTGCATTTTATAACTACCCTTCTTTTTTCCAGGTTTAAAAAAAAAAATCTTGTAGAGAACTTACACAATTTCTGTAGAAACTTCTGCAATCCACAATGACATTGCAGATTTTTCCAAATAAAAAAAAGACACAACAAAAAAGAACAAAGAACACCCTTTGTTTCAGACAAAGAATTTCAGGAGAAACCACAAAATGTTCAAGCAAAACATTAAACATTTGATTTTCCACCCATTTTGCCAGCAGCCTAAGTTTTCCCATAGTTCTAGTATCAGTGTCAATAAGGAGGGGAGGGGAGGTAGGTCAGATGGACTACACTCACTCTGCAACTTAAAATCTGTGCTAATTGAATGACGATGAAAACAGGATGTGATTTGCAGAAAGCATTTTTCTTCTTTAACATAACTTTTCTTTTAATGAGGAAACAAGACCTACTTAATTTACCCATCAGGAAAAAAAAGGCCATTGAAAAACAACTAGAAAAAGTTACTAGCATTATTACCCAAATCCTGGGCTCTGCTCCTGCCCAAGTGCTTGCCTGCGAACACCTAGCTCTGCACCCCATCCCAGTGACTAGGATGAACGTCATGTGCTTTGCGCTCTCAGGGCTCGGGCCCAAACATAAGGATGTTACTGACGGCAGATGTTATTTAGTCTCTTTAAATGAGTTTTAGAAAAGCAGGCTTAAAAAGAAATGGAAACATTGCATTTTAAGCCCAGTGGAGACTATTTTATTTAACACACACACATGCTTGCCTGACACGCTTCATTGACTATTTTAGCAGGTTTTTACCAGTGCAAAGACATATCACAATCATGGCAGCACATGGAACTTTAGTTGCATGTTAGAGTACCACAGTGCCCCATCACTGCACAAGCATGCGACGAAATGCTATTTCTAGCCTCAGAGATAAGCAACCACAAACTAAAGAAGTATAACCAAGACTTAGAATTAAACATATGAAACTGTCCAGTCTAGAGGTATGCTTCATCTTCATGATGATCATACAGTGCTTGTTTACTTTTTCACTCTTTACAGGAGGAGAGATTTTAGTAAATGTAAAATATATACCAGTGAGTTTCATTTTTGATTACTAGCATCTTAGTTAATTTTATTTAAATGTAGGAATAAAAGGGATGCACTCAACCTATTTGCCCAGACTGAAGAGACATTATTACATGTTCATGTTCTTTTACACATACTAAGTATTCAGACACTTGCAACACCCCAGGGTACAGTGTACCATGTCACCACTTTGAGAAGAATGCAAAAATCTAAGACATTGCTTATCGTGTGATCTTGCTATTAACATCTGCATTTCAGAAAAACCTACAAATTATTACAAACACTTTCCACAGGACATATCTTTCTGGATATGCAAGCAGCCATGCCAGGAACCAAACGGCGTGTCAGAACACAGATTGCATTTTGGTTTTGCTCTAAAGGCAAACTAATGTTTCAAAGCACACTGCATGCAGTTCCTCTTACTGAGCAGATCCATTTACGCTATTTACCAATTCGGAACTGAGGGGGAAATCCCCCAAATCAATCTGCTCTCTACAGCATCAGATTATATCCTTTCCAAGTGGCCGTCCAAGTTTTATACATTAATCATAGCCAGTCTTCCAGGATCATCAGGCAGTATGTTGTATTGATTATATGACAGAGCTCCATGCATGAGGCAGATTAGTTTAGAACAGGAAAACATGACATGCTACCAAGTGTAAGTGTTCTGGTTATGAAAATTGAATAAGTAAAAAATAAGCCTCAGTAGACCTGGTAGAGCCACTGGGCAAGCCTCAGCAGCTCAGTAAGAAAGATGTTCTCCTTCAATAATGACTTCATTAGGCTGTTAGTGAGGCCATGGAGACTATCCCCCCTCTCAGCTGCAGCTGTGCTGGTGAGGAGACCTCCAGCTGCCTGTCCTGACACCCAGCAACAGCCCAGCTCCCTTCAGATGTGGCTGCTCCAGCAGCCTCTCTCAGTCCTCTCTAATTCACTTCAGGAAGTAGAGAGACAAACCCAAAAGCCAGCAGGATTATCTTCAATAGTCTAATTAGTGGCTTGAGATAATCCACTTGATTTTGCCTACAGCAAATTAGGAAGTGCTCATGCGAATTGTGCAGCCAGCAGATAGGAAGCAGTGACAGCAATGGGAGGCAGTGACTGGGCACAGTCAATACCAGGGAAAAGCTCTGGTAGTGGTCAGAGAGGTTGGATATCTGCACAGATGCCCACCCTTGACCCCAGCTTCAAAGGGTTTCAGAAGCTGCAAGCCAGGTCCAATAACTCTGCCCAGTAGAGTTGCTAGCATCTTCTCTGCCAACTCCATCAAAAGCCAGTAATACATTCTGCAAAGCAAAACTATATTAAAAATAAAACAAAATTGGGTTTTGGTATCAAAACCTAAAATCTGGCAGTCTGTTCCCATGCAAAATCCATCACGAGTGATACATTTGTGGAGGACAGCTGGAAAAAATCCATGACATTTAATGACATGGTAAAAGCAAACCTTGAGCAAACAACTTTAAATCATTTGAAATACTACTGTGAATAGATGAAACTTTACAGTACTCACATGTTACAATAATTAATCATTTCTAACCAGTTGGTTTTCATTCTTAAAAAAAAATCATCATTTGCAGAAGTGATTTTTTATTTTTAGTTCCATTCCGGCCATATATTTAAAGTAGCATTCTCCTGTGAAAAGGTTGCCTGTTACACAACAATTCAGAGTTTTAAATATATTCTGTTTCTCTCCTGTCTGAAGATTCACGACACCAACAGAACAGCATTTTTCTGCCTTCCATCTTCTTTTTCACAAGTAACCTGGCCTCCAAAGTCCAGAGCACAGTACAGAAAAGCAAAAGTCCTAGAAGGTGTTTCTCTGAAACACTTCACAGAAACACTCAAAACATATTGCCTTTTAATTTAAATGGGAATTCAAATCTCATAGGCATCCTCTAAATCTCTGTCCATGCATGCATGTCCAGTATCACCCTAACTGGTTCACAAACCCTCAGGTAAAAGAACAGGTCTGTCCTCCCATGGGTAAAACCAGCTGTTCAATCTGAACCACACAGACACCCTGAAGGAGTTCAGCTGGTCCCACTCAACGATGGCTGCCACAGAGCACCAGTGACCTGTGAAATTTCCCAGAAAGAACTGTTAATGGGACCCAAGCTAAGAGCTGGGGAATAGGTACCAAGCTGAAATGATTTAGGACAGCACAAACGAGAATGTAAGGGGCACATCTTAAGCTCATTCTGCCTGACAAATGTGGTTAAGTCGATACTGGACAAACGGCTCAGCTCTGCTTTAAGTAAAGCCTGGGGGACATACAGACAGTCTCTCACGGACGTGGCTATAGCAAGAGCTGGCTGAGGACCAGCAGCTGGCTGGTAGTCCCCCACCACACGTCTGGCAGGAGGGACAGAGAGAACATTCACTGCGCTAGTGCAGACTCAGCTAATTTAAGTCAAAAACAAAGGTGGTTTGAGCTAACCTGGCTGACTTTGCAGTGAGGTGGATTAAGAACACCCATAAGACCCCTTCTGCCAGCTCTGTTGGGGATATAATCTTTGCTGGTTATATTTTCTACTTCCAAAAAGTCATGTATCCATGCCCCAGGAATTGCTTTCTCTCTTTCCCTCCATCCCAAGTCTAGACAAAACCACGTTAAGATCCTTTTTTGACTATACATGTACAGGTGTAAAGGGTTAGCAGTTACTAAAAGGTTTTGTGGATACAGGAAAAAATGAGCTCCTTGTCTCCAAGGTGTGTTCACTGAATACAGTCAAGAGTAAAAACCAGAACTGAACTAAATGAAGTTTCATGCTAGGAATTTAAAAAAAAAAAAAAAAAAAATTCCTACCAAAATAGGCAGGAAAGAGTCTGTGAGGTGAGAAGGGACATTTTTTCAGCCTTCACAATAAGGAGTGTGTGACGTACTACTTCATGACTTTTTCTCCAGGGTTCCCTGAGCCCAGACCACCTCTAGGCCAGAGCAGCAGTGTGGCTGTCCATCACTCCTGGGGCTGGACATGCAGCTGTCCCATGGTGGGACTGCCGGTGCAGAAGCACTTCTCACGCTCTCGTCTCCACCCACATCCTTACAATACCAGATTTCTGGCACCGGTTTGGACAGCTCAGCAGTCATTGCCTGCCTTCATTCATAAGAAGGAGCCACAGGCTCTCGTGCACCCAGCAATAAATGCCAGTGACATCTCCCAGTCAAACATTTACTTCCACGGCCACCCCTACGCGGGAAGCCTGGAGGTCACATCTGGACAATGAAGTCAGGGCGAGTTGCATGCATGGATCTGTGGCAGTGCTTAAACTTCTCCCTGATTTTGGATTCGATCCACGGAGTTCATTAGCAAACAAGACAGACAGGAATGTAGGTCTGTCTTAAAGCAGACCAAGAGATGTAATTAACAGAACTTAATTTTCATGAACAATATATTAGGTTTGTAACACAAGAATGAAAAGGTAACTCAAAGGATCTTGCTCTAATCATGTTCAGCAGGAGGAACAGTGGATCCAGGACACAAGCGAGCTGCGAATTCTTCGTATCTGAGTGGGATATATGTTTGTTTCAACAGTTTGATTTCTTACAAAAAGACCACAATAACGTAAGCAGGAGAAAACAAACCACTTTATGGAAAGCCCCTTTCAGAAGTCTCTTTCTTTTAGCTCCTGATCTGTATGAACATGGAATCAGAAAAGGACCTCTTGGGGTATTAAATCCAGACCCTTGTTATTAAAGGCAAGATGTCACTTCCAGGAAAAAGAAAGGTTAATATGCCAATGAACTGAAAGGAAATCCAAATTTCTAATGCAAGAGAACGAGGGGAAAAGCTAAACAAAAGTGAATGCATGAGACTATGTCACTATACTAAAGCCTTATTCTAAACACACGGGCTGTTGGTGTATCTAAGAGGAGGTAAGAGGCAGAGTAATTAAGAGTCAAGGTTCTTTCTGCCACTAGGGATCTACATACAACTTAGAAAAGAAACACCTTGGTACACTTCAGCCCTGGGACAGAAGAGGACAGGGAGCTCCTGGCAGGCACAGCCCTCCCCCAGGGCGGTGTGAAGCCACCTGAGATCATGGTTCCCCAAGGTCAAAGGCTCACAGAAGAGGCACACAGCCCCCAGCACTGCTGGGCCAGCTAGCAGCCGTCTGGTTTCTTCAGGGTATGACGCTCAAAAGCCAGAAGGCAGCTGTAGGAAAGCATGTGCCCACCGTAAGTCTTTTGGCGACCACAAAAATCTCTGCATAATTTAAGGGACACTTCTGGTTTTGCCAGAAGCAGTTAAATCCCACCTCTTACCCACAAACTAAGGGAAGAAACTCCCAGGCATGGAAAAACTTCCAGCTTGAAAGAGAAGACCAACATTGCAAACATTTGTCATCTCCCATATTAAAGGAAAGAAAGCAGCTGTGAAAGGCATGGCTGGCAGTAGGCTTGGTTTGGTTTACACAGGATGCAAAATCTAAGGGCACAAGGATGACAAGGAAGGAGATTCAAGGTACCCTCCATACCCAACAGTCTCCACCAGGCCTTGAGAACTGAGAGCAAATACCAGACACTACAGCAGTGAGAGCCATAGGAGCTCCTAGATGTTCCAACACACACAAAAAAAGGCACAAAAAGCATAATTTTTAACATGTAGTGCAAGCAGGTCACAGTCTGGAGATGGGATGTAACTACTCTCTGCTCCTGCAAATCCAGAGGAACAGACATCCGCAGGGCTGGAGCGGTTCTGGCAGCATGGAAATGCCCCAGCACTGTCCCTCCTGTTGCTGAGGAACTGTCCAGCAAAACAAAATATTTCCACAAAGTGTAATAACAGGACTCAATACCAACCAGAGAGATAGCAGTTGAGAAGATGCCATTTCCTCACTGCACTGCTGCTCTGTAGCAATCTACCACCAGAGCCAAGAGCCAGCCTGGGACATCTGATGGGCTTCCTCTTGTGCATATGCAGGAGTAAAGATGCACTCAGGAGCTATGCAGGAGTAAAGCTATGCTCACGAGCGCCTCGGTGCAAACTCCTGCGTGCTCATGAGCCTTTTCCCGTGGGCCAACTGATCCTCAGCTATATTCACCCAACCAGCCCTCAGGCACGTGGGTTGCTGTTGCTCTCCCATGCTGCATGCCCGAGCGGGACAGAAGGTGCCGATGGCACTGGAATGTTACCTTTAAGGCCACCAAGCACCGTGGGACTCACTGCCCATCATCGCCCCTGAAAGGCTACATACCACTCAGTGCACAAAATTGCATAAAGATGGCTTCTTCCAGCTTCAGATAAATTTAGAAGCATATAATGCCACGTTATCACCTAATGCATCTGAAAAGGTGTTAAAAGTGGATGGATGAATGGAAGGAAGGAAAAGAGTGAGAGATCTCTCCAGTCACAGAAACTGATTTGAATTAAAAGAAAAACATTTCTTCTAGTATTTAAATACACTGCAAGGCTAGCATTTAGCCATTACTTAACCCAGTACGGCTTGCAAAGTAGCTTACTGCAGTATGCTCAGATCAGCAGCCCCACAAAAGTGGAATCCCTGAAAAGCTACCAGGACTGAAGGCCTCAGCTACTTTCTTGCAGCTGATTTCTTGCCTTTACTAGAGAAGTTAAAGCTCCAGCCACCACACTGAATTCAATAAATCCTGCTCAGAGCCTTACCCATGAGACAGAATACATGGATATAATTAAAATAATACGGCTGTTGAAGAATAAGGCAGCACTGGAAGGGGTTTGCCAACACAGTAATGCCAATTAAGGGTGTGATTTTTGGATGATATTTTTACGCCAACACCAGCCCTATTAATGCTGGTGTAACTGTCTTCAAAGTGATTTTGAAGGTCCGGCTGACTCCATTTGGGAAAAGCAGCAGTTAAAAGACCCTTTTTTGGCCTCTTTAGGCCCCATTCTGCCATTAGGGGAAAATCTTTCATATTAAAAATAGTTTCATCCATTCTACTAATAAGCGTGCTTTATGTCTAGAAAGCTGTATCTTAGATAATTTTATGCCCATTAACTGGATACCATAAGCTGTAGCTTTTGTTGTTAAATGACAGTCTAACCAAGCGATAAGTAAAGCCATGTTTATGGGATGTGCCCATAGCCTCCCTCTGCAACCGAAAGGATGTCTAAAACAAAGATGTCCCACGAGGACAAGAAAGGGGAGAATCCAGGTGCTGATGGTCTGTTAGAAAACCATAGGAACAGATACAATCTCAAGCACCACCCCTCTATTCATTACCTACGGGTGCAAAGAAACAAAACTCATTACTAGTATAACTCAGCAATAATAACACGTTTTCGTTCAGTACCAAAAGCTTAGAGAAAACTCTCAACGCCAGTGTGGCGCCAATAAGCTCAAAGGACCTTCCTGCAGGTGGTACAGACCACGCGCCCAACCCCACCTCCTCTGGCCTGGCTCCCCGCGGGTGGTTCAGCTCTGGAAGGACGGACAGGCCCCCAGCACAAGCCTTTGAGAGACAAGAGGAAGAGATAAGGTGAGGGGAGGCGTGGGGGCAGAGAACAGGCTGCCTCTCGCTCAAGCCCTGAACACGCCGTGAGCGATTATGCTGCTGGGGGCTGGATTTCTCCACCGATCCTACAAGTCTGGTCCCCCAAATCTCCCCGACACAGCCCCCTGTTCCACTCTGCCAAGGAGGCAGCTGGTGAGCGTTCACACCCAGCGCCACTCGCTCCAGGAATCCAAGCACACCAGCAAAAGCAGGCAGAAAGCACTTTTCTTAGTTATCCCGTGTATTTTCTCCTCTTCCTTTCAAACTTCCCGTTGGTTTTCGTTAAGCTCACACGAGGCAAGCAAGCCTGCACAACTTGGAGAACACATTTACGGAACAATTTTGCCAGATTTCCCCCCACCTCCAAATGACATTTGATTTACAAACACTCCCACCGAACCGCAGGCTGCTCTCGCCTCCACCCGGGGAGATGTTTTCAATAAAGCAACAGCTCTGAAACATCTACAGCAACTTTTTTTCTTTGACAATTTGCCACTCTCAGAACAAGAAAAAAAAAAAAGAAAAGAAAAAAGAGAAACAGCGTAAGGAAATATTTGCATATTCGTCCCAGTAGCCGGGAAAAGGCTTTGGATCGTGTCCCCTGCACCGAGGGGCTGCAGCCGGCTCCGCTCCGCCCGGGACCGGCGGGCGTCCCGGGACCTACCGCTGGGCTCCGCGGGAGCGGTTCAGCGCTGCACCTCCGCGGAGCGGGGCGCCGGGGGCTGATCCGCGCCCGGGACTCCGCGCCCGCGCTCCCCGGCCGCTCCGCCACCGCCGCACTTACCGCCCCGCTCCGCGCCGCGCTGCTCCGCTCCGCGGGGGAAGGGGCAAGGGGACCCCGGGAGCCAGAGGGAGGGGCCGGAAAGCTGCGGCGGGGCTGACCGACGGCGCGGGGTGTTTGTCTAACCTGACACCGGGGGCTGCTGCCGCCGCACCGCGCTCCGCACCGCGGCCAGCGGCAGCCCGGCCTCAGCGCGGGCCGGGCGGGAGGCGAGTGCCCGCCGCCCCGGGGAGCCCGCGGAGCGGGGCTGGACATACTGAAACAATGAGATCGGCTGTTTTGTAACGCTCACGTGGAGGAGAAAAGTCTGCATCCGATTTCCTGGGGTTTCCAATTAAAAAAAAAAAAAAAGAAAAGAAAAAAAGTGGGGGGTGAAAGCCGAGCCCCGCACCCGCCGTGGTGCAGAGCTACATCACCTCCTGGGTTTGCCCAGGTTAAGCCCGCTCAATCAAAGGTGGCTTCAAAATTGTTCTAAGTAGTGCTTTTAATTTTCTTTTCATCCCACTGCTCCTTACTAAGATCTAAGTAGCCCCAAACTTACCTCGCCGTAACCCACCACAGAAGCATCTGGTGATTTTGATCCTAATCTTTACTTCAAGAGGGTCCAGTTGTCATATTTATATGACAATAGAGCCTGTTTTATAGAAACTCATCCTTGTACAAATTAAAGATGAGTTCTTGGGAAGAACAAGGTCACTGCAGCGCTATGTCAAGAAAACATCCCTCAGAGGGTCTTAAGAATAACCCAGGGTGCCTTCTCCCTGCCAGGCAGCAGGGACGTGCTTGCAAGCACAGGGGGCTTGCCCCAGCACCCTGGCTCGGTCAGAGGGAGCCTGTCTCTTGCTGGATGGGGAGCTCTGGGATCTTCCTTCATGGAGCCAGGCTCAGCTCCCCCCTGCATTTCTGCCTGTTCAGCACAAGCTGTTTCCATCCCATAGCCTGGCTACAGGGTCAGCCCTGAACCTCTGCAACAAGCCCCTGGGGCAGGCAGCACAGGGAGACCCAGCTGGGCTGGTTTCAACACTGCAGAGCTCCTCCAGCTCCTCAGCATTTAGCTACGGGAGGAAGGGGCTGACCGAACACCCTCCACACATCCAGGCCCCAGTACTTGTCCTGTTTGATACCCAGCAAAGCCTGCGTGGGAAGGGCCACAGAAACACGAAACACGGCACTCAGTTCCCCGCCAAGGCTGCCGGTCCAGCCCTCAGCAAAACGGCTCTGCACCACCAGCCTGCCCCTAGCACAGGCAATGCAGACAGCTGCCTGGAGCAACCCGCCAATGGATGTAGTAGAGCATCCGTAGTCTGGCTGCCGGCTTTGCCTGTTCTGGCAACCAAGGGATGGAGCAGCATCTACTGCTGCAGTCAGAGGTGGTGGTTCCCTGCAGCGCTTGGTCACGTTCTCCTGCCACTGCTACCCTGGGGGAGAGGTTCCTCGTCATGCCCTTCTCCTGCACTCTCCTCTCCTCGTAAGAGACACAGCTCAGCCCAGTCTGTGACAGTAAAAATGCAACACTACTGAAGAAACTTTTGGGCTGGCTCTCAGCAGCTCCCATTCACAGGCAAGTTTGAAATCTGCACAGACAAAATGTGCGTACAATTAGGGAAAAGTAGCAGTGTAAGAATTTCCATTTCTGAATACTGTGGTATCCTGTCTCTGACACAGCCAAAGCTTGGGAAAGTGGGACTGTCTTATTGTGGGATGTTGCAGTGTGTGTGGGGAGGGGGTTTGCTGCCGGACACCCTCAGGGCTAGACCAACTATACAAAATTATTGTGTAACTTTAGCCAGAGAGAAAAATACTATTTACTTTGTGAGGAAACAATCAACCCTCCAAAAATGATCCTACACAGTCTTGAATTTCAGCTGAAGGAAAAAAGCAAGCATAGAAAGAGCAGAGGACTCTGCTTTGTCTCTACCTCTGCGAAGACGTGATGTGAGCACTGCTGCTTTGAAGGTAGTGTTTACGGTCTCCTTAAATCATCCGGTGACAGCCCATGAGTGCCACTTGCTGTCACCCAGCTGCACCATGAGCAGATGGGAAGCAGCAGAGCCAGCAGTAATGCTTCATCTGGGCTTGGCACATTAAGTTTGTGGCTGAGCTGGGAATGAGCCCACACTGGCCAGCTCCACACCCCAGGGCCTGAGTCACGCGCGTTTGAGAAAGACCAGGAGAGACCAGTGGAGTCAACCCCAGGACTGTGAGAAAACTAAAACAGGAATTACAGGAGACTCCCAAAATCACTCCAGCAGTTTTTGCTGCTAAAGCCATGATGGCCTTAGCAAGGCAAAGTCTGTAGGTAGGGGTAAAATCTTTCATCAGATCAACTGATGCACATGGAAAATACTTAAGAAGCTTTCAGGCACACAAATCCTCTCTCAGATCTAAGAAGGGGACGCAAGCTGCACCCAACTCTGTTAGATCTTCAATGTGGGGTCTCCTCTCCCTGAAACACCCACTGACTGTTACCACCATTTTTGCTCCACCAGCTCAACCAACACAGGCAGAGGCAGCAGGAGATCCCAATAACCAGACCCATTAAAGACAGAAGTTAAAAATCCTTCTCACCACTTGTACAAGAGCATTCCCGATGCCCTTGCTATGCCCAGAGCTGAATGTATAGCAAGGGGGGCACTTCAGGAGGAAACATGACCAAAGACTTTCTGTTTGTTGGTGCACCTTTAGGAGGGGGGAGGTATGGGGAAGTCGTGCACAGGGTCTCAGCCTCGTGTCCAGCAGCTGAGGATTGAGCTGAAGGACAGCAATGGCACTGTCCAGGAGGATAACGGACACAGGGAGCTGACTCTACCCTGCTCTGCCAATGATCTCCTGACAAATCAATTCATACCTCTACATATCAGTCTAAAACAGCAGTAACAGATGCAACACAGCCCCAGAGTACCTTACTGTAGAGGGCAGAAACTCCTCAGCACAGCAGAGGAAAACAGCTGTTAAGAACCTGCCAGCTCAGCCCTGCTGCACCTCACCACACCACCACTCACCTGGATAAGCCCAGGAAGTCCTAAACCTGAACTGAAAGTTGGAGTCCTATGCTGGTGGGCTGTCCTCAGACAACACTTTCCCTCTATTTGCCTGAGTAAAAATATGGCTCGGAAACAGGGTAATTTTTTTTAACATCATAAGATCACTTAAAATATTTTGCTTTGACTTCAAGTGACACTGAAGAACTAATACATCCAGGATTTCATGAAGTGAGGCTAAATGGAAATATCCATCATTTCTGAATGAAAGAAAACTGACAAAAACGTGTTGTTTGGAGACTGAAAGGATAAGGCAAGCTGTGTGAATCTGTATAAGATACAGAGCAGCCATCGTCATTGGTGGGATTAGCTCATACCCACTCAGGGACTAGCTTTGGAAAGCAGAACTAATTCTTTGGAAGTCTGACTTAAAGAGGAAAAATGTTCTTTTGGACTTTTATTCAGCCACTTTTTGCATCTCCAACACTCTGGAAACTGAGCTCTGCATTGGGCACCAAAGGGGAGAGGGGTAGCACTGCCTCCTTCCAAGAGACAGGCAGGAAACCAGGACACACAGAGAAGCCTCTGCACATGGTGTAGCTAATCCTAGAGAACTTGACCCACTTAGAAGCAACTGGGGCTTTTCCAAATAAAAGCCCCAAAGAAGAGGAACCAAATCAGGGGGGAGAAAATGTGACATTTTAGAACTTCACTGCTAACAAAAAAAAAAAATTTACTGTTTACTGAGCAGCAATTTCCTAACTGCAGACTGGTAGGAACCACGCACAGCAGTGTCCTCTACCCCTTTTTTTCTGCCACTGTAAGGCATAGGAACTCTTTTGCCACATGTCTTCCGTGACCCTCTCTTCCACATGGCTATAGCATTCCCACTTTAAAGCAGTGCTACTCTGGCTGAATAACCACAGAGCAGAGCTGAACAATTGTTAAGCACGGGCAGACTGAGACTGAAATATTTCCTCACATGTCCTCATCCAACCACAGTTTTTCAGAATTTGGGAAGATGTCACAAAGCAACAGAAAACAGTGCCTACTTGGCCAAAGTCAGGCCATCCAACAGCATGCCTTTTACTGCAGTGTACAGTTGAGAAACATAAGAAATGCACAGCTCACATAGGAAAAGCTTTTAGCAGATGTTGCTGCTTTGAAATACCAGAGAGTCAATAATCTAACACATTTCAAATGAGAGAAAGATTGCACAGTTTACAGACTAGCCCAATCCAAACAAATCAATTACAATGTAAGTCTACTCTGAACCCAGTGGAGAAAAGCTCATACTGTTCTGGAGAGTTCCGATCACCAGGACTTACAAAGTTTTGCCGTGACCTGCATGGTTGAACTCTTAGCAGTGGAAAGTTAAAGAAACAGCTTACAAGAGAAGATTCCTGTGGTGCTGGATGAACGTAGTGTGAGAATTACCTACTTGGACAGTTTAGGAAGAAAACAGCGTCGCCCTTTCTTTATCATCAGCCAGTTTTTCTGCAGGTATTTGGTCAAATTCAGTACTCTACTATACACATTCAGTGCCCTTGGAGGAAATAAAGTTGTACACGTGAAACAGAGTAAAGCATAATTCTTTGACCAAGGAGCAAGTGTGCCCGACAGCGACTTGCTGTTAATTTAATGTATTGACAAACCAAGAGCACTTATAAGCAGCATTTGATAAGGTATTCTCTCAGATTCTGACATTTTACTGCATCTCAGAAATATACCCAAATATAAGATCAAAGGGCTGTTTCAAGACAAATGGCAGGAAAATTATCTTTATCTTGGAACCTGACTTGAAACTATTCCTTGTTCTCAAACTTTTTCACCATCAATAAGTACACAACGGAAAGCATGGCTCTCAGAAATCAGCACTCTGATGCCAGCAAATGTCACCTCATTGACGAATTTTCAGACTGCGAATGCTACTGAGACAAATCCCCTGCCAAGGCGAGCTCTTCCTATACCCCACAGCCATAGAAACGGGTACAACATGCCCTCCTCCAGGGCTTGTTACCTTCATTTTTGTCACATGTAAAGTTCCCAAGAAATCCCAGCTGAGCATGTCAACGCACTTTAGTTTGGACTGATTTCTGATTATGCAGTAGTAGCTCAAATCTGACATCCATACAGATGTGCAGTGAGCAGGCAGAGCTGCATTTTTCCCCAGTCACCCCTGTTGGTATCTCCCATTTCCTCCTGGCCATCCCAGTTCCTCTCACAGGATCTTCTGTACCTGAAGATTTTGAGAGTGAGGAAGTTGAGAATGCAATTGAAACAACGAGTTTTATTGTTTTCATTTTTGAAAGTGTTCAGTATTGACCTTGAAAGTTTTCAAAAAACAGATGAAGCTCTCGCTCTTTTCATGGTAGATGAGCTGACTAACACTGTTAAAATCCACTTCAGATTTGCAGCAGCAAATTGCATGCAGGTTGTAAACAAAACAAATATCCAAGATAAGAATGCCAACATGCTACATCGTGTGAAGCTACCCTCCAAGTAATGCTTTGCCTTACAATTCTGAAACATGCTCTTGATTTAGAAAGGATAGCAGTATTGAAATGTCATTTCAACAGAACATTACAAATATTTAAGGTTGCCCACTAAGATCCAGAGCCCACAGGCTCTTTCTGTGTGGGCTGTTTTTATGTGGGTTTTTGCACCCACATACAGCTCTGCTAACGTCAGCAGGGTTCTCTGTGGGTGCAGAGATCTGTCAGCACTGTACCCAGCCTTGCTGGATATAGCAGTAGGTAGGACGCAAGAGAGCAGCCAGTGTGAAAGCCAGGATGGCTACAGGTTGCAAGAAGAAAGTAAGCAAGGGGAAGCCTGGCAGCTGGACTGTGAGCAGGGCTGAAGCGCCTGTGCACGCTCTACGTTGCTGTTCTTGTAAAGAGCCACTCTTATGGTTTTGGTGCACAAACAAATTAACGTCACAAGACAGTCATTTGTCTGGAGAGTACTTACTGACAGGGCAAATAGGTGGCATTGCCCAGAACTATTCAGAGCAAAGGAGGAATTAAGGATTGGGGCATCTGCCAAAGGGCATCAACTGAGCAAGCAGAGAGGGACTGACAGCAAAGGAAACAGAAGGCAGCAAAGGGCCCCTGTTTGATAACATTGGAGCATTGCTTCTCCAGGTCCCGTTAGGATCTGAGCATGGGGCAGTGGCGCAGGGTGCTCGCAGGGGAGCAGGACTGCCATGGCTCTGTGCCCCGAGCAGCAGCCCCAACAGCCGCACAGCGAAGAGTAAGGGCAGCAGCCACCTGCCAGGGAGGGAGAAGGGATGAAATTGGAGAGGCTGCAGGGGCATGCAGCCAGCCCCAGGCAGGGTGCAGGGATAAGTGTAAGCTCTCCCTTAAGTTTGTGGGGGCGTTTTTTTAATCCCTTGCCCTTTCAGTGCAAGCAAGGACTTGCCAGGCTTTAAACCTAAAGTAATTTGTATCTTCTCATTCCCTTACTAGATTTTTAGTTTACATACCTCCCAAGCGCCAAATTTTACCTGCTCATCTTCTACTGTCAGGACTTTTTCCCCTTTGTGGAAATATTTCTGCTTGCAGCAGTGTAGTGGCTCATATTTGTATGGCCATCTTAAAATTAAGAGTTCTTGCATTTGTTTCCAAGATGAGCACATAACCACCTCCCGCTGCAGTATCCTGTAGCTATCAGGAGGAGCTGCTGCTGCTAGAGTCAGCATCTTTGTCCATGTGCACAATGCCCACGCCACAGAACTCCCCCAAAATGGTGTATGTGTGTTTGCCATGGCACAGACAGCCCTGCAGGCGTGTTCTTGTGCACCCATATTTCTGTTCTTGTAAAATTTGGGGTTCACTCCCATGTCCACATTAGTTCTGTGTGCTTTGCCCAAGTACCAGCCTATGCAGGATCCCCCTTCTTTCCTTTCCAAACTATAAAGTAATTTTGTAAAGGTTTCATTCTGGACCTGAATATTCGCACCTAGATTCCAATCGCAAGCTCGTCATTCCCATAACTCTCACCATTACCAACCCAAAATGGGAAGACTGTGTCTTCATCCCTGAAGCAAGGTATGATTTCCATATGATATTTCTGCATTTCACTGCATGGGAACTAGTGTTTCACAAGTTTCTGCTTTGCTACCCGGAGTTGCCCGCTGCCTTTTTTGCCTGCTCCCCAAGTTACCAGAAAATTGCCAGAAACTACCCTTGAAAACCGCTAGACTCATAAATAAGACTAACCTTCTCTCATCTCTAATGCTCACAAATGCAGAGGGAATCACTGTTTAAGCCTTCCACAGTTCTCCACTCCCCAGCAGGATCTCACATCCCAGCAGCACTTTACATCACCGTGTTAACTGAGGCCGTTGCTCTACCTCATCTGCTCCTGATACCAGGCATTGCTCCGTGGCACACAGGAATCTGTTCTAACCAGCACCTGAATTTTTGCGAGGAGCCTGGTGTAACCCCGGCCACAGTGACACACAAGAGTAAGGCAGAGACCACCACTGCTGATGAGAGGTTTCCGGTCAGCCCACACAGGTAGAGACCTGCTGCCAATGAGTGCAGGCCACTGGCAATAACCCCTGCATTTGGGAGGTATGGCACGGTCCTCTTAGACAAAGATGTGTGTAGACCCTTATCATTACTTGACACAGATCGTTGTTTTCCTCTGGTGGATGGCTCAAATAAAAATGTTTGCATTGAGGCCAAGAATGCAGGGTCCGAGCCCTAGTAACATCCTGCATTTGTAATAAACACCTACTATACAAACAAACCACCCGAATGACTATTTCCCCACATGTCACAAAGTCACCCTGTGCACAAGTTCCTGTTTGATGCTGCCTACTATCCCGAAGGAGCGTGACAGACAATTCCTTGCCATAACACCTTTCAGCAGCTATTACAAGCCATTACCATTAAAGCACCTGAGAAGCTGCCCTAGTCCGGGTGTGGATCCAGCCAGGAGGCTGGCAGAGCTGTGCCACACTGCCTGGGTCTGTCCTCCAGTAACACACCAACACGGGAACAGACGTGGCACAGGCTGCTGGTTTTATCACTATATCTGTCTCTTGATCCCACCAGGCAGTGGTGGCCACCACCAGAACACTCATTTTCACTTTTTTTCCCCAAAAAGCTATTCTTTAGTAAAAGCATCAGCCTCAGGCTTTCAGCACCTTTTCCACAGAAAACTAGCCTTATGTTAAAATAAACCAATTGAGTTAGAAACTAATCTACTCTTATTTAGTATACAATTGTCATTGCTGATTTCCTTGCTTGTTTAAAGATGCAAATGATTCAAAGAAACAAGTAAAATTGTGTTTTGACTGCTGTGGGGAAATGGGTGACTGTCACCAAGTGCTGGGAGATCATCTCTCTCCTCTAGCCAGGAACAAGGGCTCATATTAGAGGCTTCCCAAATTGGGTAAGGTGTGGAGCTAATAAAAACTTGACTCAGCCTAGATACCTGATGATTAAATCTTTGAAAGCTGAAAGCCATGTGAGCCAGTTAGTACTAACTTCTACTGTGATGGATCTCTAACAACATGTGAAAGTTATCATCTAGCAAGGCAAAACATCCCTGTTGTTGGGCAGCACAGACACACAGCTAGCCAAGTTCTTAGCAAAACCATCTCATGAGCTCCACAGGGACTATTTGGAGATGTCATCCTGCACAAATGCACCTAGTTCGCACAAAATCATCTCAGTTCAAAGTTAAAAAGTACTCCCAGTGTTACCTGCTCTGGAAAATCCAACTGAGACATTTCCTTTTCTTTTTTTCCACCATAGCTGAAACTGCAGCTTTGGAGCCAGATCCATGCAACAGGCATCCACATACAGCACATACTTCTTTGCCAAATTTATGGATGCTGCTGTGTAGGAAAGTAACAAGGCTGCAATACTATGTGGCCCTGGTCAGTTTGTACTCAAAGGCCAACTCATGACTGCCTTGGATATGGTTCTCCTGTTACTACTGAAGGGAATAGATGACCCTATAAAACAGACAGCAGCAACGCCCCTTTCACAGCTGTCTCCAGTTTCTCTCCTGAAATTTGGCTGGGTGTTTTCTTCAAGATTCAGAGCACAGATGTAAACTGTTTAGGGATATCCCTATATCCCTGTTTCTCCTTAACAATGCCAGAGAGAATGAAAAATGTGGCCTGTTAGTTTTATAACCATCAGAAAGAAAAAATAAATAAATAGAGAAGAAAAACTTCTACAGTGAGGATCTGACCTGCAGCATCCTGGTCTGTTTTCTCCACACAATACAGTTTCTCAGGAAGTGTTGCTCTGAAGAAGTTTTCAGGCAGGGGTGGGCAGATCCCCAGCTGCCCACAGATCCCACTCCAGTGGTCTCCAGTGTAAGCCATGCACCTCTGCAGGGAAAAGAAAGGGTCACAGAGGAAGTTTTGTTTGTGGGGTTTTGTTGTTAAGATCTGAAAACTGGGATTACCAAAGCACTGTGGTAGCTGCTCATCAGAAAGGCCCCACTTAGCTGTGTTACCTGCTCACCTTCTGGGCTTTTCTGAAACAGTTACAGCTGGCCCACGCTTTGCCCTTGCACAGAGGAGGGGGAGAGGGAAAAATCTGGAGTCCGCATCTGTAGCCTGTGCAAACCCCTGCCACCAAAGAAGGCAAGAGGATCCAATTTTTCCCAAATTTTAACAAAAACCAGGCATTAGGAGGAGCAGAGGTGACTCTGTGTGGCCGCCACAGGCCCCATTTGCACAGCAAGCCCTTGGAGACACAGGGCTCCTCTTGCAGGAGTGCCTGGCCTTCCCCTAGCACCTGTGCATGTGCCCAACGAGAACTGGACTCCTTATCGCAGTCCCACTTGTGCCAGTGGCAAACCTGTGGAGCTGGGGTTCCCAGTGAGATGTGCCTTGGTTCAAGATAAGAGAATGGGGAACTCATTAATGAAGGGAAAAATCATGGAATCACAGAATCCTAGAACAGTTTGGGCTGGAAGGGACCTCAAAGCCCATCCAGTTCCAATCTCCTGCAATGGGCAGGGACATCCTCCACCAGCCCAGGTTGCCCAAAGCCCCATCCAGCCTGGCCTTGAACACTGCCAGGGAGCCAGGGGCAGCCACAGCTGCTCTGGGCAACCTGTGCCAGGGCCTCAGCACCCTCACAAGGAAGAATTTCCTCCTCAGATCTCATCTCCATCTCCCCTCCTTCAGCTTCAGGCCATTCCCCCTTGTCCTGTCACTCCTTGCCCTTGTCACCAGTCCCTCTCCAGCTTTCCTGTAGCCCCTTCAGGGACTGGAAGGGGCTCTAAGGTCTCCCTGGAGCCTTCTCTTCTCCAGGCTGAACCACCCCAACTCTCTCAGCCTGTCTCCATAGCAGAGGTGCTCCAGCCCTCACATCATCTCTGTGGCCTCCTCTGGACTCGCTCCAACAGCTCCATGTCCTTCTAATGTTGGGGGCCCCAGAGCTGGAGTACAGCTTACAACCATCTGAGGAGGAGCATCTGCCAGAAGTCAGTGAGCCTCTGACGACGGGGGAGAGTTTCAGACAAGGGAAAAAGGGACAAGCAGGAGGAAAGTCTCCCAAGATGAATAAGGTGCACTTGCAACTCCTGCTGTATAAAATAACAGAAACAGAAGGGGGCAGCGCGTACCTCTGCTGCAGGGTGAGGGGCTGGGGGAGCCACAGCAGTCCTTTCCACTTCCTGGCACTCCCCGTATCTCTCTGCTTTTGAAACACCTTTGGAGCCATGCAGTGGCTTTCACTTCTTACAGTTTCCACACAAAAAACTCCTTTTCCTTGTTTCTCCTTGTACTGGGTGTCTGTGGCAAGACACAGGGGCTGCAGGGTTCTCTGTGAGGGGAGCCCAGGCTGGACACAGCCAGTTCCAGCAGGTTCCGGCCACCTCTGGAGCAGCCCCAGCCCAGCCCCTCAGGGAGGCTGGCGGCACCTCTGAGGAGAGGTCGTTAGGAAAGGTTAAAATGCCACACCACTGTGAGGAAAAAAGTGTTAGAAATAGCCCTGTGACACCCAGGAGAGGTGAGGAGGAGGAGGAGGAGGAAAGTAGTTTAGTTTTTTGTTTCTGACCATCTCTATTTTAATCAGCAATAAATTAAATTAATTTTCCCTGAAACTGCAATGCTAATAGCTTCTGTGACAAACAGGAAGCACCAGTCACCTTGAAATAGGAAAAGATAATGAAGATGTCCGTCTTAAGTGTTATCTACATAAAGTAGCACAAAACAAGATAGTTGGAAATTGTCGCCCTAAATAGAAAACCTCGTGACATTTGTGATGAGAGTAGCTGCAGCTCCTCACGACTTCAGGTGAAGCCAGCTCAATGGCCGGTACCCCACTAGCCTGCACCTCCAGTTGTGGGCAGCTCTGGCTCACCTTTACTCACACTGCTGTTGAATTTCACCCCAAGGTGGTGCATGCAAGTTGAGGTTAATCCCTTATTTATCTTGCAGGGGAGCTGGGATGTTTAATTAGTGCTTGGGAACAGCTTGGAGATCCTCTGGAGCCAAACCCTGTGGCAGAGAAAGTCATGTTTCTATCCCTGCACTCAGGCATTGCCTCATATTTAGAAGTTTTCCAGCAGAACTTTGTCTCTGCGTGAGGTTCAGAAGGGCTAAATTTAAGCTTGCTGTTACTTGAGAAATGATTTTTTTTTTTTTAATGAGACATATCTGTGTGCAAAGAACTTTGCAGAAAGTACGTGTGGGTTTGAGGAGTGGGAGAGAGCTGTGAATAGATTCAAGTTCTTCAGCAGTTACCAAAAGTCTGCTCGAGATGTAAATTCATCCTTAGCCCTTAGTACTGAGATCTTAAAAACGTGTGGAGACCTGAGCTGATAGTGTCTTATTTATTTTGTGTAGACCTTTATCTTTAAATAATAAACCAATGCTTTGGCTTATGCAAGGCACTGCTGAAGAGGGAGAAAGAATGTCTTTTATCTCCTACATTGTCATTATGTAGCATCAACACAGCATTTAATAAAAAGCATCTTGATATAATAATAGTTTAAAGTTTGTTTTCCAAACAAAACTATTGTTTGCCCATAGTAATGAAAATTTGCAGTTCTCCTTTACACTTCACAGATGACAAGAGAAAAAGATTTTAAGATCTCCCCAAAGGAGAGATTTAATTGTAAAACAAAGCACTAAGTATGACTTTTAGCTGAGATTGTAAAGGCTACAGTAATTAAAAAGACTAAAACATATGGTGCACTTCATGAGGGTGGTTAATATGATCTCCCAAACTGAACCTTTTCAGTTACTGAGAAGAAACAGGAACATACAGCTATTCTCCTCAATGTTGAATCATAAAATAAGCCTTCGCTTTAGTCCTGGTGAATCAAGAACGGCACTCCCATTTTAATTCAGCTAATCTGGAGGAGAATGATTTCCTTTCATCTGCTAAGCAAGATATGAGCTACAGTTGCGATCTATTAATGCATTTACAATACGATATGAGGGAAGGAAGTTGTCATTAGTGGCTTGTAAGAGTCTGTTGGATGATGCCAGCACATGATAGTGTCACGCTTCAGCTGGAGGAGAAGTGTCCCCTAATCAGCACTTACTCCTAATCGTAAATGCTAGGTTATATTTCAGTGATGTTATAAATGTAATATGGACCACAAGAAAACCTTTGTCAGCAGGGTCTTTGACAGGCATCTAGCTGGGGATGTTGCAATGCAGTCAAATCCTGTAACAGCGGACCTGCAGATAAAACCAAAACAAACCAAACCCCACAACAACAACAAACTTGTGTAATCAGATAATACATAGAAGTTGAAAGCCAAATCCTTAGCTGGTGTTCACTAGCATAGCTCTATACATCTACACTTACCTTCTCCATTCTGGGCTCGGTTCTCATTATTTCATAGCTTTTCAGCTTGCCTTTCCACTTCAAGGTGCAGATAAACAGACTATAAACTTTTAGCTACCAGTTTGAAACTGTGTTTTGTGAAAATCTATGCTTGGTTAAAACCCAGGAGTGTCTTTTCCAAACATTTACATCTTTTGCTGCTGGGCATCGACTGGGTACAGACAGTTTGGACTAGTAAAGTGTCCATTTCTGACAGTATGTCAGTACCTGCTGGCTATTTAAGCCTTCCATCTGAGAGGGCACTATGAATTAAACTAAATGCAATGATTATTCACAGCTTTTTGGCTTTTAGGAAGATAGTCCAAAAGGAAGCCAAGGAAAAGGGTATATTTATTCTTCCTGCTCCCTGAAAGGGAGGTCAGAAAAATAGGAATATCAGCAAAAGGCAAAAAAAATACATATGAAAAGAAAAGCAGGTAAGAAAACACATCTGACTGCCATTGAGCCAAACATTATTTAGTATCACATGCTTGCCCCTATGACCCAGGCATGTGATATATGCCTGGTATAGTACATATACCTCATGATACATTAAGCATATCACAAGAAGACTATCTGATGTTGGGCTCATGCTAGTTCCCAGTGCAATCCCCGATATCACTGCGGAAGATGGCACGAGAATATAGCATTGATCAAGACCCTCCTCCTCAATCCAAGCAGCCACCACCACATAGAGCTTCTTCCCTGATCTCCGTTTGAATTGGCCCCAAATTCACAATTCAGTCACTTTGCTCTTAATCATAAACATCAGCACCTAGGACTGTATGCAATAATAACCACGCTCAGCTAACAGCAAGCTCCATCCTCGCGTCTCAGCAGGCAGGAGGGCTGGTCCATCCCACGCACGTTAAGCCGGTAGCTCCATCGATTCAAAGTGGCACCTTCAAAGGGAAGGAGAGGAATTTTGGCACATTTTCCCTGGAGGGTAGCCTGAAATTTGTAGCCCTCTGCTAGCAGTATTTATAAGACATATTTTGTCTAATTAAATGACATCACTGGTGGAGAAAGATGGGCTGATCTGTCAGACCCACAAAGCAATAAATGTCGGTAACAGCAGCAGCTAGAAGAGCGAGTGCATAGCTACAAGTAGCCCAAACCTTTAGCAAAGAAAGGAAAATTCTTCCCTGAGATATACCTTTCCTGAAGAAGTAATATCAAGCTCATAAAAGCTGGCAGTTCGTTTCTCTTTTTTTTTTTTTTTTTTTCTTTTTCTGTATAATGTGGAAACAAAACAGAAGAAAGTGGATAATTTCTCTGGCACTAAAGTGCTTTCTGACTGCAACTATTTCTGGATTCCCCAAACCCAACATTTGCAGTTTCATCCCAGGAGAAAATTGTGTGGCTTGCATCTTTAGGAAAAAAATTCTCAGATGAATTTGTGCAGATTTGGATATAAATTACTTTCAGGCTCAGCTTCCATCACGATGGCAAGTCTTGTTTGTGACTCCCCAACTGTCTGCACTAATTGTAGCAGCCTGTAGGTATTCTCTGAAGTTGGGTTTGCTTCATTCGAGTATGAGCTCAAAGGCAAAAATATGTTCTCTTCTACCAGATGCCTTATTTAGATGTGATTTACATAAGGGAAAAAAGTGTGAGAAATATCAATATTTGCATTTTAAACATGATTTCAGGATGTCTGTCGTGGTTCATTCATCTGCTTTTTGGCTCTTTACATTTAGTTCTTTTATTTGACTGCACAAGCATATGGGTCTCATTAGCTTAATGGTGAGCATATTTATTCATCATCCTTGCTGGCACTTTTTAACTGCAGTGGGGATGTGTGTAGGTGAACTATGTTTATATTCAAAATTGTCCATATCAGAGCTAACCTGATTGGTAACTCATAGATCTTGGCTAAATAGCCAAGGAGGCTTTAGGTGATGATCATCTTGGTTTTCCCCTTTTCAGGTAAGATGTGGTACCTTGCTGCTAGAGGCTTTGGAGAGGGAAGGCCATCAAGGACTGCTGGAATTGTTTCCTGAAGGACTCATAGCCTCCAGACGTTCATGTTCTGAGCAGGCTGTCTCGAGTCCAGTGCTGCCACACAGAAACCAAGAAACAAGTTCTTACTGCAACTGGACAGTGAGTACATGTCCTGCTCAAGTGACCGGGCAAAACACCAGAGAGGAGAAGCAACCTTGGATGTCTCCAGGCATTACATGGGCTGGCCACTGCCCCAGGCAATGCTGGGGTGCCACAGATATACCTCCCTGGAGCCCAAGGTAACCTCCAGCACAGAGACAGGGCAGTTATTACATAGGTGCCATAGCCACCTTGAGCTTTGGTTTCAGCTCCATGACAGCTTTCCTTAGAAATCCCTGCAGGTTACTGAATCCCCTGGGTGAGTTCAATAGGAGCATGCCTTTAACTTGAATAGTGTCAGAATAGCAGAGCTTTTACCTTTTCTCCTCCCTGAAGGAAAAGAGATATATAGATATATAAAAATCATTAAATGACTAAGCCAGCTCCTGGGACACAGAAAAAAGTCTGTGTGCTTAGGTATGTTCAACAGCCTCTGAGGCCCTCAGAGAGAAGGTGGGAAAGGAAGGAGTGCTGCTTGGAAATGCTACTGAGAAAAACGAAGTAGCTGTCTTTGCTAAGGAAATACCACAACAGCTATTTAACACTCCAAGCTGAGCTCACATGTCTAGGAAATACGTGGGTAATTTACCACTTACCAAGTGTGTTGCATCAAGCCTAGCAGTTCATAACCACAGACCTGCTAGATATTTTCAAAAACACTCCGAGCATATCTCATTTTTCATTCTAATACAACTGATAAAAATAATAAAGCGCTTTTGACCTCCCTTGTAAAATGTTTACGTTACTGCTTCCATTGCTATTTGTATTTCTCTTTTCGCCTTTCTTCTACCATGGGTGACGACTGACTGTTGCAGGATCACAGCCTCCCTTCCAGCAGCAATCCTGCACCACTTGGTGCCCGCTGTCCCTCCCAGCTGCTTGATGCCTGCCTGCGGTTGATGTCGTGCTTAGACTTTTCTATTCTTTATAGTGAGTCCCTGTGGTGGTAACAACTTGAAAGCATTACCACCCACCTGACGTGCCAGAGATGAGAAAATTGTTGAAAAATACAGCAATTGAATTTCCTAGTTTATCAAGTGGGATTGAACAGCCTTCTCCCCCCTGCCTTCAAATTTCACACAGAAGTCTTTCACTTTATCTTTCTGTTGTTCCATCGATGCTAACAAGTTTTAAATGTGAAGTAGGTTGTAGTGATGGAGGGCTTGTTTCAAAGCTCCCATAAACCCCCTCCTATTGGGGTGTCTAGCAGGGGCACCAAAAAGACAGACAGTTTGGCTCACCTGCCCTCATTGTACTTCCCAAAACAGTAACTCCCCAGAGCCCACCTTATCAAATTCCATCTTGTAGCCTGCCAAAAATATCTTATTTAAAGTCTCCCTTTTACATTATGTACAAGAGCGACATTTCTGTAAAGAACTACTTTGCATAATATAGAAAGAGAAATAACACATGAGAAAAATTAAATCGAAAATTGTTTTTGTTTTAAGAAATCAGTTCCACGACAAAGAACCGTCAGCTTCCAAAAGTGGTTATATTGTTTCCTTTCAAATTTCTACATATAGCCAGCAGGAATATCTAAAATAATTCCACTAAAGTAGAAAAAAGAAAAAAACCCCAGCACTCTCCAACATAAACTCTTCTGTATGCAAGAGCAAGTGAAGCTGATTGATTGATAAATTTTTACAGCAAAATTCACTCTGCTATAGAAGGAATGTCCCCGGGGCCCAGGGATTACATGGCTTGTCCTACTCCTTGCTCCCTCCTGCTTCTGCATCTTCCAAACCAGAGGCCCCATCAGAGCTCGGGGAGTTCAAGTTAGCAAGAGTTTGCATCTGACCCCTGCTGAGCAGTCCCGTGGAAACTAGGGGGATGCTCAGAGACCAATTTCTACTTAGCTCAGGCAGATAATGCAGAATTCTGAGCATTTCTTTACAGGGATGTTTAGGTTTGCGTAAATCAGTGCTTACATCCTAAGCTGATCCCAAAGGCAGGAGTGCTCCACTCTTTGCACGGGCCCAGCAGGAAGACAGGCCGCAGACCTCCTCCCAGCATCCTGCGCATCGCATTATTCATCTTTATTCACTTTCCCCTAATTGCATACATGGCCCTTGACATTTCTGTAGCCTTCCACGTCCATTACTTGGGCTGTAATTTAAAAGGTGTCTGCCTACAAACCATCTAATAAGGGGTCAGTAATGGAGAAAGCCATGAAATATTACACTATTCTTACGCAGAAATCCTGGAGAATGAGCTAGCTGTGGTAAGTGAGCTTGTCACCAAAAAAACCCTCACCCTGACAGCCAGGTCACCCAGGGGAGGTTAAGAGCTCTGGAGCAACAGGGTGGAGGGTTTGGAAAGTGATAAAAAGGCAGGAGCAGTCTCTGGTCAGCTATTCCCCCCAGCTCAGACTGAATCAAAAGGACCAACTTCTGGAACTGTCAGGCATGGGGTGTCACCTCCTCCACTGCAAGCACAGATCTTCAGGGACTGTGGGAGGAGGCACGAGGCAGTGGGAACCCATGCTGGGCTCAGATCAGCTGCTCTCTGGGGTCCGCTCTTCTGCAAGCTACCAATTCCACGCTCCATCTTCATAGACGACCTTAAAATGCAGTGGATAGCATCACTCGTCCAGAAAAATAACTTAATAAAGCAGTTGGTTGCTGACACGCTCCAAACTTTTCCCAGCTAAAAAGCATTATGCACAACTATCAGTTTCACAGGAACTGGGATGCGAGCAATGAAACAGTAGGTAGCATCATTATGAACCAATGTAGAGAAGAGGGAAAATGAGGCTCACTTGAAATTCTGTTTGCGTTTCTGGCACGGCAGTAACGAAGGCAGTGAAAATGCCAGGGCAGCCTGAAGCCTGGAAAAGAGGAGAATCTCGCTGGAACGGCAGAAACTAAAACACAAAGCTAATGAATGCAGCTGCGGTCCCAGTACCATTAGTACTAAGGCTACATTCTCTTCAAACTCAGGCTTGCAGGCAAAGTTAGTAGTGGTTTTTAGTTATACAAGGAATGCTGAATAGATCATGTTGTCTGCTGTGACAACAGAAAATCCTACAGAGGAGTTAAGCAATACGAGCATTAACAATGAGATATTGCAGTTCTGGGCTAATAAAACATGCAGACACCACAGTGCGTAACAGAAATCCAAAGCTCTCAGTCTGAGCCCAAGTCTCTCCTACACCAACAGTCCCACTTTGGTTTCCTACCTAACCTTACACAGGGCATCTGCTTGGCCAAAGGTGCATTTTGCATCGTGGTTTACACTAAGCAAGCCGTTTTGTATCTCTTTAACGGAATACGGCCCAATATTTAGAAATGTTCCCTTAATATTTTGAGAATTAATGATGCATGAGTAATGCAGTTGTCTGATCCAAGAAATGTTCCAGTATACTTTCGTATTATCAAGTTTTTCCAAACACCTAATTTCACTAACTACCCACAGAATATTGGAAGTGACTAGTCACCATCTGAGGAAGCAGTGACTGCGGTTCTTAGAAGTCGAAGCAGCCGAGGCCACTCCAGTCCCTGCAAGGCTCACCGAAGGCGCATAGGAGGGGATCGCGAACAGGCATCTGTAACGCGTGCACTCGCAGGAGGCTGAGCGGCTTCTGAAACTCACTTGAACAAGCTATTTGCATTAATGGAGAATTTGCAAAGAAACTTTCCCAATGCAGTCAGACAGAAAGGTGTACGCGGGCATACTCATGCTGTTTCTGCAGCGGTATCTCAGGCACCAGCTAACTGTGCCATGCAGCTCTTCTGCGCTGCCTGAGAAGTCAGAGTCTGGTTTGCTTCTGCGTCGTCAACCACAGGATTTCTTTTAACTAAAAGCCTCCTCCTAATCGGCATTTTTTGGAGTTGAAGAGTTTTTGGAACTCAGAAGATCATATGGGGTTACTTAATGAATTGCATGTTTTGTCTCGCTTCTGCTAGTTGATTTTTTTTTAAGATAACAGCCATTAGTCTGCCTCACTCAATAGCGTTTGTCAGCTGTGCCATACCTCTCACCAAGATGATAATGTGGTTGTGTTACAATATATGCAACTTCCATAATGCCTGAGGTTTCTTACCAGGAGAATGGCAGCAGATACTTTAAGAGTCCGATGTGCTTTCTTTGTTGAAGTAACCAGAAAAAAGAGTCATTCCTTAGCACGAGTTACCACACAGATGGTCAGTAACTGAACACTCTCCAGTTCAGCTGCATTTCTCTTTCCCTTCACAACCTTTACTGGCAGTTGCTAAATTTTGTGGTGAGGACACCCGCAGTGTCTGTATGAACTTGTATGCATATTTTCAAAAGAATAAATAGATCTGGGCCTTTTCAAAAGTACTAGCAATTTTCTAAGAAGTTTTTCATGCAAGACTTAAATCTTGCGCTGACACTGCCCAGTAGCAGAGCTGGTGGTGGCAGATGCAAAGATGGAGTTGCACAGCCGCCCGGTTTCGCGGGACTGGTTGCGCGCAGACCACACTGCCGAGGCCCTTTGTGCTGCTCTTTGGTCCAGCTCTGAACTCCTGTCAGTGACCTCTTTTTTTCCAGTGCAATTCCACTCTGCAGTTTGACATTTGGAAGCTGGCCTGGTGGGGTTTCATAGTGATCTGGAAATCCATGGGAAATGATAATGCGTGTGCAGTTCACAGGGTGATTTTTTTTTTTAATTTATTGCTAAGACTACAAAACCAAATCTGGGATATGAAAGGCAAGCTGGATTCCTTCCCTGTCATACCCTAGCAATAAAGATCTGCAGAAAAAACTCGCTTAACCCTTCTGCCTAACGAACACTATGCAGAGCTCCGTCTCCTGAACCTCTTGGTGCTCAGCAGTCAGGAGGGAGCAGAGGGCAGGGCAAGGGCAGGGCACCAGCACTCACTGATATTGTACCTTCACGGAATTTGCACCTTCAAAAACTAGGCAGTGTTTTAAATAATCCTAAATATTTTTTAATATTTTATATTAAATTAAATGTATTAATATTTCAGCAGTGAAAGCCAACAACTATTCATAGTGAGAATTCAGGTGATTATTAGATTTTCCGTGTTACTATTAGATTCTCCAGTTATTTAAAGTTACCGGATAAAAGACAAAAGCTTTAACAGAGCAAAGAGGCTTCATTCAGTTCTCCCATTTCCCTGCTTTGGTCCTGATCTCACTTTCCAGTTGCACCACTCCCCAAGGATTTTATCTGCTGCTGGCTGATCTGATTTTTTTAATTTTTTTTTTCTTTTGCTATTTCTACCCAAGTCCCCATAGTAAGTCTCTTGGCCATTTATCACCCTCAGCCTGAGCCCTCTCTTCTCAGCCCTCCAGTCTGTCTCCACCTGATTGCAAGGCATTTAGTATATATATAATCCTCTTTCAAATCCTTACTATTTAACAAAGGTAACTGCTATGGCTCTGCTACCACCTACCCTATTCCTACTGTCAGAGCAGTAAACAGGCAAATATTTTGTTTGGCAGTACTGGTTGCAGTAGGAACACTGTTTTGCAAACTGAACTTAATGTCCAGAGCAATGAGTTCCTTTTTATAACGCAATATAAAGTATACAGGAAAGTATGCTCAGTTTTCTGTACCTAGTATGGAAAGAAAATTACTGTAACATCCATTAAAATACGAAATCAGCATATTAGTTGGTGGCATGGCTCCTGTAAGATGAGGGACACGCTGGTAGCTGCAGTTTGAGTATGTATGTATGAAAATGACACCTCATTATGTTCCTAAATAAGGAGATGAGGTTACTTGAATAGATCCCTGAAGTGCAAAACAAAATTACCCCTTCCTTGTTGTAAGACAAAGATGACAAATCAGTAAACAGTTGTATTTTAAAGAGGTATGCCAAAAAAATGCTGAAGCTGCTGTTGTAATCTTGACAGACAGGCACAACCGTGTCAACATTTCCCATAAATCCTTATGCGGTGTGAAGAATACATGTGGTTTATTCTGCTCCTGGAGAGCTAAACAAAAAATTGCTCCATCTTTATCCCAGAGCAGCTCGCCATGCTCTTGTGCAATGGAAAGACATTTCAGCACAGTGTAAACTTGGAGCCGGATTTCAAAAATGTTGGCTTTCCCTTCATGGTTAATGCTGCTCTTACGCAAAAAAAAAAAAAAAAAAAAAAAAAAAAAAGAATAGTCTTTGCTGGTACAAAAAGCCTGTTGGCTTCACAGCCCAGAGACCTCTGCACAGGAAATGTGTGATGCAGTATTTGTTATATCACAACACACCCACTCGCCCCATTTACCTTTCGCTTAGAGGCGAGGAGCAATTCTTGGGGGACTTGTTAAGCGGGAACTTAGCATGGAGACATGGATGGTCATGCTACAGAACTGCTCTCCATGTACATCACTAATTAGTAGCCAGAGGTGCCCCGTTTCACCAGGGCAGTTAAGCAAATGCAGCCCTCCACATCTGCTCCCGGTGTCAGTGCAGAGACCCTCCTGCTCCTGCCAGGCTGTGCAGCTCCTGCTGGGAGTGAGATTCAAAGGCACAACCCTCCTCTCACCCACATTACTGGAAGAATATTTTCTGCATTACTGTAAATACCAGGGGGTTTTACCAAGAGGCAGCAGTGGCCTTCTTGTCTATCCTTTGGTCTAACTAGTCACAAAGAGTCAAAAGACCAACTTAGAATTGAAGGCAGTTTAGCAAACAGATTAACAACTCAAAAAAAAAGACATTTTTCATTCCTCCATATTAAAGGAGTTTATTAATAGTTGTATTTGACCAGAATACTCACAGCTTCAATTAAGTCCAGGGCTATCAGGTCTAGTTCCCATTCCCAAGCAACCAGCTCTCTGCAAGACCTCAGAAATCAGACTGCTGCTTGGTCCAAACTAGAGAGGAGATTTTTTTGTAAGGCAGAACTGCTGGTGGCAGTTGATTCAATAATCTCACTCCCAGAGCCACCTCCAGCAACCTCATCCCAGCACTGTAAGGCTGCATACACCTGGCTGTGTTCCTCTCCCTCACATTTCCACGCTCAGCAGGGAAGTGCTGCCCTGGGACCCCTTCCTGTCCCCCAGAAGAGTTCAGTTTCTCATTTCCTCCAAACCAACCCTCTCCTCCTCCTTTCATGCCCCTTACCTTATTCTCTCTCCTGCCCTCGACAGAGATACCAATGACGCTTACCCAAACCAGCTCACTGGCCCATCAGCTGCCCACAGGCATGCAGAGCGGGGAGCCAGTCCCTTTGACGCCCTTCTCGTGCATTCAGGCTCCAGCCCTGTGTGGAGTGGAGAGACCTCATTAGACCCGCAGCCTTTTGGGCTTCATTTTGCACCCCCCCTTTCCTCGCCGCTCAGCTCCTTAGAGAAACACTGCGTGACTGACTTGTCAGAACAAGCACTTTTTCAATGTGCTTTGGGCACACAAGGCATTTGGCGCTAAGCCTCCCTGTAAATCCTGGGCACGCTCACCTTCCCATAATTTTCTTGCTGCAGGTTGATTGCACGGCAGCCGTTCTTGCAAGCTGGCCTCCATCCTGGGCAATACTGGGAGGACATGGCCACCACTGTCACTGCTGGCGGCTGAAGCAACTTATGGCACCAGCACGGCTGTATAAATTATGGGTGTCTCCTTATGGTTCATGCAGGCAGAGGAAATGTTTTGTGGTTGCAAAAGATTTAATACAACTTGACTGAAGGTCTTTGGACTTGGTTTTACTTATTTCTTCATGTGGTATATGGAGGAGTATGATGTCTGGGGGAATGAGGTGGCTACAGAAAAAGTTTTGCCATACAGCTGGCTCTGGAGCCACATAGGTTTCTGGAGGCAGGAGAAAGCAGAGACTTTGCATACGGCACGCTCTGAAATCTTCTTTATCACATTCCCATTCCCCATGAACAACAGAGGCATTTCTGACAGCAGTGGCCAACTGGCAGGCACACACAGAGATCAAAGGCTTTCCTGCAGCTCCGTGGCTCTCCAGTGGATCGCGCTCTGCAGGTCAGGCCAATGCTTTGTGCTGTGAATTGTGTGACCCTCATGAACCTGCTGAATCAGGACCAAAAAAATGTTCGTCCCATCCTTGCATCTGTAAAGTCTACAAAGAGCAAAGCTATTTTTCATTAATTGCCAACTATTCCTCTTGGCAAGCTAGTTTTCCTCCCACTTTTATTCACTTTGAAAAAATTATCAAGAGCCCATTCACTCCAACACTACAATGGGGCTGATAGTATGTCCTAGCTTCTCTTCCAGATTCCCATACTAGACATCATATGTTGGCATGTAACAATTAACCCAGTGTATCATCTACTTGAAATCTGAGATAACTATATTTTTAAGATACTATTTAAGCAATGCTTAGCGGGCAGTCAAAAACAATACCGTGCCTCAAAAGAGAGCTGCAAGCCCAGCTGTAACCAGACGTGGTGAGGAAAAGCAAACCCATCTTTCATTTACAGCAAGAGGAGCCTGTTTCTGTGATGACAGCCCTGGGGGATGTTCCCCCAGAATTCCTGGGAGGACAGGATTTTGGAAGATGGCTTTAGTTAGCCACATTTGCATCTGGGACTTTCCAGGTCACTCAGCTCTGGAGCAGCTGGATGTCGTGGACTGCTCCTGACCTGAGGCTGCTGCAACCTCCTGCATCACCAGCTTCAAACCCCCATCGCTTCTGAACCCTGTTTTTCACCAGACAGGACAGGACAGACCCACAACCAAGAAGCATTGGGACTGTTTTCCAATGGGAGCCCAGTCCTGGTATCCACATCGTCCTTCACAGTTTTAAAAATTAAATGCTTTGGGTGTCTCTGGTATTTTCCTGCCAACACAGAAATATAAAAAATTCTGCTAATTGCTCTAAAACAGAATTTACAGCTCTGCAGCCTCCCCAGCAGTGAAAGTGCTGACTTCTGATCAGTTTTAGTCACAGCCCGATATGTCAGTCTGTGAATATGTTTCTGACACAAAATGTAAATTTCCTCTTTCCTTAATTTCATGCTAATTTGCCTTTTTACTTTACATAATTAGTTTCTTCTCACTGGTATTTACGAATTTAAAGTATTTGTTCCTTTTTAGTCATCCATTAAATATCTGGTTTGTCTTTAGTGAGAGTGGAAAGCAGCACAGCCATTTCCTTGTTGCCTGGGAAACTCGTCTAAGAGTTAGCATCGAATTAACATGTCAGCAAGGTCCTCTTTTAGACGTTACCCAAAAATAACTGAGGATTGCAAGAGACCAACAGCACCTGTCTGAAATTCACCCTCCCCACTTCTTCTCAGGAGCGAAGGTGAGACAAGTGATGCACTCACTCGCTGGAGAGAAGGGAGATAGGAACGATGCGCAAAAGGCCCATTTCATGGTATCGATACCAAAGCAGTCCTCAGGACAGTCTAACCCATGATATCTTGCAGGAGATTTCTTTTTCCCCCCATCCTCTTCCACAAGATCAAAATCACAGCATGCGACATAGTTTGGATACAGCAAAAGCTGTGCCTCGTAAGCCTCCCCAGGCCTTAAAAAGTGCAGGTTATGCAGTTTCACTGCACTCCATACAACTCAAGGGCTTCGCCCAATTTCTTTTTGTTCAGCAGATACTTTTTCTTAATATCTTCCACTTCTCAAAGTAATTTCACGTAATTACAGTGTAGATGGTTGGGTGGCTGGTTTTTTTTCTCCCTCATTCGCAAGTCATCTCTGGATCACCGAGCTCCTTGCACAGCGAACGCCACCTTCAGAGCTGACTGAACAGAGCTTCCTTTCTCCCAGCAACTGGAGTTTAAGTTTTGGTTCTGATCTGGTAAATTTGGGAGAAACACTCTTATTTTCACTTATCAAAACCTGAGGAAACCCTCCCAGATTTAGTTAATAATTGCATATCCTGAGCCCCCCATAAAGCACCCGGTAAATGTGTTCTCTCCAAGGTAAGCAGATTGGAACAGATAACTATCAGCTCTTTCTGGGGGGTTGGCTGCTCTTTTCTCTGCTTTGCCAGTTCAAATGAAGGTCTTGAAAAAGCAGTGACCCAGGATAAACACATAATTAGAAATGCTGTCTGTTTATGAAATGTCATTTGATATTCCTGAGACACAGACTCAAAATGACCTATTTTTAAAATACCCATTGATTTTGTCACTGACTAGTAACATTGGCATAATGATAGCATCTGTGTCTCATATGTAATATTATATTAGGAGCCATTAGAAACAGTAAAATGTCCCTAAATTTTTAAGACTGTTGTAAACAGAATTTCCTTAGTATGTTCACTGAATGATTAAAGCAATCCAAATTGGAAATAACAAAATACGATATGGAGCACAATTACATAGAGAATACATTAAAAAATTAACGTAAAACCAGTGTTACTACATGTGCCAAAAGCACAGCACAACAGTTTGTAAGAGCATATTATGGACATGTGTACCAGTGTAACCTACAAGTCTTTGGGGACAAAAAGGCATCTACCAGAGCACAGGATAGTATTTCATCACTAGCCACCATCTTTGGGCAATATTCCATGTTCTTGTCAAGTTTTATATTAAATATATTGTACCTAGGGGATGAGAAGGATGTAAGAGAAAAATCTCGATGATTAAAAAAAAAAAAAGTTATGTACTTGCTTTTGAGTTAGGAGTTCATGAAATGCCTTCAAGGCCTCTACTTCAATTTTGTGGTACAATGCTAGAAGTTCATGCATCTAACAACCCATACAGCTGCAAGAAGTGTTAGAGATCCCAAGACAGCTTTTACTAGACAAGGGTGGGTTTGGCCTGCTTTTTTTTTTTTTTCCCTTTCTTCTTTTTCTTCTTTTTGTTTCTCCCCTGCCAGCCACAAGATCCTGTGCTCTTCAGATCATCTGGCTGACCTACACTTGCCCCAGGGCTGCACCACACACCAACAACTGAGCCCCTTCCTACTGTCGCTGAGAACACGCCATGTGCTGCAGCAGTGCTGGCAGCAGCACGGGGCTGTTTTTCCAAGGGAGCACGTGGGAATTCATTTAGAGCCTGACCAATCACCCACCTGAACAAAAATAAATTTAAAAATATCAGTAACTGGATCTTCTGTAGCTATTGATTGAAAGAGACTGGGAGGCAAGGTTCACGCCAAGCAGCTCCCAGTGAAACAGCAGGTATCAGCAGGAAAATATTTTACAGGGAGCTCCTGTTGTTGCAGTGTTTGCCCTGATTAGTAGAAGGCCAAGAAGGGTTTTTCCCCTGCAGGTTGTTTCAGCTGCTGGGGTACTCAGGGCTGCCAGGGAACTGCTACAGCAACCAGCACTGGCACAACAGTCAATGCAAAGGGAAAAACACCTCAGGGGTGATGCTCACCTCATCTCCGCTCCTGCTAAGTAAGGGTCTGCCCTAAGCGTGAGACAAGAGGTTTTGTTCTTTAATTGGGCTATTACTTCTTTTCAACCATCTCCAACCAAGTTACCTAATGAAAGTGAATTTAGATTATACCGGAGGCATATGGTTTTGGTTTGTTTTATGAGCGGTATTTGGCCCTTTTCTTTCTCACGTAACGTCACCATTGCATCCTGCGTACGCTGCTACTGAGTCTTGAGCACTTGCGGGTGGTGTGTTGCATCAGTTCACAGCTTTAAGGCCCGGTCACTCTTTACATACCTTTGAAGTGGTTATGGTGCTGCAGCTCTACCCAGAACAAAGACATTCTCATCCCTTGACACACTGCACCGCTGAGGAATTTCGTCTACCAGATGGACTGCAAAGTGACGAATCGCCTCAGACAAGAAGTAATTTATGGTTTCCATTAATTCCTGTCGCCAGCCACACTAACTGGCATTTATCAGCAAGAAATGGATGAACAATTAGTCACAGGAATAAAAATGAGGGAGTAGACCCTTGAAATGAGAAGAGGATTATTACTGTTTAAAAATCAAAATTATATTGGCTCGTTTTTAAGTGATTAGGTGCAAAATTTATAGGAGACTATGCCAAATGCTCAAATGTGAACCCGCTTAATTGTGGGAAAAAGTTATGATGTGTCTATGTGCTTCGGTGGCTACGGTCAAACTATTGCTAGTATGAGACATTCTTCCAAGATTTAAGCAATGGGGAGGCATTGCCTTCAACCCTTATTGCCAAATAGTCATTAATTTGTACAGTTATATCGAGAATTTCAATGTAAGAGGCAGATAAAAATCCGGCCCTGGGACAGGCAAAGACAGCAGCACCAGCCCTCCCGCATTCCCGAATAGCCCTTCCCTCACAAAAGGATGTGCTCAAGTTCTGCTGGACCCAAAGGCACTGAACCACGGCCCCATGGAGAAAAGTGCTTATTTTGGATCACCAAGCCCGTGCAAACCCCACCGATGTCAGCGTCCCTCACCTCCGTACCGCCCGGGCTGTGTCCCAGGGGCACTGCAGAGCTGGGCTCCAAACACACAAGGTTGTTTATCCCAAAAGTCCTGGTGATTTCCACAAATTATACTCAGAGCACAGCGTTTCCAGGTTAAAAGATTATATCTATAAAAACGTTGATATGAGAGAAATATTCCCTGTGGGTTTTTAAAGAATTACAGAGTCTTTCTCTGAACGATGGTCTATATCATTTCTTAATGGAATGCAGCTGGCTTAATGAATAGAAATATTCAAGAATAATTTATTCAGTGACTGATGGGGGGAAGTATTGCAAATAATTTATTTATATTCTGTGAAACCGATCTATTAATGAAGGCATTTATTCATAAGAAATATGTTCAACAATGATGTTGAAAATTAATCAAACACGTTATTAGCAATTATTATTCCACCGATTCTAATTGAGAGATAAAATGTTCTTTAGCTATATTTTCTATATAAAGCGCAGAGTGAAGTAATTATTCAGGTACCTGCGCCAGAAATAGTTCAGCAGATTTCAGGAGCAATGGATGCATCTAACAGTATCAATTAAACCCATTCTGGCTAAAACTTGCAATGTTCTCCTTGAGGTTTCTGCTACTTTCTAGTTATTTTGCATTATTAATTTGGAGTAACGCTTACACAGAATACCAACAGGAATTTGACAGGAAATTAATGTAGAGACTCCCCCCAGAGATCTTAGATGTTGCTAAGCCCATTTTTCCTTACCCAGAGTTAATGAATAATCATCTCCTTGGCAATGGTTCCTGGAGTAGAGATGTGTACTTTGGTTCCTGTTAAAAATAGAAAAATAAAAAGTGTCAGATAACATAGGCATCAGGGGGATTTATCTAAAGAAACTCAGTGAGTAAATATCCTCCAATGCAGTGAGTCATTTACTTGCTCCAAAACTGTTAGGAATATTAATACAGCTATCTTCAGTTTTAAAGAAAGTTTTATAGGCAAGTAATATTTATTCCCATTCATTCTAAAGATACCTCGATTCTCTTCCACATCTGAAAGCAGCACTCCCTCCTCCCTCAGCCCTACAACCAATTCATAAGTCCAGGGATTTCTTTCATTCTTTCTATCTCAAGTTGCAGGACAACTTCTTTCGTAGGTGCTTTTCTGGTATTTCATCACTGAATTTATTGCAGGCACAAAAGGTGAGCACTGGAAGTCGTTTTCCCCTTGCTCCTGTGCTAACGAGAAGCTGACCTCTGGGGTGATCTCACAGGGAGCGAGATTTCCTTGAAAAACCTGAAACGCTGAGCTAGAGCTTAACACCCTTCAGAAAATTGATTAACTTACCCCCACTCGCCGATTGCTGCAGAACCGGAGCTGCTGCAGCTCAGCTTTTCCCTCCCGGATAAGCCACATCCCCGGTACTGGCATGCCTTGCAGGCCAGGCTGGGCTTTCTGCAACACTCCTGCTCTCTGAGCTTGCCAGTAGCTTCGTGCAGGACAGCGAGACCAGGAGTGAGTTCAGACCACGGTGGGAATCCTGATCTCCATCCCCTCCAGCGCGTTGCAATGGGACCAGAAGGACACGAGAGCCATTTCCGGGATCAGAGCAACCTTTACAGGCTGATCCGTAACATCCTCCCCAAGGACAGACAGAATTACAGAATTACTGTGTCATTTCAGCAGCCAAAGTATGTAGCGAGACAGTAACTAATGGTCCACAAAATAGTTAATATTAAAACCCAAGCTGCAAAAAAAGGTCATATCAAACCTTTCTTTTTCAACTGTCTCTCTCTAAAGGCTAGTGCCAAATTAGACTCAAAGTTACTTTTTTTTTGCTACTTCCAATAAATCCCTTTTTCCTTTGGCCAGACCCTGGAGGAGAGCTGGAAAAGGCAGAAGAGGATGCTCAGGACCTCATGTGGTAGGAGACCGATCAAAACGTAGCTTCACCATCACCGAGCATGAGAAGTGCTAAATGAGTAAAATATAAAACCTGAGCTCCCTGCGAGCGGCAGGTCTGTGCCCGTGGTGGGGAGGATGTGCCAATGACTGCGTGGCACCGCGCGGCCGTGCCGCCAGCCGCTCTGGCACACCCCAGCCCGCATCACCTGGCGCGTGCAGAGCCACGTCAGCATGGCTTGGGGCTCAGCACATCCCACATGGACATCCTGACAAAAACCAAATGCTCTTCCATGGCCTTTCCACATGCACCGCGATACAAAGACGTATGTAAACTGCATCAAATCTTCTATAAACCTTTTGCATAGACCAGCAATGTGTGATCTAGGATCATTGTCCATTTTTATACATATTAAAGGACGTGATTTGCTAAACCCCTTGAAGTCCTTGTATGTTTAATGCACAGCATAAATAAGTTTTTTTTTCAATAAGCGTTTAGAATGATAGTGCTGCCATACAGAAAATTCTCTTTACAAGTCCTGTCTCTACACCCTTAAATGCACCATACTCAAAATTATCAGTTTGAACAAGGACTGCAGCAGCAGCAAGTCCCAAAAAACACCATGGAAAGCAAAATTCAAATCAGGAATACAAAAATAAAATATGTACACAGCTTAAAATGTAGGTCCAGATCTGCAGAAAACAAACAAACAAACAAACAAACTCCTGCACATATGGAATTGTACTTTTATCATTAGTGCCCCAAGGAGACAATTCACTCACATTCGTTTGTAGCCACGTGCATGAACTCGTGCAGGGTGACGGGCCAGGCTCGAGCCCCTCGGGACACGGAGCGACGCAGTGATGCGGCTGGTTTGGGATAGCTCTAGTGGAAGGTGGTTACTGGGGCTTCTCAGAGGCGAGACCAGATGTAAGCACTAGAAACCGTTTCCCAATGGATTGTAAGTGGGGTTTTCCACTTTGAGGGCTGGGTTTTTGCTTATTCCCTTCTCCTCTTTTTCTAACAGTATTCTGTAGTTGCACTTTGATTTACTTTTCTAACTAACAAATGTACTGATAAAGTCCTTTTTATTTGGTCTATGTTTACACATCATTAAGTAACTCTTTCAAAAACCACTTATGTTAGAATTTTTCCTTGAACCACTTTGAAGTAAAATTATCCCATAAAAAAAGGCAAAAAAAGGTATAAGCCTTCATCCTGCAAAGACTTTGGATTAACTTTACCCAGTCTCTGACCCATGCCGGGCCCTGTCACCTCAGCCTGGCAGAATTTGCCCGGAGTTTAGTGATAGTCTAGCAAATGAGCTGCAAGTAGAGGAGAGGAAGGGGCGGAGGGCCCAGCCTGCTGTAAGCCCAGCTGTGGGACTGCAGCCCCTCAGGGCAAGTCCCGGGGAAGGGCAGGGGACGAGGGCCAGGGCACAGGGACGCACTGGCCGTGGCAGCCCTGCAGCAGGGCTCCTCCACGACCCCACGTGAGGGGCTGAGAGGGGCCCCCCCAAACAGGGCTGAGCTCTCTGTCCTGCTGTTTGATATCTGACCCTGAAGAATTGGCTTCACCTCTGCGTGCCTCTGCTTTCGCACCCGAGGGTATGGCATGCCCGCCGTCGGTAAGGCCGGAGCTCAGCAGGGGACAGAAGATGAAGAAACAGCAAAGGCAAACGGTGCACGACGAACGCTCTTGCCCAAGCACACACCGCCTTTTTGCAGGATGCAAAAACCAAACGTGGTTTTGAAGTTGAGCCATCCCCCAAACACAGCTGTATCTGTAAATTCAGCCCTCTAATCATGAATAGCAAGAGCAGAAGAAATCAATCCAGCCAGCCCACCGGGGACAAGTAATCAGCTGTGGGCACTACCCCGTATTTGATAAGCTCTCACTGACGTCATTAAGTCCAGGTTTCTGTTTGGAAAGTTCAGTCTCCTCCTGAAATAAAAACCAAAATCAAACAAAAAAGGTAAATGTACAAAAGGATCTAGCTTATCCTGAGGTCTCTGGTGGGCACTGAAGGCCTCTGAATAATTCAGAGGGCAGCGCTCCTCTGCTGTCTGCATTCAGCTTTCCTTTCCCTGCGCACAGAGGAGGGAATTGTCATCTTCATGGTAACTTCAGATAATGCTCTGAATTTGTGCGATGTTTCTACTGTTTCTCAGACTCCCTTGTAAATATTAGCACGTTCAGAGCCAAACCCATGATTTTTGCAAGGACTGCAAGATGAGGTTGGCACAGCTCATCGAGATGCGGAAGATAAGATCCAAATTAAAACGACTCCCTCGAGGTAGTCCCAACCTGCGACTGAGGGCAATGTTAAACCAAAGCCCTTCCATCCTCCCCGCAAGAACATTTATCACTAAAAAACCCAAGTTTGTTTCTAACATGATTTGGGAAAATCATGGTCGTGGTGCCGCCCCACCAAAGGTGGGGTTTTCCAGGCAACAGTGGTGCACCTTTCAGCGAGGGTAGGTGCCTTCCCGAGCACACAGCTGGCTGCTGCCCACGCCTGCCGCACGGCCCGTTGAAAGAGGAGCACAACTAAGCCTGTGGAGCCAGGTTATTTTGCATCAAAAATCAAGATTCTGGCTTCAGAAGGTCAGTGAGCTGTCCTGAGTCAGGATTTGACCATCCCCAGATGCCTGCTCTGCCCTTGTCTGGCAGGGACTGCTCTTCCAGCCGCGAGACGCGCGGGGCCCTTGAGCGGAGCAGTCTGCGCGAGCTGTAGGAGCTAATCACTGTGATTGCCCCATCAGCAATCACTTCAGACCTGACGGAGAGACAGTCATCACTGGGAGCTTAACGAGAGAGATGCTCACGTGTTGTAGTACACCGATCACTTCATTTGGGTGTTTCTTCCTGCCATCACCACCCTTTTGCTAAAGCAGCCTAGGGAATTAGAAGACTCCGAATGCACAGAAAGTGCTCTCAAGTAGGTGCGTGTCTGCCTGAACGTGGATCGTTCCTCTTTGGTTCAGGTGGAAACAAGGCATTTTAAATAATATTTGCATCCTGTAACGGCTCTCTCAATACTTACGCAGACCAGGACAGCAAACAGACTTTGAAAAAAGTGGTAATTACATAAAAGTGGTGTTGGGAAAGCAGGCGGTAGAAAAGCACAGGCGAAAGCAGAGAGTGTATATGATGTAAAATTATTGTATTGTTTAATTGATATACTGCAGGATATTGTTCTAATGCTATGGGGAAAAAGAAATAATGATCAGTTAACTCATTATTAATGTTCATTTTCTTTTCCAGAATTGCCAGCGGCTTGAGTTAATTAT